>NW_019525546.1:58794-151294 GCF_002814215.2 Seriola lalandi dorsalis | reverse complement strand
TTATCTGTGTTTTAAGGATAAGGATATTTCCTTTAATATTATTAGGACTAGAATTATAGAGTTTAATTCCTGACTGCGTACTGTACAGGACTGAGGTCATGTATACAGTAGACAGCTTTTGCGGTTTGTGATGTGTGTGCGCTAGTGTGTCTGACCGCATGTGTGGAAAGGGAGTGATCAGAGACATTTCCACTCCCCTGCTTCCACCCTAACCACCATCCATATTTCATAGCCGGCAATGGGCCACACACACACAAAGAGACACACACACACACACACACACACACACACACACACACACACACACACACACACACACACACACTGCTGTTTCCCATAGCACTCAGCATTGCGGCTCAGTTTTCTTGTAACTGCCTGCCAACGAATGTGATCACAAGTATAAAGTCAGAGCGTGTTCAGAGAAAAGGATGTTTAGTGTTTTGCTTAAAGTAAAAATGTACAACACCTCCGATAGGTCAGGTCACGTATGAGGAGCGGTTTAACGTCTTGAAACACCAAAGCTTAGACGTCTTTAGTTAGAGTCTCATGCAATGTTTATACCGTTATTGTGTATAAGTGAATGATTCCTGCTGCTCTGTGAAGGCTTCAGGCATTTAATCACTTCAAAGTGAGGGGCCTTACACACTCTACAAAGAGATGAGATTATTGATAACGATTGTTTCAAGCAGCAAAAACTTCTCTTTGCATAAGAAGTTGTTTGCACATGTAAATATGCAGTAGCACAAAAAAAAAACTAAACTGCAGAAATTGATCTGCATAAACACAGTGACTCAGCTCCACAACGCCATCGCGTTCTGCTGCACACAGATCCCCCTTTGCCCCTTTGGCAATTCTAAAAATGACTAGATAGAAGCCTAGGAGGTAAAAGAAATATCTTGATAGCATCGCTTCCTGGTTTTCTCTATAGTTTGCAGCCTGCTGGTACTCAGTGACCCTTGCCACTTTCACATACCCCATAAGTACCATGCAATCAGCGACCCGATTCTGTCCGGCTGCTTTGTGGTCGACTGAATGTGTTGTTCTAAGTCAATGACGGCGGAGGGTCTCGGCCACAGTGAGGAGGGCTGTGGATTCACCTCCAAAGGAGAGTTGCTACCGTCACGTCTGCTATATTGTTTTATCAAATCAAGTTGCTAAACGGATCTTAAAAGCTAGTCAGAAACGTTCACGCTTCTAGGCCACACCCACCTCCACAGGTCAGCAGAAAAGAGGAACGCAGACAGGAGAAGTGGAGTTAGAGACTGAGAGACCAGGAGACATGGATAAGAAGAGAGAAACCATTTTTATTTTTCATCTAACAAGTTCTACCGAACTGCTGATTTTTTTTGCATTTCTTTTAATAATTGAGGTTTATATGTTTGTATATGGATGAAAGAGTGAGTGAGTGTGTGTGTGTTTGTGTGTGCATGCCCAGGCATTTTGAGCAGTGTGTGTGTGTGTGTGTGTGTGTGTGTGTGTGTGTGTAGGTAAGTGTAAGGTTGACTGACCCGTGGAAAATGTTATTTTAGTTGTAATGTAATGAGTTATGACTGCTGCTCCTGAGGGAGGCACATCCCACTGACACACACACACACACACACACACACACACACACACACACACACACACACACACACACTCACACACTCACACTCACACTGATGTCACTAGCCCTGATGCTGTTCTTAAGGTTTTGTGTGGACAGACATCATAAACGGTCCTTAATTACGCCTGTGGAAAAAACTGCTGCGGTGAAAGAGAAAAAAAAAATAGCAAGTTATTCATTTGTCTGCAGGCAGCAGCTTGGTGGCTTATATTTGTTCCCCAGGGACAGGCATCTAACATGATAGATAGTAGAACGGATGGATGGTTAAGAGGGAGGAAAGGAGAAAAAAAGGAGGTGAAGAAGTAATAATAATAGTAACGACGTTAAAATATAAACAGAGATAAATGAAAGGAGGAATCATGGGTGGAAACACTGAGGGAAAGAGACAGGAACAAATGAGATGAAACTTAAATGATTCCAGAGGGGAAATTTGGGGCATCGCAGCAGCTGCACACTGTGGAGCGTAGATCAGATACGGACCTGTCTTGTGGTTTAGGATTATTCCTACCACTTAGTTTATGTAAATGTAACAAGTCAAGACACTACACATCATTAAAATGTAATCATTAGAGGACATGCAGTCTGCTGTCAGTGAGAAAATCACTGTTGCCCTGAAATATTTCTCACAAGTGAATAAATCATGCAACCCTTGTCTGTTATTTGTGTTAAAGTTTAGTGGAGTGGAGCGTGTACATGGTACTTGTGAATACGCATCCTGAAAAACACGTTTCCTGTTGCAAAGACGCAACGAAAGAAATGACGCAGCAGCTCATTTCGCTTTTCACCTGTGATGACAGCGTTGCTCAGTCCAGCGCTTTGGTCCAGGCTGAAATATCTCAACAACTATTCCATTACATTTTGTGCAGATATTATTGACGGAGGTCGGAGGTGGCAAAGAAAGGAGGAGAGAAGAGAGGAGGTTGTGATGTTAATAAAAAAAATAAAAAAAAAACTTATTGTATTTAGCAGCTGCACATATGCAAACAATAATAAAGAACAGAAAGGTTAGATTGAGGCAAGAAATAAAGAAAGGAAATAATTCTGTGTCATCTCTCCGCTTGTCCAGCTGATGACGAAGCATCCAGCGAAACGGCTGGGCTGCGGTCCGGAGGGGGAGAGAGACATCAGGGATCACAGCTTCTTCCGCTACATGGACTGGGAGAAACTGGAGAACAAGGAGGTCCAGCCGCCATTCAAACCCAGAGCTGTAAGTCTGACCACACTTAACCCGACTTGACCCCAAACGAGGGGTCGTTCAATTCACCCGAGTGGCGCAAAGGTGCAAATGAGTCGCCCGCCACAGCCGAGACCAGGAGTTTAATTTCTCTCAGTGGTTAAATTCCTGGTGAAGACGTTGCCCAGAGCGACGTTTCGTTGTGGTCTACTCCCCTTCCTTTATTCTAACTTCCTCTCTTTTACTTCAGCGCCTGTCTGTACTCTGTTATCTTCGTTCATCTTCTCACTTTCAATGTGATGCTTCTGTCTCTTTCCCCTCCTCTGAATGGAACAATGCACACAGGTAAGTGCGGAAACGATGGTGGTGGTGGTGGTGGTGATGAATGTGTGGTGAAGAGGGCAGACGTGGTGACAGTAATAACACCAAACATGTTGATAACGGTGCCTGTGAAGATGATAATGATGAGAAAGATGCAGCGAAAATTGCGGGTTGGATGAGAAAGATGCTGAATACGGTGATAAAGACCCAGATGCTGATCGTGATGATAGTTTTTTGGGTTTTTTTTTTTACATTTTTGGAGACTGGTTTTTGAATTTACATTTGTTTGATTGGTTTCAGCTGTTGAACGGAAGCACAAAGTTTTGGTGCAGTCTCACTCTGCATGAGCCGAAAGTGTTTCTCTAGGGTTAGACTGAGTTTAGAGTAAAGCTCCGGGGAGCGAGCGCTCGTCCACACAGCGTCAGCAAAAAGTGACCTAAAACAACAGTGTGTTTGTGTTTTGCTATGACAAAATTAGTTTGATCATAACTCGAGTCAGAATGATGTCATCACATGCTCACACACACACATACACACACACATACAAACCGTAATATGTACACACACACACTCACACAGCCTTGGGCCACACTGCTGCTAAAGAGTTTTTTCTGAGTTGAGTTTTTTTTGCAGCTGTCTTGGCCCGCTGGGGTTGTGTGTGTGTGTGTGTGTGTGTGTGTGTGTGTGTGTGTGTGTGTGTGTTCTAAGCCGGATCAGGAATGGGGCAATGTGTAAGCATGCTGCTGCATTTGGGTTTGTGTGCATGTAAATATGATATTTTTGTGTGTGTGTGTGAGGTCATAATTAGGACCTGGCTGTGTTTTAACACTGCGGTGTGTTTCTGCAGAGTCCTCAGATGTGACTGGCAACATATGTTGTCTGATCTCTTCTTCTATCGTCTCTCCTTCTCTGCATCTCTTCTTTCTGTTTGTTCTAATCTTTGTAGCATCTTTTTGTCTTTCACCCCTCTGCTCTGTCACTTGCTGTTTCTCTCTCTTCTCGTCTTTCATCCCACTGAGGAGAACAAATAAAGGTTCAGATTTTTTTGAAGAAGAAGAAGAAGAACCGTTGTGTTTTCCCCCGCTTAAAAGTTTAGGGTTCAGTTTGGCATTTGAAGGTGGTTCTTTGATCTCGGTGCTATGCCATCAGACCTTTCTGAGCTATGTGTGAAAAGAGGGCCTTCCTTTTATTTCTGACTAAAACCCCTTCTTCTTCTCACTGGTACATGATGGTGTTTTCGTACAGATAATTGTTTATGAAGGATGCCTCATGCTTTGAGAATCATATTGCTGGTTGAAGTGGCAGGCTCACTTTGGTCAGAAGTTCGTTTGTGCTTTTAAACGCTGCGAATGCCTTTGAAGAGTCTGTTTTTATGTTTGAGCTTTTGAATGTGTGAGTGACTGACTGACTGACTGACTGACTGACTGACTGACTTGGTTTATTCGTTCATCTGACGGATAAAAAAAATGGTCATACCATCACCTCTGAGTTTCAGTTAAAGTTATTACTGTGAAACTGTCATCATCCATCTGTCCTTTCAGCGGCTTTGTCAATTTTTTTATCCATCCTCCTCCATGAGACTCCATCCATCCATCTGTTCACTGTTCACTGCTGCCATGCATCAACCCATCTGTCTTTCCATCCACCCATTTTTATTTGTCCTCTCTGTGTTCACGGTTTTTCTTATGTTTGTTTCTGTTTATTTGCATGCTCTGGAGCTCAGTCTCAAATGAAACCTGTCCTGGAGTGCACTACTTTAAACACAAGCCTCACAATATAACAACATTTATTTATTTATGTTTTAAAATCTCACAGAGAGATATCAGCCTTTTTTTTCTGCCATCTTGGCTCACAGTTTAACAATCATTAGCTCGGCTCAAAGCTAACAAATTGCGAAGCACCTCTTTTGTGCTAAAGGAGCATTTCACCAAAACCAAACCCAGTTACATCCCTGGTGCTGCGTAGGATTTGAGTACGATATGGGAGATGCTTACCACATCTGCTGACAGACTCTTGGCTGGGATGTTGTGTACTGAACTGACACTTCTAAACTTTGTGGCAGTCATTTCATTTCCCCTATGTACTAAATTCTTCTCATCTGGTTCCCCAAAACAGGTTAAAACAAACGCAAGTAATTAGCTGCAAACACTGTTTGACCCTGGTGTATTGCTCATTTCACATATTTCCCCAAACTCTAAACAGTCTGGCTTAATTTCATTTGGTTTTCCAAGTTACAGAGATTTAATGAGTTTGTAGTTTTCCTCTGGGTGATGTCAGAGGACACTGAATCCTTGTTGTGTTAATTAAAGCTCAGCACACTGATGGAGATGGGGGAAAAAAAAGGAATAGCTTGGGCCAAAGTCCCCGTGAGGCATACTGTCAGGAAAATATAGTTTTCAAGTTAATAACTTGTTTTTATGTACTTAGACAGACACACATCCCATGGGTATAAAATGCTCTTTTTGAGTCCCCATTGGTCAGAATGAGGAAATGAAATTGACTAAAATGAACAGTTACTTTTTTTTCCAAGTTGCTTTTTGAGAAAACAAAGTCTAATGTAAGCAGTTGTGAGATAGCCAAGAGTTCGACTGGATAGTGGTATCGATCTTCTTTTGCTACCGTCATTATCAAGGATAGGTGTCAAGACGACATTTCATCGTCATAAATGGAATTCTTTGAAAGTAAAAGAGAAACTGCAGCTTCTGAGCACATGTCTAAAGAGCTTTTTGAGTTGTTCCCGGTGCTCAGTATGTGTGCTGATTGTCTGATTTGTGTTATCATATCTCAGCAGGTCTCCACAGCTGCAGCATATAATTAACCCACAATTAACCTACAATTACACCATAATCATCTCATGGCTTTGAGCCTTTTCATGTGCAACTATTTAGAAAGTCCAATTAAATCCAAGTGTTACAAGCAAAAAAAAAAAAAAAAAATCAAGATGAAATGCCAAAGAAAAATTGTTTTTGGCTATTTACTTACAGCCATGGTGGGAGGGTTTTTTTTTTTTTTTTTTTTAAGTGAAATGCTCGTTACCAAAGAGTAATAGCTCCATGCATATACTGATCCAATGTAGTGCACTGCCACAGGACGTTTGAGACTCCTTGTTCTTTTTAAAATTGAAGTTGAATATGTTTCAAATATTTGAAAAAGGAGCACCTGATGTGTACTTGATTTATAATCTCCTGAGAGTGGTATTTTTGTATCACTTTGAAGGTAATAAGAAATTACCTTCGAGCCATGGCAAATGGAGAGTTGAATCAAGCTCACCCCAAGTACTGGCACTTGTTCTGATATTTGAAACGATGTTCAAGTAATGTCATCTCACACCCTGGTTCAACCTGCCATTCCCCCTTCTTTTGTTTTCCTCTCCTACTTCCCCCGCCCCAACCCAATCCATCCATTCCTCTCCATCCCCGCTCTCCCCCTCCCAACCCTACCCCACACCCTACCCTGCACTCCATCCCTCCCTGCCCTCCTCAACAGTGCGGACGGGAGGCCGAGAACTTTGACCGTTTTTTCACACGCCACCCGCCGGTGCTGACCCCTCCCGATGAGGAAGTGATTCAGAACCTGGACCAGGACGAGTTCCAGGGATTCTCCTTTATCAACCCAGAGTTCCCAGGAACCTCTGCTATCACCACTGCTGATGAGCAGGCTTGATTTCAGCTCATGCACGGACACATGGACACATTCACGCAAACACACAAACACAATCATTTCTTCCTTGAAATATACACATACACACTCACAATTATATCAACTTCAAATATCACGGAAATTGTTTGTGCTGTCACGGCCATGACCTAAACAGATCCGTAAACACATACATTTGTTGTTCACACTGTTGCGACCTGGGTGATGCATTGGTCTCCTCTGAGGGTCCATGTGAAATGGATGTGATTGAATGTTGTGCACCTATGAAATTAAGATGCAGACTGAGAAATTAAGATTAAGGGAATAGTTTGACAATTTAGAAAATATGCAAATTCACTTTGATACCATTCTACAAAATGATTAGCATAAAAACGTCGATTTGACATTTTACATGGTGGTATGGTTGCCTGGCAACTGTTCAGAGTAAAGAAATAATCCAGCACATAATTCCTGTTCTGTTTAGATGAGCCACATATATCATGTTCATTATAGGCAGGACTTTCCCGTCTTTGTGCTAAGGTGAGTTAGCCGGCTGCTAACAGTGGCTTCATATTCAGCGTATCAGTCCTCTCTGCAAATAAAGATATTTCAGAAAATGGCAAACTTTTCCTTTAAGAGAATCAGAATGCATTTCGGCAGATTCTGTATTTTTCCAGGCCTCCATCTGATCAAAGCGTTACTACACGTTAGCAACATATGCCAGACAGTATGCCATAAACTTTCTACGACTGGTTTTAAGACGTTTACTGCTAAAATTTAATGTTGTATAATATTGTGCATAAAACTCAATAACATTTGAAGGGAAACAATCAGATTATTACTTTACTTATCAACCCGCGTTGCTCACAGTGTGAACAAAGTGTTTGTGTTGATTTTACCAGACGTAATCAGCATCAGTGTAAGGAATTCAGTGACCTTTACACATTCACAGTGAGGGACAAAACTGTTTGGATAACAAGAGCACAACAGAGTAATTAAACTGACTGACTGAACTACGGGAAATTTACAACCTAATTACAGAACATGGTAAATTTATATAGCGCTTTATCGACCAGTCAAAGCGCTTTATAATGTACGTCTCCATTCACACACATTCATGGCGCAGCGTCAGGAGCAGTTAGAGGTCCAGTGTCTCACTCGAGGACACTTCCCTCTCTGCGCTCGATGGAGGAGCCAGGTATCAAACCAGGACCTGTCCGATTACTAGACGACCACTCTACCTCCTGAGCCACGCCGCCCCAGCAAACTATTTGATCTTCAAACATTAAGAACAATAGCCATACTACTATTACTACCAAAACTTGAGGTAGTAAGAGTCCACACAGAACTGTTGGTGTTCCTATAAAAACATATAAATACATACATGATATTGACGAGTTATGATTCCGCCAGCGCACACACACAATACACAGCTGCATAATTTCACATGTAACATAGCTTCAGCTTGTGATTTAACTTTTTCTCATTCCTCGGCTGTTCCAGCACATTTCAAGTTAGGCCTGGCCTGTTATTCTGATGTGCTTTTTATTCAGTACAATAATAATAATAATAGTAATAATAATAATGATAATAATAATAATAATAGTACTGTCTGTATGTTTAATCTTATCTTAGCTAAAACTGGAATGCTTGGCATACTCTGCATGAATTTCTATATCAATAATGGCCAAGGACTTCGTCTCCCAACCACATTTTAGCATCTGATCTCAGCACCTCTCTGCGGCCACTTTGTGGCTCTTTTTCATAGTTTTCAAAGTAAGTATGAAAAGAAAACATTGGAGTATTATTTTACCCAATTACAAGAACACCAAACAACAACAAGATCAGATTTGTGCCTCAAACGACAAACACAAATATCAAATTTTTCTTTGTGTATTTTGCTGATGATGATGGTAAAGTGCTGTTGGGAAATGTAGTCTTTATATGGGCTTTGAGTCAGTTAAATAGATAGATATAGATAGAATAGAAAATACTACTTCTTACTCTGATCTTCTCTTATCTAGTATTTAAGCAATGAAAGAGACTAGCGGTTAGTTTCTATGTGTTTTACAAAAGCATGATTCCGATACGTGGGCGCCTGTTTACAGTGTGAGTGTGGGTATGTGTGTGTGTGTGCGTGTGTGTGTTCACGTGTATGTTTTTAACGTGTGCAAACAAGCACTGTGTGCGTTTGCATTTGCGTGCGTTTGTGTGTCCATACCTGCCTTCCCAGCCCATTGCCTGGCCTTGTGTTTACATTTGGTTTTGTGGTGAATGTCCGCAACCCCCCCGCCTTTATATCAAGCAGTATTGGTATGATCCACTTTATTTTCAACCAGCAGCTCCACAAGTGGGAGAAGAGAAAAGAGGAGAAAAGAAAGAGGAAAGGAGAGAAGAAGGTGTGTTTCTATAGGGATGTATTGAAATTATATTTCAGGAAATGTCAGCAAGAGCTAAATAATTTTACATTCCTAGCAACAACCAGTTCTAAAGCTCGTGTTTGAATCAGCACTGATGTTCAGTACCCTGGAAAGCACCACCTTAGTGCTCGGGATGGTTTGCAGGTTAGCACTGGACCCAGTTCTGTTTCTGTTTTCAAAATGTAGGTTAAATACCTGAGCATATCAAAAAGTTCTCAGACCTGGGGAAAGTTTTCTATGGTAGAATAAAGGCCACCAGCTGGAACAGATCAGCTGACTAATATATCATTCAGCCCTACTTTCCTGATCTAGATTTTCGGTGGGAAAGGATTTGAGGCTCAACTCACTGTGACTGGTATTTTTTTTCCAAGTAGCCTTCAGCATGCGCAATCAGAATGTCCATCCCAACTACAGCAGCAGTAAATGTTGACACGTTAAAGCTGAGCCTTCTGCAGCAGGAAGATGTGTGTGTGTGTTTTGTCTTTTGTTTTCCCTAGCTAGCAATAATCTTGTTGACAAGAGGGAAGTGTCAGTACTGAAACAACTTTCAGAGGACTCAGGTTAGGACCGTAATTGATTTACATACAAAGTCCATGAGGTTCTGAAGCTCATCTCAGCCAGAGAGAGAGCTGGCTGTACTTTGAGTGCAGCTAACGTTGTCTGGGAGGTACCTGAAGTTCTTCCTCATATCACCCTCCTCTTCATCACAGAGGGATATCAGGAGTGTGTGTTCACATGAACATTCAGGCTCACTGGTGTTTATCAGTAGTGGTGGCATGAAGTTTTCTACTTGTTTATCAGCAGATGAAGAAGTCAGTTTTGTTCATTTTTTCTAGTACAGTAGGAAACAGAGGTCATTAGGGGTCCATTTGGTTCTGACCTGGGATCAGAGTTGGACCGGATCTTAATTACACTCAGTCCAGTCAGCTCAGACTTTACTTCCACAGGTCTCAGATCTGTGTCAGTGTGGATCCAAATTTACACTCAGGACTGATCACATGGAGAAAATATTCTAGATAATAAATTTCTGCTATTAAATGACAAATACTTTGTTGAATTGGATTCTCGAATATAAGATTCTGTCTATTTATCACCCTGTTGGCTACAAAATATTGGAAGTAGTTTGGTTTCTATAAATTTGTCTTAGAAGCATATAAGCTAATCATTTTTGAAATGCGCTTCTATGACTTTACATTTGTTCTCAGGACATTTTTATTATATTTGCTGCTGCTTGTTAATTGATCACATATTATCCTGCTGCCGGTGTCGGTGTTGTCTCCGTTTGGCTCGACTGTTTTTTGGATGTTGGATCAGGTCCAATTATCCTCCGGTCTAGTCGGATCTGACAGCACTCGGGTCCCCTTCACATCAGATCTCTGTTTTTTAAAATTGAATTTAAGCACCTTGGGTTTGAGTAGATTTACCACGGATCCAGTTCAGATCAGGTCTGTCATTTTGGACCCTTGAAGACCTCTAGGAGGAATGCGATCATATAGTTAGTTAACTTGATCAAATGACAGTTATCTGTCAAGCCGAGTCAGTGTAGTCTCCACTAGTATGACTTCTCACAGGACATTATCACGAAGATGATAATAGAAGATAGTAATATATCTAATATCTAAAGTAAAAAAGCAATTATTTCAAGAGAATTAAAAAAAAAAAAAACATTTCAGATTTGTTTCAGAAGATAATTACAATCACGTACAGCTGTGTGATAGCTATAGTTACAGTAGTAACCCCTGTGTTACTGTCTAAACTTTGTCTTACAGAGCACGTAGAAACATTTCCAACAGGTGGTGAAAAATGTGCATCTACAATTACAGGAAAAAAAAATTGAAAGAGACAATATTTGCAGGATGCTATTGATTTTTGCTGTGGCCTCGTTACTGAATATTCTCACACGCAGGGAGAGTTAATGGCTGGAACAAGTCATAGCTAACATGTGGATAAGGTCGGTCCTGTCTGTGATCTCTAATCTTAAACTTAAGAACTGCTGATCAGTTCAGCAGCTTTAGTGCTTTCACATTTCATTCACGGTTATGAGTGTAGTAAATGCAGCTGTTGCGTTTTATGACTTGATAACATTAAGCTTATCCCATGTCCACCATCTGTGTCGTACCTTCAATGTTGGTATTTATTACAATCAATGTCCCCTGTATTACAACAATTAAAAAAGACCTATATATACACCTATACATAAACATATATAACTGTCTCAATTGTTGATATATACATATAATATACACCATGTGGTCTGTATTGTAAAGAACAAGAGGAATAGAAGTCCTTCCTGCTGAAGGAGAAGCAAAGTGAAATCTGCATGAAAAATGCTTTTGTTTTACCTTTTTGTTAGTTTGGAGTTGTATACATTTAACATATTAGGGTAATTCATGTTTTCTGTGTCAGCAGTGCTTCAAAAGTGTGATCCAAGCTACTGCGCTATGTGTGAAAATAATGAAATATATCTAAAGAAAAAAAAAAAAGGAAAAAATACTTCCCACAATGCTTTCCATGTGCCAAATTTTTTTTGTTTGTTTTTGTTCTCCAGGAAAAACAGGCATACCTAAAATAAAGGATTTAAAAGATATTTTAGGGAATGTTTGTTGTTGTTTTTGTGTGTATTGTGTTTTCAGTGATGTTCACTGTGTATGTTTTTATGTGCTTCAGGAAATGTCTGAAGTGTGGGCTGGGTTATATATAACTCTCTTTATTTTAGCCTCTTCTTTAATTTCTCTTAATTCATTCCCATATGATACAAACATAAACACACACTGTTGCTGTGCATGAAGCACGAACTGATTGTGATGGTTGTAGAGAATGAGGAGTGAGGAGAAGGTGGTGGGAAAGATTCAAGTGATGGAGAGTGACAGACGGGGCGGTTTCTGAGCAAATGTGAGGGAAAAAAGGGAAATGAAAGAGAAGAGGAGGGAAGCAGTTCAACAATGGAGGGAGGCGAGGAAGAGAGAGAAAGAGGTAGTGAGAAGGGACGGCGGTGAAGGAGGGAGGGAGGGGACGAGGAAGGAAAGCGAGGCTCTGTGAAGCGAGGCAGGCGGCTACGACAGGCTGTGCATATTTCATGGCTGCCACTTATCATAAGAGCCTTTCCCTGATGGGGGAGCGTAGGTCTGATGACTTCAAGGAAATAACATGCAGAACACGGCCTACATACACACAGCCCTGCTGAGCCACTCAGCCACTTCACGCCGCCTCTAAAGCTGCTCACAATCAACCGCAGTCGAGCCGCTGCTGCTGCTGCTCTGACTAGCTGCACATTCACTTAATAGGGGTTACTGTATGTTGCACTATTTACCAACCCCTGGTACAATATAATGTTTACAAGTGTGGACACAAACTACATGCAGTGGTTCTGAACCGTGTCTGAGCTGCGGCACAATGTGATGGGAAACAAAATCAACAACACGCCACTTATCCGCTGGGAGTCTGAATGCAGGACTGTGATCACAGAACTGGTTAAGGTTCAGAGTCCATGGATATGAAGAGAAAAACCACAGCAGCGAGGTTAAACTTTAATGAAGTTAGTCAAACATGTTGAAGTGACCTTTAAGTTTTGTTTTTTTACATTTGGGTAAAAACTCGAGGCTTATGGCCCCGATATCCCACAAGAAATGCTGATGTAACATCTGGCTCAGATGGTTTTTAAAAAGTTTTACCATTTGTTGCAACTAGCGCTAAATGCCTGCGTGGTGGCTTCCAGATTATTAGGATAGGTTGGTGTTACTGTCCAGATCTTACACCCTGATGCTCATTCATTTTGATCATTTGACAAACCTCAGCTCCAAACAAAGAAGGCTATTGATTTTTAGCCCAGGCCAGATTACACTGTAATTACACTGAGTCAGAACAGGGAAAAGAATAAATAATAATAATAAATAAACAACTTGATGCGTAGGTACATGAGGTGGCAATGTTTGCACCAGAGTCATGTTAAATTAAAATGGCATTTAATTTGCAACATGCAGTTGTAAAACTCTACAGCACATGCAGTTAACCTTGATTTATACAAGCACATGTATCACACATGTGCACTGGCATTGAAGAACTCTGGCTCAGTCAGCATTCTTTGGCACTGTGACTGTTGTTGATACATGTTTACAACAGAATCCAGCGCTTCATTTTTTTTATTACAGTATCACCTCCACATAAACAACTATAATGCTGTTTTCTAATCAAAGTGCTGCATTTTTTTTTATACCAAAAAAAAAAAAAAAAAAGCCAGAGGAGTGCGTTCCTTTAGGTTGTTTCATGTTGCCC
This sequence comes from Seriola lalandi dorsalis, assembly GCF_002814215.2. Classification (NCBI taxonomy): domain Eukaryota; kingdom Metazoa; phylum Chordata; class Actinopteri; order Carangiformes; family Carangidae; genus Seriola; species Seriola lalandi. Next base: position 137,865 of record NW_019525546.1, on the reverse strand, counting down.
TAAAGGAATGGTTCAGCATTCGAGGCTTTCTTACAGAGAATTAGATGAGAAAACCAGACCACTCTTACATCTGTCCATTAAATATGAAGCTACAGCCAGGAGGCAGTCAGCTTAGCTTAGCATGAAGACTGGAAACGGGAGGGGGGGGAGGGCCTAGCCTGGCTCTGTCCAAAAGTAGGAAAAAAAACCCACTTGCCAGCACCTTTGAGGCTTACAAATATTTGTATACTGTTACTCAAACAGAAATCGGAAAACAATTTAAGTTTAAAACTATTTCCCCATTTTCAGTCTGTAGGGAAACTGGAACACCGTGTTTAATATCACAGGTTTGTTTTGGTCAGATTTTCATTTCACTGAGCAGATGCCTGTTCCTGTTAAGTACGATGTTAATACACTTTTATTCACAGGAAATGTTAGCCAAGTAACCAGCTGATTAGCAGGCAAACTGAACATTCAGGATCTGACAGTGCCACTGTCAGACAATTCATGTCCGACGACTCAAATCTCAGCAAATGGCTCAAGAGTTGGGATCAACTTATAATCAGTTAAGTACATTTCCACAGTTACTGGCTGCTGCTTCTATTCTTCAACTTGTAGCTGCTTGATGCTCTAGCTTCCTGTTGCTTTGTAGCCCCCAATCTGAATACATGCAAACACTGTTGCAGCTTTGAACACATACACCACTTCCCCCTATGTTGACTGTAAACAGCACATGTAGTGCAGCTGTATTTTATGCAAATTTATTATAACAGCAATTCAGACTCCTGTGTAACAGTAAGTTCCAGCACATAAGCTGTATAAAGTTTGTATTGGAGTGGATGTAATAGCCAGTGTACACAGTAAGCCGCAGCAGTGCTGGAGTGTGTGTGATAATTAATTCCAAATGTTGCGGCCCCCAAATTAAAGCCAGTGGCTTCAGCACAAAGCAGCCTGCGCTTATCAGCCCAAAACAGGTCAGCGTTCGATACCGCCTTTCATTCACCCTCCTCTCCTCATCACCTCCCCTTTCCTCTGTGCCTCCCACTCTCCGCATCCTCGGCTCACATCGGCTCGTCTCCCGCTAATCCTCTCGTTACTGAAAAGAGATGGGGCGAGAGAGGGAGAGACTAAATTAAAGACTCAGAGTCATGTTTCTCTATTAAAACCACTGCCTCTGGAACACAGCGATGTGAAAAATAATTGTGTGTGTTTGCCCTGATGCTACTGTAAATTCTGAGCTTCTGATCTACACCAAGGGCCACTGATATTTATCTCGTTCCCTGTCCTTTACTGCATCTCTTTCTCCCCCCCCCCCCCTCCATATCTCTGTCTCTCTGCCTCACAGCATTAACTGCAATTGAAGCGCGCTGAGATGGAACACATTATGAGCTGGCCTACATGGCTGCCAGCTGTGTGTGTGTCTGCGCGCGCACACGTGTGTGCGTGTGTATGTGTGTGAATGACCTTATGTGCGCGTGTTTGGTAAATAACTGCGTGCGCGGTCTTTAGCAGTGTACACAGTGGATTTCCAAGGTCTGATAAACTGTCTTCACTGCACGAGTCCTCACTTGATCGTAAGTTGAATGATATTTAGTTTGACGGTATGTCAATCAGCAACAAACACTGCTGACAAACAGTAACAGTGTAACAGTTCAGAGTTCAAACTACACTCATAGATACCAGCATGGCGAACCCACTCAGGTGATTTTAACTGACCCTTTGCTGACTTGACTCGTTTTAAACACACCTGATATGCACCCTGATGGCTCCATATATGATATCATGCTAACAAACTGAGGCTAAAGCTGCATGTTCCAGGCAAAAAGTCAGCATCTTCACTAACTGACGATCCACGTGGAAGACATCTCACATTGCAGTGTAGAACTAATCAACCCTGTGATAAGTATGAGAAAGGAAAATGTATGTTGTTCTGAAGTAGTCCTGTGTGGCTGTTTAGCTTTGTTTCACTCTTGACGTTATCAAAGCAAAAAGCATTTAGGGTGAGGACTGACCAATGTGTGTGAGGTCTAAAAGAAGTAGAACAGAGCCAATAATAACATGACACTGAAGCTGTGAACGAGTCTTTTGTTTTGTTTGATCTCAGCCTAAGAACTAACAGTCTACCACTGGACTGCAGGTACAACAGCTGTCTATGTAGGCCATTAACTATGTAGTCGCACATGCTAACAACTGCAGCTCACAATAGACAGAGACCGATACACACACTGTTAAATCCATTCCTTCCCAAAAGACTAGAAAAAAGACACAACCCTTCAAGCTCTTTAAATGCCAAGTATCGCTGTTACAAGTCACCTGAGAAAAACCCGCTCCACTATTTTAAGAAATCCAAAGCCTGACAGGCCTGCTTTGCCTACGTATAGTTGCTAAACTGTAATTAGACAATTGCATGTTTTGGGGGCGGGGTTTATTGAATGGCCAGTTATTATCTTCCCAGGACTGCACGGGCTCGATTTACATTTCCCTCACTGATTTGTTAGCTTTGTTGCACTTGTTGTGACAAATGACCTCTTCATCATTGGTTCATGGAGTCCAATGATCTCACTTAATTGTAACGTAGCTCCGCCCACCTTCAAGATGAACACTAGTCTACTCAGCCAGAGTAAAAGGTTTGCAAGATTTAAGCTTGGAAAAGTCATCTTATTCCACACCAGAAGGTTCTGGAGTTCATGTATTATTTTATGCACATTTCAGCAATATTGTATATCTTTGGAAACTTCTGGTATCTGATGTGAAAAGTGAATCACACCACATCCTCATGAGTGTTGAGGCAGCCAGGAGTGCAGGCCTCTCTTGAGTGGAAGCACTCTAGCGGATATCATGCCCAGAACGTGAGGTGGATCTGGGCCAGCTCTGGCAGGTGTGTACCTGTGGATGGAGGGAGCTCCTCTCAGGCCATGGGAGAGTTGGCAGAAGGTAGGAGATGCGACATTTGTTTGTGGTTTCTGTGATCTTCAAAGCTCTTCTGTCCCTCGCTGTCTCTCTCATTGGTGTTTCTGATCCCACCCCCTTCCTTCTCGCTCACGTCAAATAGAAGAAACAGGAAATGTTGTGATGTACAAGCTTGAAATCGACTATCTACCTTCAGAAGCGTTGGACTAAAACTATAATCAATGCCCACTTTGCCAGATTCTGCTCTTCTTTATTCCTGTCTCTTTCTCTCTTCTTCTGTTTTCTTCCTCGTGCTGTGAGTTGGACTGTGGCTTCAGCTATTTGTGTTTTCCAGACGTACATGGTGTTGAGATGCTCACACTCTTGACTTTGTGAATGTATTTGGTAAATCTCTGGCTTCCCTTGCTGTCTTTTTACATAAAATATTTATGGTTGTGGATTTTCTGAGATTGCCCCTTGTGTGTATTTCTCTGTGGCCGCTGCTTGCTTAGTGATGTGAATATTGATGTGGCCAGCTTTTATTCTATTCATTTCCTACTGTCCCTCGCCCTCCATCTATCTCCCTATTTATCTATCTATCTATCTATCTATCTATCTATTTATCGAAGTAGTTCTACTCATAGCACACAGACCGACAATCCCTCTAATTAAGTCTTATTAATGAGTGAGTTAATACCAATATACATTTTGAGTATGGTTATAATTTGTTTTCACTGTCCTCTGCTGAAAGGTCTGCTCCGAATCATCTGTCCCACATTTAATGATCCCATCCATTAAGGATTTGTTTTGTATCTTTCTGCAAGTTCCCCTAAGCTTCCAGTAAATCGGCTCCTCTCATGTTCAGCACAGCTCAAAATACGCTTCACGATGTAGAAAAGTAAAACAAATAAAGGTGACAATGCAATCGCTCTAAAGTGTTTCTTTTAGAAATCAAATTTTTACACTTTTTACAATTTTTAAACACTGAATTTTTTTGTTGTATATTTAAAATAATACCTTCATACTGGAGAAGTGAGCAAAGCCTAGAGAGCCCTGGGGCTTTAAAGATCTACCTGCATGGGTGTTTCCACTACTGCTGCTCCATCACTCCCAATTGACTCTATAGTGCACTGCATTTACCCTCCACCACTTTATTCAAGCGCTCAGATTCTAAATTTGGGACTTTAAATTGCGCTAACACCTGCACAATGTAACGTGTCACACTAAATATATACAAACATTATCAGTGATGATGATTAATAACTAGTTTCTATTATATGTGGTGCAGTTAACGAGTGAACAAGGGAGAAAAGAGCAGAGCAGGTGAAAGAGCAGACTAAGAGAATTACATTGAAATTTGAATCTACTTTTCAATGAACTTAATGAAATTAATACTACTTCCTGATAGAGCGCCTCTTTTTGGTGCATCTCAAAATAAACAAGCGGGGCTGTTTTGGTGTGTTTGTGTGTTTGTGTGTTTTTGTGTGTGTGTGTGTGTGTGTGTGTGTGTCCGTCCTGGACATCACGCATATGAATGCCCCTAAACAATCCTGCCCTAAGGTTCAAAAATCAAAAACAAAATCAGGGAACCTGCACACGCTCTCTCTGCTTCTCCTTGCTGCCCCTCTTTGGAAAACATCCTACAGGCCGTGTATGGCATACTGTGGTATGACAGCACACGTGTGTGTGTGTGTGTGTGTGCGTGTGTGTGTGTGAATACCATCCTCCCTTTGGTATTTGCTCTTACACACAGAGCCTTACGGTATGCGTGCATATAGCATGGGCACCGAATAAGAATCATATCCCCTCTGAGTGTGTCAGTGTCAGTATGTATGTATGTGTGTGTCAATACAATGGCAGCCGCTCCCTTTTACTGCATCTAACTTGCCCCTCCCCCACTCGCTAACATACACTCCTCCATCTTTAACACCCAGTTCGCTCTTTCCTCTATCCATACACCAACTGAGCCAAGCAGTGCATTAACAATGCCCTGCCCCGGAGAAACCACACACACACACACACACACACACACACACACACACACACATGCACAGTTGTATTTCCATGACTTCAGAGGACATTACACTGAGTTACATTAATTACTTGGAGACTTACTCTAACTTACCTTAACCTTAACCTAAACACAACCTTAACCTAACATTAAAACATGTCCTCACTTTAAAATGTGATGATGAATGTACGGTCTGGGGACTTGCTTTTGTCCCCGTAAGGAAGGCAAGTCATCATAATGTGCCTGTGTAAACAGATTTAGGTCCCTACAACGTGAGTAATACCTGGCAAACACACACACACACACACACACACACACACAGATTTCCCTCTCCTCCTACACAAAGTCGCAGTCGCTGTTTTCCTGTACTCCAGGCCCTCCTGTCCGTCTCATTCCTCTCTTGATTTACAGTATGTCACTTAGCATCTTTCTCTCATCCCTCTGTCTTAGTGTTGACTCTGCTCTGCACTTCCTTTACTTACTCTCCCACTGTTTTGGCACTTTGATACTGTTCTCTCTTTCTGTTTCCACATTCTTTATACCTATCTTTCTCTTCCCCTGACTTGCCGTTATTCTTGGAGGTAGTACCATGTGAACATTAGCAAATCATTATAACAGGAAGTCTGAAACTTCTAGAAATAGTGTAAACAAAAGAAACCATTGCAGCAAAGACAGGGGAAGACGAGGGCGCTGTGTATGTTCTTGTTATTTTCTGTGTAAACCAACGGCCCATGCAGCTGCAACGCAGGCAGACAGAATATACACCACTATCCTATTATTCAAAGCTGAAAAGCAGCATTGTTTTAGACTCAGCAGGTCCAGGCTACTACACCATCTTCTCTTGTCAGGTGAAAACGAGTCTTCTGCAGCTGTCACAGTAGACAAGGAAAAGACTCATTGTTCAGCTATAAAAGTCCAGATTCCTGCAACTCACAGCTCCAATATTAGAAAAGATGAAGAAAAATGGTTTTGGCTGGTGAGACCTAGCTGGAGAGATTGAATGCTCAGGTGAGGAGTAAAACGATGTAACAAAGAAAATCCAACTAGCCCAAAATTGATGTCAAATCTTTAAAAGCCATAGCTTAAAAAGGAATAGTTTGAAATTTTTGGAAATACGCTTATTCACTTTCTTTCTTTGCGCTTCTATGCAGCAGACAGTAAACTATGAGGTATCTAACAGTAATGCTCTCTCTTCTCCTTCTTCCAAATCCATCCCATTCTTCTCCAATCATTTCTCTACAATTCTCCCTCCATTATACCCTCTTTCCTTCCAAAATCCCTAAACTCCACCTGCAGAGGAGCCGTCGGGACACCTGCAACTTTGACAAGGAGTTCACCAAGATGCCCGTGGACTTGACGCCAACAGACAAGCTCGTCATCATGAACCTGGACCAGGACGATTTCCTCGGCTTCTCCTACACCAACCCTGAATATGTGGCTCCTGCAAACTAACGTGCGCTGGATCTCACTGATGGACTGGCAGAAAAAAGGTTTCAGAGCAGATAGGAAAGACAAACTAGCACTAAAATTACAATTATTTTGTGTGTGTTCTCTAAATGTCTGAATTCCTTTTAGGCCACATTGGGGTTTGTCCAATACTTCAGCACAACAAAGGTATCACAACATTTAACTTGCACAAAACATGGGATACCAAAGATTTTGAAGTATTGTTTCAAAAATGTTCAACTTGTCAAACATGACAGATGTGTGGGAAAAATATAAATTCCATATGGCTCTGTCTTTCTTGCCATTTTATTCAGTTAGCTGCACTGTTTTTAACATTGACCTGCTGAAATCCTACAACAAACCTTTTACCATTCTCAGTATTCTTAAGTGAAGTTTTGTGATAAGTTCTCGCAACCCTGTTTCCTAGAAAGTAAATACGTTTTTGTAGGAAACATAATTGCAGACTGGATTATGTTTAGAATCAATGTTTTTATTCTTTTTTTTTTTTTGTGAATGAATGAGGCGCTGCATTTATTAACATAAGCGAAGCCCACAAGGAGATGCACATGACTGTCACAGAGACTGGGGTTCACATCCACACACCCCCTCTGTGGTTGGGTTTAGGCAACAAAAGCACTTTGGTTAAGGTGAGGAAAAAGACTGTTTTTTTGTTAAATGTATGTAAACATGTTTCTCTGCGTCTCTGTTCAACCAGACCACAAACTTTCCCTAACCTTAGCCAATGTGCCTAAAATATAAACATAAAAAAAGTTTAACAATATTGTAGTCACTACAATCAGATCAGCTATTTTGGCAGAAAACAAACACATTGCCTGTGAACTTTTTACCGAGACGTTTAGTATCAACATATTTTCAACTTGCCAAATATGCAAATTAACAACATATCCTCGCTACGTTAACAGAAAACCCAATTACGTTTTCTACAATTGTATTTGCTGTTGCAGTTTAGTTGTATGTAAACATTATTTCCAGGCGACAGGGTTGGTCCTCTGGTGTTTCTGCTCGTTTAATTGTATTTTCATGACGACTCAAACCAAACTACATCATTTCCAAGAATCCCGTGAGGAAAGTAATAAAACAATGAGATGCTTGACAAAGACTAATCTGAATGGATACAAGCTGCACTCTGGGCTGTGAGATGCCCTGTGTAACTGAAATGGCTGCCATTGACCATTGATGTTGAAAGGAACATTGTCTAAATATGTGAGTTTCATTTTAGTCCTAATTTTCAGTCTCGCTGCCTGTCCATGTCCAGTGGACACAGGGAACAAGTACCAAACAAACATAAAACGCAGACTGGATTTTTGGATCACGTGTGGACTAAATTGAAAAATGCTTTATTTTTGTTAGCATGTCTTGATGTTAGCTGTTTACTATATTTTAATCTTGTTAGTGCCATGACTTTGTAAAACTGTATAGGAGTATATCAACTTCCTGAAGCTAACAAACTGCACCTGCAGCTGTAATATCCGTATATATGATGCAGCCATTTTTGTGATGGAAACAGAGACGTGAGCGTGCAGGCTTAACATGCACCAGCGTGAGGAGCACTGCCTACCAGTTCAATCTGTGTGTCTTGACCATTGTTGCCTGTTTCAACCAGCCTGTACACTGTCATGAGTTTCACTGTGGAAGTGCTGACACACTCTCAGACTGAGCGTCTCACACTGGGCCATCACAGAGGAATATGCCTAATGAGCAAACTTCACAGCCTGTCAAACCTTTTTCGTCCTTCTTTTTCTTCTTCTGGCTCTTGCCTTCTCTTTTCTCCCTTCCCCCCATCCCGCTGTTGTCTCTTCTTTCATTTTTTTTTTTTTGTTTTGGCTCTAATCCGTTCTTCTGACAAGGCCTAACTGGGAGCCTAGTATGACGTTGTGTCACAGGGTTAGCAATGCGGCAGTCACCAGTGGAGCGTACACACATACGCACATGCAGATGCGCACACAGTGAATGAGGACCTGTCCCCACATGAGTGATTTCACAAACGGCAATAATAAGAACAGCAATGCTGCTTTTCTCAATTCTTTATTTTGCACGTCCTTCCCCTAATCCGTGTGTGTGTGTGTATTAGTGCGGTGTTTATGTGCATGAACATATGTGCATGCACTGACAAATGTCCATATGTTAGAATATGTATATGTGTGTGTGTGTGTGTGTGTGTGTGTGTGTGTGTGTGTGTGTGCGTGCGTGTATGTGTGTGTGTGGTTTATAAGGCTTCATTGGATAAAGCCAATTATTTCAAATTCAGCTCAAACTCAGCAAATCTGCCTTCCAGCTCCAAACCACATTACATTGGCTATAATGCCAACTAGCTCCATGTACTGTATATATACACACGCGCACACACACGCACCCACACACAGCAATACAGTCCAATCCATGACTGAGGGTTGGAATTATGAGGTGAAGCGTAACAAGGCGGACAATGACTGTGAAACGTTCGCTCCTGGAGGCACACAAGACATATACTGTAGGTCCATTACACAGGCCTAGAGTTTTTTTTTCCTTCTTTAATCTGCACAAACAGTACCCTCATGCATACTATATGTAGTACATATGCATATACTGTACATATTTATAATTAAACACACACAAACACACAGAACAGAAAAGAACTATTTAAACTTTTGGGACATTGAACTGGATCGGACTCTGCTGTCTTGTTCTTATTTGATTCGATAATGTATAATATAAAATGTAAGTAAAATACATGAAGTGTAATTTGTGTTGACCTTTCTCAAGCACAGAAATTTATATTGTTCAGGTCAAGGGTGTAAATATCTCCTAATGTTAATCACGCCTACTCTTGACATCTGCTGTTGGGAATTGTGAACCCTGAAGCATTTAATAGCACTCGACAGCTGTGTCCACCTGTGTGTGTGTGTGTGTGTGTGTGTGTGTGACTGAGCGAATGAATGAGTGTGTAACTGTACATGCATGTACTCACCTTAAGATATTTTAAGTACTGTGCGATTTAATATAAGTCTCAAATCTCGTTACTCTGGCAAAGACAGACGCGAACAGCCTCAATGTGCACCTGACCAAACAGCACTTACATGAAATGAAGAGTGACATGCATCAACAGTAACACACGTACAGAGACGTTGCCCCCCACCCCCCCACCCCATCCATTCTCAGTGTTTTAAGAACCGGCAACGTAATCATCAGCCAGTAGATATGGTTATGTTTGGTGTTTAAAATTCCAGATCAGGACTATAAGGAATTATACTATGCATGCATGTGATGATCTCTCTCTTTCTCTTTCATATCTTGTTCCATATGATATGGATTTATCCTATATTAAGTGTTGCTCGATGGACTGGTGTGTGATAATTACTTCAATAGACATTAATAGGGTTTATGATATAAATATGTCATGTCATTGTTACCTATTTATGAACTATCATACAAGGGCCATGTTCTGCTTCATTTGTACAAATATAAATATTTTTCAAGTCTATAGAAGTAAGAGTCTTCCATTTCCATAGTTGCATTTATACTCAGATAAATTGATGTGTTTAAGGGTAAAAATTATATATGTGAGTTGCAATAGAAACTATGATGATAAAAAAAATCCCACCACCATTCATACATTTTATAGGTTCTGCAGGGTGGAACATATTGGCCTAGAAGTGGACCAACTCTTAAACAGTGTCCTCCTCTCTTCCTTCCTTTCTTTCTGTCCGACCTTTTCTCTGATTTCGCCTTTCGATCTGTCATTTTATTTTTTCTTCTGACCTTTCCTCTCCTTCCTCCTCTCCCACTCAGCTTCCACATTGTCTTTTTTTTACTCATTTTCTTTCCTCTTGACCTTTACCCCACCTCAATAGACTTTGTCTCCACTCTTCTCTTCTCCTTTCTTCCCCTATTTATTTTGTCCATTTTTAGCTTTCTTTATTAAAGATGAATTTTTTGCCTACTTGTTTTTACTTCTTACCTCCTTTGCCGTCTAATCCTTCCTTTATCATTCTACTTGACCCTAAATCTGAAATCTGATACTACTGTATTACTCTAATACAACTGAACATTTTTTTGCTGCCTTGAATTTATTTCTGCTTTGATTTCAGCCAGGCTTGTATGTGAAACAACAAGTAGTTTAACAATAAATCAGAAGATAACTTACAGTTTTTACCTGCAGAGAGCAGTGAAAACGCTGCAAAAGTAAGAGCAAGAATGTGTTTTGTGAGATAGTTTACTAATAAGAAAATGTGTATTGTGATGTTTTCAATTGCAGAATAATAAATCATGTTGAAAGATCACATATTGCCTCGTTTACATTCAAATGTGATGAATGTGGATGTTGGTTTTTCTTGTGTTGTATGGTTATAATCTGGGCCAAAGGAATGCCTGGGGAAATTTACTTCTAAAACTTTATTAACTTTTATACACTTTGGATTTTGTAAATTTGTCAGTTTGCATGCAGAGTTACTAGTATTTACTAGTTATATTCAAGCAGTTTGAAGTGAGGGAAAAATGATTACACCAACCTAACCAGCACTAGACATCTCAATAACATTTAAGGATGTCTAAATCTCCACTTAGTACACACTTACATTATAGCAAAGCTAAGTTAACCAGTTCCTGTTCCATTGTGTTTATTTTCAAGCCAACTAACATTATCGCACCACAACAATTTGGGGTTCTTGAATACATTTGTCAGGACAGTTTTCCTTCAGGGCCTTGGTAGGTAGCCGGTTTATTTGACACAGTAAATCTGCATGTGTGCAATTTACAGGAAAAGAGATTAATGAGGTAGCTGTTAATGATGTGTTCTACATTAGACTCTTTTCACAGTCAATGCAGCATAAATCTTTATTATATGCATCCTTTTCAATTGGCAGGTCTCCCTCACGCCTGTGTTTTACATTTACACACACACACACACACACACACCTCTATGTGCACATCCCACATGGGCATGCTTGGCTTCATGTGCCTCTGTGATAATAACAATAATAATCAGACTTCTCATAATGGCAACATCAATATTATTTTCTGCCACAGAGAGCACGCGATCAGTTGGAGGGAAAGAGGGAGTGACATGAAATTTAAACCAAATACAAGGATGGAAAAAGAAAGAGAAATACATATGATTGGAAAAGAAAAAGAAACAGGAGATGGAGAACTGATAGGAACACAGCAGGTTGCTGATATACTGCTGTACTCACTTGCCCGCACAGTTGGCATATACACAGTACCACAGTATAACACACTGACACACATTCATTCCATATGAGAACACAGAGAACTGTGCAAATACAAACATTATGTGCTGTCCTGCCAAACAGTTATCTTCCCTGAAGCAATGACATTTTCCAAATAAACAGACATAAGTAACACACACACACACACACACAAAAGGGGCCAAAAGGGGCATCATCTACTCTTTCTACACATATCCTGCTGTCAGAGTTGATGAGAAGAACTTCATTGATTGGTCATTATTGAAGCCCCTCCTCTAAACTGCAAACATTGATTGGTCACATCCATGTACGCTTGTGCTTGGAGTTTGGGCTTGTGCCCAGTTTTATTAAATTAGAGGTTTTGCTGTAGTTCAAACAGCATCTCAATTTACCTCTTACTGCAAGAGACAGTCTCAGGTTTCATTTTAGGATCAATATAACGCAACTACAAATCAGCCAGCTACTGGCCACATAATGCTAAGTGGAAAATTGACCTTTTGTTAATGCCCTTCCCCCTTACTGTTTCTATGCCTGTCAAGCTTTCCGTCCTGACACTTGTAGTTTACAGTCACTAGTAGTTACTGTTGACAGCCGTGGCAAGATGCATAATGTTTTCAGGATATCTGTCCATTAGTCCCATTCTCGCGAACAAGATATCTCAGGAACACCTTGAGGGAAATTTGGTTGAAATGTTCACCTGGACTCAAAGATTAACTGATTAGATTGTAGAATTCAAACATCATTGTGACCTCACAAAACAAATTTTTGGCTTTAATTCACAAATAAAAAATACACTTGATAACTTTCATCGAATTCCTTCAAAGTTTTCAGACATGGCTGTGAACTACAACTTCACTGAGTGGTGAAGACACAGTGAGGTGGTGATTCTAGTTGTGTGTCAATTGACAGCTGTTGCTGGCAGACATTTATTAAAGCTAGCTAGATGGCTAATTGAGCTAAAATTAGCATCTTGCGTTGCTCTGTGTGTGTGTCTGACTTTTTAATGTTTCCAGCTAATTCCTTTAACACACAAGAACCCTATGAAAGTAAAGGGAAAGCGTCTCAAATATGGACTTGATGGCTACACATGATAAAGCTCCATGTGACATATCTCAGGTAACACACCTTTGTTTAACAAACAAAAACCCAACAAAATAATGTTATATGAAATGCTTCTTGGCCTTGAAAGTAATGCTAGGTTCCTGTAGTAGAAAGTAAGATAATTAGTCCAACATGCAAAGAATTAAGCAAATAAACTAGCAATTTAATCGATTCCTTTTTGCTCCTGAGTTTTTGGTATTGGAATGGCTAACAAAGCAAAACACCACCGTCCACACCCTCCTTAAATGCAGAGTACCGTTCTTACTACAGCCCCATGCACACCACATCGGCATGTGGAGAAATCCAAAGCTTTACAGGCCTGACGTGCCTGGTTACAGTAGCTAAGCTATAAATGGATAATCGCTGTCCAGGGGCGGGGTTTAGCGAACAGTTAGTTAGATGTCTTATCAGTGGTTACCATGTTTGTGGAGCATCACACTCATTATCTGGTGAACTAGCTAGCACAGACACTAACTGCTCTTGCAGATGGAAAGGGGAAAAAAGGATGAAGGGAAGAGTGGGGCTGAAGTGAACGACAGCAGGGCACTGCAGCACACTGGAGAGAGAGATGAAAAAGGGAAACTGACAAAAGAAAAAGAATCTCTTATTTATTTCATTCATTGGATCTTAAAAACGCTCAAGAGGGGAGCATGACGGAGAAGCTTATTGGATTTATTTCACACTATCTTTCTTTCTTGCTCACTCTCTCTTTTACTCTCTCTCTCTCAGCCCTACACATATTTTCATTAGGCAAACATATTAGACACACTTTCACACCATCAGACATGTGCCTTCACAATTAAGATACATCTCTTTTTCTGTCTCTCCCCTTCATTCATTCTTTACTTCCTCTCCCTCTTGATCAATCAATCTCGCCGTCAGTCAAACACACACACACCCTTACACACATTTTCATTACGCATGCATATTAGAGACACTTTCACATGATCACTGACCTCATGTCTTCCTCAGAGTGTCCTCTCGTACACTTTACAGACATACAAGCACACATTATTACTTGACTACTACCGTTTTGACAACAAACACAGATCACATCTGCACTCCATCCATCTTCATTTGTCTGCTCTTCCAACTACAGCTGAATAAACCATGAATGGAATAAACACAGAGTAAAGAAGTAGGTAGCTGGCATGAGCAGAGTTAACTACCATGGCTGAAAGAGCGCCACCTACAGAATTCCAAACGTCGTCAAAACTTTCGAAAACATAATTTTGGAATTTAATCTCGGCCAGAAATAATCTGGTTTTGGTTCCAAATGATGTAACATTCACCTAAACAATTCTCCCTTCCAACAAATAAACACACACACACACAAACACACACACACACACACACACACACACACACACACACACACACTCACACGCACACACACACACACTAACACGCACACACACACACACACACACACATAGCTTCATAGACCATTTCCTGGGGCTGTGTCTGTGGACATCTAAGTCATAAATCACAGTTTTGACATATTAGCATCACGCCAGAGTCATGCCACATCACCATATGTCCTCTCTCTGCCCTGGAGTCATTCCCATCTGGTAAAGCACACACAAACATTTGAAACAAACATAAACACAGACACACATGCACACATACACACACATACACACACACACACACACACACACACACACACACACACACACACACACACACACACACCCATACTGGGCACAGGCAAAGAAATACATTGTAATACACACATACGCATCAAGGTCGCTCGAAAATGAGACACTTAAAAAGCCTACAAAAGGCATCAATGTACATAAATTGGTTTTAATACAGGACTAATTGGTGTATTTCACAGAACACTCATGTTTTTAACATTAAATTCATGTGTGTGTCTATCAGCCCCCCCACACAGTTTCTTTCACTCTCTAATTTCTCTGTGGTTTTCAGTTTCCTCTAACTTCTTCCTCTTGTCTTGTCTTGCCTCCCCTCTCGTCCCCTTCCTGCTCCGCCTCCCAGTCTCTGAGCACTGTCCAGAGGCATGAGAAGGTTCCAGCTCACTGAGCAGAAACCCTGCAGTCCTCCTCCTCCTCTCTTCAAGAACCACCCCCATCTTCCTCTCCTCATCCTCCTGTTGTACTGCCAATAACTGAGAGAGGAGAGGAGAGGGGAGGAGAGGGGAGACTGAACGAGAAAGGGCAAACGCAAGACACTAATGATTTAAAACTGCATTTCCCATGATGCTTTCTTCCATGGGGATCTTTGACCCCTCTCCACTCCTGCTGCCTAGCAACACCAGGGCCATAAGCCAAATGGTAATCAGAGTTTTGATAGACGTTAATGCGGCATCTTTCTGAAAAGTTGCTGTCAACTACGTACACTTTACCTCCTGTCAGAGAAAGAAAGACACCGTTACGTTACAGCGATGAGAGTGCTGAGAAACTAATGGGCCCGACATGTTCAGTCAAACCTGCGTCGCCTATCGACAAGAAATGTAACAGCAGCAACAACGACATGTTTATGTGCAGCATCTACAGGCAAGAAAAGACATAGATGCTGCAATTTTGACACCTGCAGGCAACAAGGATCGGTGTGTGTAAACCATTCACTTACATTTGCATATATCGTTTAACTGTTTTCCGTCCGTCTCTCTCGCTCTTTCTTCATCCCTACATCCATCGCAGTCTCTCACTCATAAAACCTGTCTTGAAAATCATAACAGCATGTTCTCTGAGATGTGTAACATGGACAGCAAGGTTTTTTTTTTTATGAACATAATGAGAAAACATTTTTATGAACTACTAATTTGCATAATTGTTGCCTGCAACACAAGCACAACTGACACTGCTTGGCTTTACGGATGCCAATCGAAGTTTGTCGGTTGGTCATTGAGTTGTCCCACCATATTGGTTCAGACTCAAATACCTCAACAACTGATGTCCACAAAAAAGAGCAATGAATTCCCAGAAAAGTAAAGGCCTACTGCTTCATCAAGGTACAAAGGTGAAAAGCTTTTATTACAACAAGAACATAATCGAAACAACTACTGGATGAATTGCTGTGTAATTTGGTTCAGACATTCCTGGTTCCCTACAGAGATCCAGGTAGCGATTATGTTTTCCTCAGAGCATATTTGGCAACACAAATTAGTGGGATATAAACATATTTTCTAGAAGACATGCATTGCATCCATGAATCATTGCCTTGCTCTTCCTTTCTCACATCACTCCCTCTCTTCCTTCCCTCCTGCTCTATCCTTTCCTCTCATCACATCCTTCTATCATCTTCACTCCCTCTTCTTCCTTCTGCCCTTTCCTCATTTGTTGCCTACATCAATACCTCTCCCCTCTGACTTTCCCACTCCTCAACCGTTCCTTGCTTATCTCTCTCTCCTACCACAGCCTCTCTCACCTTTTCCTTCCCCTCTTTTTCCTCCCTCCTCTCCTCCTGTGCTGTCGCTCCTCCTCCTCAGCTTCCCTCCTGTCTCTCACCAGAGGTGAAATGCTGTACTTCTCTTCCTGAAGTCATTTCTATGTTAATGAGTCTCCTTGTGAGATAACGCAGGCGGCAAGGGCCTCGGACACACACACACACACACACACACACACACACACACACACACACACACACACACACACGCAAAGCAAGTGAGAAGGATGATAAGACCTGTCACTACTCTCTCTGTTGATCTGTTCATGCATTTATTTATCTGTAATCCGTCTTTCTCCCTCTCTCTTCACTTTTCTTTCTCTGTTTGTTTTTGATGGCTTTAATCCCTGTTTCCTCCTATGTTTATTTCATAGTCAGTACAACAACCACCAGTTCCATCAGCTAAACAGCCAGTCACTCAGTTAGTCAGCTCATCAGTCACTTAGTTAAATAAGCACTGACCATATTGATACCAACATACAGATACTCCTAAAATGGTGTAATTACACTAAATACAACATTTATCTTGTCTTCTACCATGTTTAAAGTATATTTTTTGGGCTTTTATGCCTTTAATGGACAGCACAGTGGAGAGTGACAGGAAACAGGGAAGCAGAGAGAGGGGGAATGACATGCAGCGAAAGGCCGTCTGATGCGGAATTCGAACCGGGGCCAACTGCAGCGAGGACTGTAGCCTCTACACATGGGGCGCCTGCTTAAACCACTACGCTACACGACGCCCCTTGTCTTCTACCATGTTAAAAGAAAGAATGAAAGAATGAAAGAAAGAAAGAAAGAAAGAAAGAAAGAAAGAAAGAAAGAAAGAAAGAAAGAAAGAAAGAAATGCATCGTTTTGTACATGAGCACAAATGTGTGCGTGTTCAATCACACACAAACATACTACTAGTTGGGGAAGGGTTAGGGGGGTGGGGGTCCTGTCATGCTATCATTTTCATTGGTCTCCAGTGAGTAAGACAGGCTACAATTCGTTGCTGTTTAAACAGGCAATACAAGGAGCTTTTAAACGGTCCGATCTGTTCAGCCGCCTGTGGCACACGCACACACACACGCACACACACGAACACACACGAACACACACTTCACAAAGACACACATGTTTCATATGTGCACACATTTGCACATAACAGTCACGTGAACACAGACATAAACACCTACAAACGCCTACAGTAACCTACATGGACACACACACACACACACACACACACACACACACACAAACACGTGTGCACGCACACGTTCTCCAGCGTGTTAAGTGAACTGTGAAGCTCAGACCGCCTTGTGTGGACGCCTCGCTGGAGTGGAATCATTAAAAACGGTCCGTGGCTCTTTAAGTGGCGTCTCTGCTTCTCTCCCGGGCGCGATTCTTCATGCATCGCTTGCCAATCTCTCTTCCACCCACCCCCCCACCCCACTCCCCCTCTCTCTCTCTCTATCTCTTACTCTCGCTTCTAACTAATCAGTGCGGTGCAGGGGCCGCTGGAGCCGCAAACAGAGGGGAGAATAACGCTACGCTTCGAATCAGGACCAAGGACAGCGCCTCTCAGCGCCTGGTACATTCAGCACCACGGACAGCTCTCCAGACGCCGCACAAACTCCTGACGCGACAGCGGCAAGTGGCGCGGCACAGCACTGCCCAAAAACTGGAAGCTGCATTAAAGACATCAGAAGCGGATTTATAAACAAATCTGGTCAACATCACTGTTTTTAATAACACCTTTTGTGTAGATGTGGTCCACTATATAATTACAGTGAGTATATGAGTTTGACCACTGCTCCACCGCTTGGAAACCTGCTCAGTCGCCTACTGTGCTTTGATACTGGTAGTCTGACTACATAAACAAAATTCTGTTGACATAAACACAATGAGGTGTCTCTGATAATGGTAAAAAAAAAAAAGTAGTCCTCCTTCTACTAAAACTCACAACGCTCTCTTCTCTCTGGACAGGAGCCTCTCACGCTTTATACTGACGGCTTTGCAGTGGTGGGCGGGACATACAGCAGTGACGGTGTGTTATTAGCTCCTGAAGGGCGCTGTCACCCACGAGGCCTATCCGAGCCGAGCGGGGCGGCCTCGGGCGGAGTTTGAGGAGACGCGCGGTTAGTTTTAGTTTGTGTTGGTTGGACCGAGCGGAGGAGGAGGAGGAAGACGAAGAGGAGGAGGAGGAGGACTAGGAGGAGGAGGAGGAGGCGACGGCTGTCATTTTTTTTTCATTTGCACCAACGGGCACGTTTCTTGGGAGCAAACCCAGGCGGGTGTAACTGTCCTACAGGGTCCATCAGCAGGCGTCTTATTGGCCGGTTTGTCCCGGTTGTGGTTGCACTTCGGCGGTGAGAGAGAGCCAAGACGGCTGTTTTGAAGGAGAAAATTAATTAACCCCGTCTTGGTCTCATTTTGGTGCCTCTTTAAAGCCTAATTTAAATACCCGTGCTGGTGTGTCTCCACACTGCAGATAATCGATGGTAAAACTGATTTTGGTTTTTATTAGCGGCTGCGTGTTTGGTCGAGTTTCTGTTGCCTGAACTCTGGACATCGAGGAGGAAGAGAAAACATGTCAGTGAGTCAACAGCTGGAGTGGATAACGTACGACGGATCTCGGTGAACGTCCACTCTCTCTTCATAGCTGACGTATGGGCTTTATTCATCCGTCCATCTATTTAGGAATTCAACGGGAAACCGAACAAAAGGGAAAAAAGCATAAATCCACCGCACCGCCTCATATCTTCCACATACCGAGGGGATCATTCACCGGTCAAGAAATCCAGCGGTGAGTTAAGGGCGAGCCGCCTAAACAATTCTGTTTTTGTAGAAACATATTCAAAATCCTCTCTTGTGACATATGCTGTGTGGTTACACCACTCAAGAAAACAAACTAACCCCCTTTTTTGTTGTTGTTTTAAAGATGGAGTCCCCCCACGCAGACCTTGGCTGCTAATGGTTAACAGATTAATAAGGGAGCTGTTTTGGAAGAGCAGCGGCAGAAGTTGAGAAGAGAAGAGGGAAGAAAGGAAGGAAGGAAAGAAGGAAGGGAGGGAGGAGGAGGAGAAGAGACAGGAGAGACAGAGGGAAAACGGAGCAAAGAAGAAGAAGAGGAGGGAGAAGAAAAGATCTCCGGTTACTGGTGGATAACGCCGCTCCAACAGCAGCTCGCCCTGATTAACCCTGGGACAAATACACGGAATGAACGGAAAGAGGGAAGGAGAAGCAGAATGTGGTACCCTCCGCTCTGACTGACTGAGGGCTGTGTCGGGTAGTCGGGGACAACCGGTGGTCGTTAAACCCCCGGTGTGTGTGCGCGCGTGCGTGTGTATGAGGGTGGTGGTGAACACCGGTTTTTGATGCGCGAGAAAGTGACGTGCCGCCCTCCCACCTTCCCGCCCTTTGCCACGAGCCTCTTGTCAACTCAACGGACAAAGCAGCCAAGTATTTCATTTTTCGCTCCATACTCACAAAATCTCCAGCTTTTACCTAGGCTATTTTTATTATTATCATTAACCTATTGTTTGAGTGCCTGTCTGTTGAACCCCTCACTCTGACTCCAAGTCTCGCGGGATATAAAGGAAATAAAAGGCTGAATCTAAAAGAGAGGAGGAAAAAAGATTAAGACAAACAGGAGCCGCCTATATGAAGATGCTGATGTGTGACCGAGGCGTCCAGATGCTCGTGACGACGGTGGGCGCGTTCGCCGCCTTCAGCCTCATGACCATCGCCGTCGGTACCGACTACTGGCTGTACTCGCGCGGGGTCTGCCGCGTGAAGAGCAGCGGCGACAACGACACGAGCCGCAAGAACGAGGAGGTGATGACGCACTCCGGCCTCTGGCGAACCTGCTGTCTGGAAGGTACGTGATCAGTCTGACCGACTGACTGTCTGTCTCTCTCTTATAGCTGTCTCTCTGCCTCTGTGTGTGTGTGTGTGTGTGTGTGTGTGTGTGTGTGTGTGTGTGTGTGTGTGTGTGTGTGTGTGTGAACATGTCTCTCTATATATGTATGTGTAGCTGTCTCCCTTTCTCTGTCTGACTTTTCCCAGTGTGTATTAGTCTTTCCCTGTCTCTGCGCACACACACACACACACACACACACACACACACACACACACACAGAGGAGCTTTGGTGTGCCCAGCGTGTGTGCATACCTACGTGTGTGTGTATTCGCCAGTGTGACAGCATCCCATAATCCCTGTAACTCACTTCTTATGAAGTTGTCCTTTCCTGAGTTCACTCTCGCATCCCTTCCTCTGCCACAGAATAGAATAAAGTGTTGTGCTCTTGTTTGGTTGTCATCACGCTGCATAGCTGAAGGTACAAATAAAGCACTAACAGGCACAAACAGAGACAGCTGGCAGTGTTATTAGCCAGGAAGCTGCACCACTAACAAGTACCTGGATCTGCACACTCTTGATGGGACTCTTGCACACAGTATTGTCAGGAATTTGTTCTTTTGAAGCCATCTTGTTGTCTCGTTATTGGGAGCCAAAAAAAATGCAAAAGTGAGCAGAGTGGCCTGTGTGGTGCTTGGATCAGGCGTCCATTTGGCCACCACCACAAATGAGACAGACCTGTCAATTTATACAGACACTCCCAAATCACTCCCTGATTTAAATCATAATTCTCATTATAACTGAATTTAAGATGCACTGTGGCCATTGAGAATATTATGTTGTGGGAAAACATGTGTTGACTTTGTATTTCTGGAGAGAAGTTTAGGTCTTTTTCTTTTTTAGTTAAACCTGAATACCCCACAGCTAGCTCCCCTACCAGAGACGCAGTTTCACCTGTAAGAATGTATCACTAGTGCCAAGTGTGTAGCTACTGCTGCCAATCAGAAGTAGATTAATATTATTTCTGTAGTGAGCTTAGCAGTGTAATCAAGTGTACTCAAGTCAGACGATTAAAGCCCAAACAAGGTTAAATCTAACTCCAATGGCACTTGGCTTTATTGACATATCTTCTGTCTGTAATTTCAAATGCCGTGACTACCCTCCAATTCATGTAGCAATCTTATGTTTTGTGACTGTACGATGAACTTCAAAAACATCAACCAAATCGGAGGAGACGTGCCATTGAAAGATGTGGATTAAATACCAAAAGTTGGCTGCACAAGTTTATACATGTAGGGTGAAGCAAGCAGATTGGAGACAGACCAAGAGAAGGGTAGAAGGGGCATGGATAACTGGAGCAGACAGACAAAATAATACGATAGGATAGATTATATAGATTAAAGAGGTGACGTGCCTTTTACTTCAGTTGGAAAGCAGTTAAAGCCACCTTGATGTTGATGTGGCTCCAAACTCTGCTATGACAAAGCGAGCTAAAGCACTGATGTCAAATGATAGACAAAGTACTGAGACTGGTAGATCATAGATTTGAATCTGGGCTTTGACCTTGGCTGCATGTCATCCTCTGTCTCTTTCCACCTTTGCCATCCCTGTGGAATCTCAAATGAAGCAGAGATGCCATAACACTATTAGAAAATTTGGCTTCTTACGTCAGCAGAAGCTCAAATCACTTGTCTGCATTGTGGACTTCCAGTCATATCCAGTGGAAACCTACAAATTTTTTCCTAAAGACGGCTCTAAGAAGGCTTTTTTAGCAATTGTTTGTTTATATTTAGTCATATTTGTGCTGTAAGTGTTACAAATTGCTTGGTAGCAGCAACCTGCTGACACTGTGTACAACCAAATATGTTTTCACTGCAACATGTCTACCATCTCCAGCAAGCAAGAACTGAAAACTCACAATTGGATTTGATTTGAGGATAATGCAATATTTGTGGTTTGCAAAGGATTCTCTGAAATATGTCAATTTGTGTGTGTGTGTGTGTGTGTGTGTGTGTGTGTGTGTGTGTGTGTGTGTGTGTGTGTGTGTGTGTAAAGAGAGGAAGGATGGATATTATGAAAGTGATTGTCCTGTAAAATACAAGCCCATGGGTCATCTCTGCATCTCATTATTTTCTAATAATTGTAATTTTTATAAATTGAATTAGAAGATTGATATCAGTTTAATCTAGCTCAGCACAAACAACTCCAGCTGTCATATATTTGTAAAAAAGTTGCACCACAAGTATTTAAGACTAGAAACGTAACTAAGAGTCTACAGCCATGTAGTGATTCTGCCAGGCTGTATTGGAGCTTGAGCTCCAAAGCAGAGCTTTGTGCTGGATGTTAATTCAGGGGATCGCCAAAGTTATTACATTTCATCCTGAGGGGGGCACTAATGTGTGCACCAAATTTTAATGACAATCTTTTCAATAGTTAGGAAGACATCTCACTCAATGCCACAAATGTGAAGCCTGTGGTGGCAGCAAAGGAAAAGTCAGGGGCTCACCAAAGTCATTAGGATACATCGTCAGGGAACCATTAATATCTGTACAAAATTTCATGGCAAGCCATCAAACAGTTGAAGTGATATTTCAGTCTGGACCAAAGTGGTGTAGCAGCTGGCATTGCCATCCCTAGAGCCACATAGCTAGCTAGCTAAAAACACTATGGCATAACAAGCAGTTTACCGACCATCACAGCCAGACCTAGTGACTCTGCAGAGCGTCATAGCTCTGAACAAAACCCAGGTGATTCTTGGGTGTATTTCTGGCTTGCATGCTAGCTAACAAGACAAAACCTCTTGTGAGACAATTATACTTTACCTCTAGCCTTGTTCCCCTGCTTATGTTCTCGTGCTAAGCTCAGCCAAATATGCTGCTGCACACACCAAGATGAAACTGACACCAGTCCTCTCATCCAGCTCCTTTAAAGACAGTAAACAAGCATAGTTCCAAAAACTTCTGATTATTTCTTGAAGAGTGAAGGTGAGTCACCTGTGTGGGGTCAAACTTCACGGTAAGTGTAGTTTTGTGTACCACGCTTCATTATGACTTGTCTCATAATTTACACTAAATGATTTGACTTTGATCCTCTGAAAATTCTCCACATAGAGGCAAGTAAACTTTGTTTTTCAATTACCATTAAAAAAATACATCGCCTCCAGTAGCAGCATGTGTGTGCGTGTCTTTTGTGTAGGCCTGTGTGTTTGTGTGTCTGATGCAGCCAGACATAACCATGTCATTCTGGGGGGCATAGAAGGCTATTACAGGGCCAGATGGCGCAGGTATAAGGCTGCATTGAACACACACTCTCATTTTTACACACACACACAAACACACACACACACACACACTTGTAATTGAATGAATAATAGAGAAATTCTAGGATATTCCCAAGGCACCAAATAAGCACAGCTGTGGGAGCAGTACACCAAGTTAACACAATGTCAGCACAATGTCAGTGCATGCGCACATGGACACATGCAGGCACACATACAGGCTCACATGCGACAGACACAGAAATATGCAGATGCACACATACTCACTCATGCACACACGCATACAAAATAATGCAATACACAACTAAAGTGAATAAGTTATCCTTTATCTCTTTTCTCATTCTGCCCATCTTATCCCCACCTCACTCATTCCCGAGTCCCAGGTTGTCACAGTTTTATAATTCATAAACACCTCATAACCTGACAGGAAATGGATGTCTCTGACTGCTTACATGTGGCTTGTACTCTGCCCGACATCAGAGAGTGAGTGAATGAGAGATAGAGCGAGGGATGTGGGGGTGGAGGGGAGTAAGAAACATCATGTATGCAGGGTTCTTACAGTAAATGTATAGAGCAGTCATGCATGTGTACCATGCTGCATATATAACATGCAGAACATTTTCCAGTGGCACAGTTTATTTAACTGAACACATGAGAAGCAAGGAAGAACGCTTTGACAATCATCCTATGAAGATTTTTTTTTTCTTTTGCTCTCAGCATCATTCACAAAGGAGCAAAAGTTGACTCATTGTTTTCTGTTTTAAGTAATTGGACCGACCCCATTTACACGTGGTATTAACATGCGATTTCTAACTGGATATCTTATCAGGATAAAGAAAACTGTGCGTTACTGGATGTTTAAGCACACATTGTAAACAGCTCTCAGCCAGGTGTGGATTAAATCTGTTCTGCTTGGCCTCATTGTAAATAAATAAATTAAAAAAAAACAGAAACAAACAAACGACAAAAAACACTTGAAAGCCCAACTGTAAAGGGCTTGACACTTTTAGATGAAAAGGGATGCCAGTCACAGTCACTTCTGACAAATAATTACTTAATCAAACCATACAAAAACAATGAGGCACACAGCGAAATGATAATGAAATATGCAACACAGATAAATCAGCACTGCAAAAGCAAATACACAGCTCAAATCAGATGTCAATGATGTTCCTATTCAATCAAGCAAGCCAGCAAGTGGGTAAGTTCAGTCCACTCACTAAAGAGCCCGTTTCGGTATTTTCCAACAACCCAAAATCAACTCAGTTAAGTCCAGTTTCACCTAAGTAAAGACAGTCATCTAAACACCGGGTTTTACTGTGGATCCCCACAACACTAATTAGACAGGAAAATCAACAAAAAATGGCGGCGTCTGTAATCGCAGTTCAAACAGTGATTATTTACTTAATATACACCGGGTACTCACGGTACCGTCAGGCAGGCAGGCAGGTTTGCAGAGTCCTCTGTAGCTCCGTCATGACTGGCAACTTCTGGAAAAACTCCGCCTGGGAATATACATCCACTGGGAATCCTTCTCCTGACACAGCTTCAGACTCGACACTTACTTTTTAATCCACAAAGCTCAACATGCGGCGGACTTTACAACGCGGTCGGATGCCGAGGGTAAAGCTGAAGTTCCTGTGTTCACTGACCAACAAACCGGGCGGCTCCGAGACAGACAAACAGACTTCTTGAAGGTACCATTCACATTACGCGCGTTTTTTTGTTTGTTTGTTTTTTTTGCAGGGGAACTGTGATTGGATTGTTGCAAGATTGGGGGCGTTAACTATGGGAAAAATGAATGACAGGTGGGTGGTGACGTCATTCAGACGAATGGTGCTCAAACTCTTCCACCCATCTCAAGCTCCCCGGCAAGAAAAACCTGCAGACAAGCTCTTTCTTGGCAAAGGAAAAATGAGCACTGCTCATATAGTAGCATCACCTGTATCATGTTTGTTGAAAAGTATGCTAGCTCTTACCACCTAACCTGTATATTAAGATCCAGTACTTTCTTTCAGCAATTTATTGTAAACCTCCAGCGTAACTCCCATACAATTACAGAGAAATTATGCATTCACAAGGTCTCCTGTTTAAATTCTTTCTTTGTCTTCCGAGGTAAAGGTAAGATTGGTAAGAGAGCATAATTGGCACTAAAATACAAAGAGATATCCTCATAGTTATGTATAAACGATTAAAGTAATAAAAAAGTAATTCTAGAAAAAGATGTTAACTGTAGCTATGCCACATAAAGCCACACCCCTGCGATGGTAGCGAACTAAAGCATTCACATGGTGCCGCTTACATACATGCTCTTTGTGCCTGTGTAATACCATCAGGAGCTAAACACATGCCTAGACAAATTTGTTTTTCTAATTGGCAGATTTTTCGGATGAAAATGAATAAAACTTCAAAAGCTTCAAAATGTGAAAAAAAAATCATATTTTCATTGACACATGTTGCACAAACACTGAAAGTAGAAAAAGGGCAAAAAGACAACAAGACAACATATTTACTCTTCCCTTCACAGTAAAAGTCTCCACTAAAGCCACATAGCATGTTACAGGATTCTTTATTCCTGTCTAGTTCATATTTTAGAAAGCTTATTGATACCAGGTGTGAATGCCTGAGATCCCATGTCATAATCAAACTAATGAATCCAGATATAAATGACATGTTAATACCATGTATAAATAAGGTCTGTGTTAAGTGTGGTGGGCTTTAATGTATCATAGTATTTGTGCAGGCCTCTACACACCAAAAGTGTGTGTAGTTTGCCTGCAGTGAGTGTTTGTGTCTCTGCAGGTGTACTGAGGGGTTAAGTTCCCCCTGTGATAAATGAGCATGAGAAAGCCAGGAAATGAGGAGAGAAACACGGAGGGGGGGAGCTAGAGGATGGAGACAGTGCATGAATGAGAGACCAGAATGTGCATGAATGAAGCAGGGGAGAGAAGGAGGAGAGCGGTGGTGGGTGGAAAGTGATGGATGAGCTGTGCATGGCCTCAGTTTCAGGTGAATCTCTAGGGAGTGTTTGACCACGCCGGGGATCTAAATGATCACCTGGTAATAGAGAGAAGGAAGAGGGTTTTTAAACACAGACGGGGACAAAAGCGATCACCCAGGTGGCTGCGGGAGGAAAGAAAGAATGAAGAAAGTAGGAGATGAGGGGATGGAATGAAGGACAGAGTGAAAAATGAGGTCACTGCATAGGGAGGTAGGCATTAATTAAAGATGTGGGGTGTTTGACCGTGTCTGGGATAAAAACAATCAGCTGACAGAGAGGGACAGAGGTAATGATAGAGGGGGCAAGAGGAGTTGTGAGGGAGAGGATAGGAAATAAATAAAGAGAGGGTTTGTCTAAATATCGTCTGGGAATAAAAAAGAAGGAAGAGAGATGTAGATGCACAAGTTGATGCAACAAGTAAGAACGATTGAAACTTTCATTTCAAATTTTGTTTCTTGGATTGTATTTCAATTCATGACATATTTATCGGCTATAACTGTCTTTTACTCAGTTCCGTTTTATTTCCAGCAATGTCTTTCAATATTTCAGAATTTTTAAGGGAATAGTTCAACATTTTGGAAATCATGTTTATCTGTTCTCTGGCTGATATGAGAGAATCAATACCCCACTCATATCTGTCCATTAAATATAAGGCTACGACCAACAGCTGGTTAGCTTAGCTTAGCATAAAGACTGGAAGCATAGGGAAACAGTTAGGCTGGCTCTGTCCAGCGGTTGTAAAATCCCTCCAGCACCTGTAATGCTCACTAATTAACGTTATGTCTTGTTTGTTTAATATGTTGAAAAACCAATTTGTGAGAAACAAATGGACATTTTCCAGTTAAGAAATAGACCAGCACACAACCCCCATAAAACAGCAACATGTTGGTTTTACACTTTGATTTTCTCACAGATTAAATATATTATTATGTTAATTAGTGAGCTTTAGAGGTGCTGGTTTTTAATTGTTATTACCTTTAGACAGAGTCTGGCTGTTTCCCTGTGTTCCTGTTTTCTTTATGCTAGGCTATACATCTCCTGGCTGTAACTTCCTATTTAGTGTACAGACATGAGATTAGTTTTGATCTTCTCATCTAACTCTCTGACAGAAAGCAAATAAGCGTATTTCCCACAGTATCGAACTATTGCTTTAATGTTTCCTCATTCTGCAGTAGGTTCTGAGTTCTGATAGTCCTGCGATTATCAACCCCTTTTCAGTGTAGGAGGTATAGAGGAAGACATGGAAGGATGGAAGAAAGGAGACTCAGACGCAAGAAGGCAGCATGTACAGTAACCATGAGTGTGGATATGATCAGTCTCCTCCTAACAGGGAGACAGAGTGAGTATGGCAAGATAGTGTGTAAGGGATGAGTGGAGAATTTGCAAAGAGGTGATACCGGCTAACGGGAAGCGGTTGAGAAAGGATGGGCATCAGGTCAGGAGGAATAGTGTTTGACCAGGCCTTTGATGAAAAAAAAAGAGTTGTTAAATAAAAAAGAATGTGAAATAAATACTCCTGGCTTTGGGAAGAGGGAGGGGAAGACAGAGCCGAGGGACATTTAGCCATGTTTCAGAAGACAGTACCAAGGGAGGGAGATGAGAACAGAAGGAGGGGTGAAGGAGGAGATATAGCAGGAGATGAAAAGTTTGATAGTGCCTTGGGAGTAAGTGGGGAATGGTGAGAGAGATGGATGGAAGGAGTGAAAGATGATACAGCAAAGTGAAAGAATGTTTCAATATCGCAGTGCCCCCGTGAACAAAGCAAAGTACATAAAGAAATGATTTTCTAAGTTTGATGTGGAAGAATATGTCCTGCACAGAGCTCTGATCTCAACCACATTCAACACCGTAGGCCTTGTCACCCAGCATCAATGCTTGACCTCACTAATGTTCCTGTGCCGAATGGGAGCAAATCAATCCCTGCAGCCGGATTCAAAATCTGGTGGAAAGTCCTTCCAGAAAAATGGGACTGTTATGGCAATACATTAATGTCCATGGGTTTGGAATGGGATGTTCAACTATTTTGCATGGTTTTAATGTTCATGTGTCCACACACTTCTGGCCATGTGGTGTTAGACAGATGCTGGAAACAACCATGCATAAAAGTGAGAAGAGACTGAAGAGGATGAGGAGGAGATTGGACATGGATGAATGGCTGTTTTGGAAATGAGAGTAGAGAAAAGGAAGGATGATGAGAAGATTTGAAACAGGAACAGAGGGATGTTTTTGGAGGAAGAGAGAGAAAGAAACATAGGTGGATTTGAGGAAGAACAGACTGAGAAAAGAGGGAAAGAACAGAGAGAAAGAGGAGAGGTGTGCAACCAAGCAGAACCTGTCTCGTTCTCTTTCATCAGTCATCACCGTGGAAACTAGCCTCTTCCTCTCTCTCTCTTTCCCTCTTTCCCCCTCTCCCGTCTTCTCTCTCCTCCGCCTGGAACGAGGTAATCAGAGAGAGTGAGAGAGGTAGAGACAGAAAGAGAGAGTGAGAGAGAGAGGGGAAGAGGCACAGTCACCCACACTGAGCTGTCAGAGGCGCTCTGAGGAAACAAGCAGTCCAATTTGCTCTGCTTTTCAACTTCCTCTCAGTTCCCTTGCTCACTCCCCCCTTTTCCGTTTTCTAGTCGACAAAACCCTTTATATTCTGAGTGCATGTGTTTGTGTGTGCATGTGGCTGTGTTGAGACAGGCCACTCACATGCAGTGTTTGGACCACACACCATCTGATTAAGGGCAGCTCGCCTGGGAACAAGGCTGGCTTCACCAGAAATACTGCAGCAATGGTCATTTTTTCAAATGCCTAAAACAACATTTTACTGACCAGGACCTCTTGTGGTTGCACAAATTATGACTGTAGTTTCTCAGAAACAAAGGAATAAGTAACAATGGCAGTAAAAGCCTTGTTAGGAGGACGTCAGGTACGTAGTTAAGCACACAAAGCTTGTGATTTTAACAAGGACCACTGTTTTTATTCATTTCCAACCAGCCAGTCAACAATGGATTGTTTTAACCATGAGTGTGATGCGACCTATTGATTTGATCTTGACTTTTTCTTTAGCAGCACCTTGACACATTAATGCTTCTCTCAGGATTAAATGAAATAACTTTGATGTCCCCAAACTTTCCATCTAGCACCATCATCAGACCAAAATCTTTCATTTGTCCAATACTAATTCATTGAAATTAAATGAAACTCTCATCAGACTTTGTTTGTATTCAGTACTACATTATCAGTTGTTGGCATGTAGGTAAACGTAAAGCAGCATGTTAGCATGGTGATGTTAGTATTAAGCACACCAGAGCTGCTTGTACAGCTGTAGACTCTTTGTCTTGTTTTAACCTAAACCATGATCTTTCTCTAACCATAAGCCTAACCTTATCAATGTGGCATAAAGTATTTTTGTAACAGTAATTTTTTAATAGTTTAGTTATTGCCAGTGGTCTGTTTTGTCAGCTAGTGCGGTTGATTTGTTGCAGGGAACACATTCGGTGTCCCTGCTGTGTTTTAACTGAAGCTGCATTTTGGAAAAACTAAAATCCTTAAAGTCTTCAGTGGGGTTAGTTTAAGATAGTTAGAGTTAGCCATGTGGAAATTAAATATGCCAGTTAAATTTTGCCCAAACTGCTAAAGTTTTAACACACAAAAAAGCTCTCCCACTACACTGAAAGTAAATCTTTTTACTCTGACGCTTATGTCCAAGATTTGTCCATCCTGTACTTTACAGTACATGTTACAAAGATATTAACCTGGATCTTTGTTTACATCAGAGCATTCTGGGTTGATTGTCATTATTTGATTTACTCTGCCGTAGTAGTGTGTGTGTGTGTGTGTGTGTGTGTGTGTGTGTGTGTGTGTGTGTGCGTGTGTGTGTGTGTGTGTGAGTGTGTGTGTGTGTCTGTTTGTGTGTGTGTCTGTGTGTGTGTCTGTGTGTGTGTGTCTGTGTGTGTCTGTGTGTGTGTGTTTGTGTGTGAGTGTTGGAGAGAGAGAGTATGTTGGATCAAGGACAAACAGCTGGCATCTCATGTCCAGCGCATCATAATCGTGGGGGCATGTGGACACACAGTGTTGTTTGTGTTGGTCTCCTTTTTAACCTTGATTCAGGCACTGTTTTTTCTAGTGGAATATTTAGTATGCATGCTGCAGGACTTGCCTGTAATTTCACAAGTAGAACTAGACTGATACTGTAGACCTGTATATATGTTGTAATTGAAATCATGCAGTATGTTAACTGGTCAGAGTTGTTAATCTTCAAACATGGTTTCTATATAGAAAAGGCTTTTTTCCTGTGGGGATTTTGTAATGTTTTATTTATTGATTTGTAATTTTTGATAACATATTGTAAATGCAGACACCACAGAAGCAAGCTGACCAGGAAAAGTTAGCGATAGAAGACAGTGAAGGAGAGACTTGTGGGGGGGGGGCATACTCAGCTCAGTAGGAGAAACTAGACCCCATGACACATGAGATAAAACATGCAGACACACACGGGCAGACAATCATGAACACACTAGACTCCCATCCTCATTCGCTACTTCCCATAATGCCTTTCTGTGGCTGTGGTTGCAGCTACCCTCGGGCCACCCTGACCTTTGTGAGGCAAATGTCTCCTGATAGATGGTCCCACTGTGTGTGTGTGTGTGTGTGTGTGTGTGTGTGTGTGTGTGTGTGTGTGTGTGTGTGTTTGATCATTAGTTTGTAGTTAATTAAACTAAAACAAAAACAACCCAACAGCACACAGAATTAGAGAAACAAAACAGCAGTGTGACGTAGTAAGTCCTAATTACAAATAAGCAACATGTCAATGTTACCGTATGAATGTATGTGTGCTTGCATGTATGAAAGGGCTACACTTGTATGTGAAACAGAACAGACGATTTCTATACGTAGGAGTCAAGCTAACTTACAGAAATCTATCCGTCTGTGCACACTTCTTATGGTTTTGCGGGGAAAATACTTTCCATGCTGTTTCCTGTGATGAAAGTAAGCTGTCAAAATATAAAAGATGTGGATTCATCTCGATGGTATTTAATCTGCCACCTGATGATAGTGGGAGTGAGATTCTAATGGTCTATGTTGTGCTTGAACTGTCCTATAATTGAGGGGAAATTTGTTTATAAGAGATGTATATTTCAGAGTATTTGAATCTGTAAGGAGGAAGCTGAAAGGGCATCAGTCTAAGAGACTTTACCTGTATGTTTACCTTATCGCCTGAGATTGGACAGAATCTCAGTAATAGATGTAAGATCTTTGGCAGAAATTATGTTGGTTCTTAAAACCTTACGTTCCAAACCATCTCTCATTATTCCTATATATCGTATATGCAGGTTGCTACACTTTGCTCGGTGGCTAGTGGCTCAGACTCGGTGGTAAATGCTAAGAATGGACAGCTGCATCTACTTCTTCATTGTACGTTGAATTGTTGAGTTATATTATCTGTATGGACAATATCAAACCTTACTGTCCTTTCAAGCACACTGAACCAGTGGTCCTGTTATTTTATAAACTCTATCTGATCAGGCAAGATTATATAGAGACTATAAGAATTATATCCAACAGGCAACTGTTATAATTTCACTAGAATTCTGCTGTGCACATTTGATACTGAACTGCACTGTAATCGATCCCTCAGTATGAGTCAGATGGTTGCTAGGTGAAGTCAAGGGGAGGAGTTCTTCATCGCTGCAGTAACCTCAAATACCTTGTCCAAATCTTCTGCTTGTGTTGCATCTTCATAATGGATATCAATTAGAAGACTCTTGCCAGTAAGCCATCAAGGAGAGATTTGGATGTGTGCAGATTTGAGTGAAATTTTAGGAAATTAAAAAATTCTTAACGCAAAGAAATATGAATGACAGATAAAAAATAATAGTGTACTCTCCTACCCTGAATTACCATAAACCTGTTTGTGTCCATTTGAATGGTCTTAATGGTTAGTGATCTGTTTATTTCAAAACAGAGATAGACAGATTTTCTTTCAGAGGAAACGTGGTATTTTAATTATTCAGCCCATGTGTTCAGCCCACATTGAAGGTTTTACTGTAACCGTCCATTTGAGTGGCTTCCATTGTATTTTACTGTACATGCCACACACTTCCTCTGCTTTACAGTTTTTCTCTTTTTGTTTAGTTTTGTGCTGTTCTCTGGGAGTGGCTTCTGTGTGAAATAGACAAAATGATTTACTTCCCCTGAAATCATTCATTAGAATTAAACAGGAAGTAACATGGTTAGCTAGGGGAACATAAGCAAACCTTAAGTACCCTGTGGCCTGGGTTTTGTGCCGGTTTCTCTGTGATGGGATCATGAGCTGGTTGTGACACTTGACATAAGCCTGTGTGACAGTTACTGACTCACTCACTGATATAGCATTTGGAGGTAGCTCACCAAAACCTTAGAGAGGGCTGAGCAGTATGCGATACATGCGCACCCATCTACACACACACATACAGACAGTGGTACCTGTATCTGTTCGGTTGATTGAGCTGATTCAGACAGTTAGACAGCTACTTTTTTTTTTTTTTTTTGGACCATTTAAGAAAGAAAATGTTGATTCATTCATGGTTCATATTTATCCTACTATATGTTGACAACCTGTCAAAGTTGCTTGCTTACAACCCACCAAGTGCATGCTGGGATACGCTTAGGGCCACCTGTGCAACCAAAGAGGAGTATAAAGAATGTATACACAATACAGAGATTAATATCTAAAATGACTGAAAAGGAGGCAGAATCCAATAAATCTCTTTTTTTGATTAAGCTCAACAGTCACAGAAAATCTAAATGCAGTGATTCAGGAGAAATGCAGGAACATAATTTCTTGGTGAAAGTACAGCAATGAAACCTTTTTATACAACTGAAACCAATAAAATACACTAATGATGAGGCTGGTGTTATTTTATATGTTTGTTACTGGCATCAAATTTCATGAAACATCTTGAGTTTGCAGACCAGCTCCTAATACTTTGCGTCTGAGGCACTCAGATCTATAAGCCCATTGGTTCCTGAGGAGGAAAGTCTATAAAAGCAGGTCAATATTACCAGACACCAGACCTTTAAGCGAGGTTTGACCCAAGCAGCTACCATCAAGTGATCAGCCCGCTGAGCCTGCCCTGTGGGCTGATCAGCACGCACAGCGGTATTGATCTCTCTCCCTCTTGCTCTCTCTTGTTCCCTCCCTCTCTCATCTTCGCAGCCCCACAACCACAACAGTCCACTGGGAATCTCTGTGCCTCCCGATTAGCCACCCCGTGCCCAACGTACACCAAACTTCATAGAAAAAAATTCAAAGTCATAGTAATTGATCCGGATCTGCTATAAAATTGACTGGGTTCCTCTCTGGCCCATGCCCCATCCAAGTTTGGTGCAAATCGGTTCAGTACATTTTGCATAATCCTGCTGACGAATAAACAAGTCTCAAGTCACTGCAATTCGAGTTTTTAGCAGGCCATCTTTATTTTTAAGACAGTAATAGTGTGACATCATCAGGTACACTAACACAGAAGTGTGTGTGTGTTAATGAGGGTGTGTGTGTGTGTGTTTGAAGGTGTGTGTGTGTGTGTGTGTGTGTGTGTGTGTGTGTGTGTGTGTGTGTGTGTGTTTCTCCTTTAAACTGTGTTTATTCAGTTGGGATTTAGGCCACCGAGAGAAAGCAGCCATATCCTGTGTGCGTGTGTGTGTGTGTGCGCGCCAATTCACTGGTATGTCATTGTTTGAAGCCGTTTGTTGCTCTATAAATCAGAATGGTTCAATACAAATCCGTCCATTTAAAAGGCAGGAGGTATAATGAATTTCCCAGGTGGTAAACACAAGGCAGAGCTCTGACTGATGATGCTTTACACTTTGATGCATCCAACAGGAACATTTATGGTTACATTTACCTTCTGTGACTCCACTACTTTTATCATCCAATTAAACGAGGCCACATTACAGGATCAGCTGAGCAGTATTCTGCATTTTTCTTATTGTCAACAAATCTCATTTTAAAAAAAAAACTGATCCCACTGAGAAGTAGTGTCAGTGTAGCTTTAGCTTATTCCTCCACTGAAAACTATTAAAAACACATCAATGAGTCACACCGTTGGACTGGGGGACACGTTCCTCCATTACAGTGAGCATGTGCACTTATTTTGAGTCAAACCTACATAAACCATTCTGCTGCCTGAAATACTCATTACACACAACAAATATGAATTAGCCCTCATTTGAAAATATTCTCCGAAAAATGCATAAATTTACTCCCGTTTGAGTAAATGAAACTATAGACTCGCCGTCTGTCTTCAGTAGAAACCTGTGGGCTCGGGGGTTGAGAGCCACACAGGGTTAGGAAGTCAGAAAGTATTAAAAGAAAAACTAATGCATTGTTGGTTTAGGCCTTTTTATGGGGTTTGTTGACAGTAAGCAAAATATAGAATCACAGCAGGCTTATGCTTTAACCTGTCCTACACTTTTGATATTATCTGTTCCATCGTTACCAACCCAAAATATTTCCATTTGACAAATTAGAACCAGAGAATTTTAGCTTCTTTTTTTTTAATTAAAACATTACTTTAATCAATTATGGAAATAGTTGCTGATTCCTATTCTGTTAATTGACTAATTGATTTACTGGACGAATTGTTGCAGCTCTAGTGGTTTTTCCAAACATCAGTATGTGTGTGCTCTGGAAAGAAGAAATCTCCTTCTGTTTGCACTGTGCCACCACTGTCCAAAGCAGATTGATTTAAGTACGCAGCCATGGCATCCATTTTTAAATCATGTGTAGGTATGCAGTGAGAAAATCAAATCTCCAGATATGATTTTCTCTTGGTTTTCCTTTGTTAGCCTGGTGGTTCTATTTTCAACCACAAAAGCAGAAAAATTATGAATGAGAGGATGAATTGGATGGATTACAGCATTAAGAGCGTGTGCAAAGATGATGCTATCCATACACTTGTGTGTGTTTGTTGAATTAGTAGTGTAACGCTCAGTGTAAGGGACTTTGACTCATTTGAAAAGTTTACAGAATATTACTTTATTAATTCTAGATATCAAAGACTGTCGGCTACAAGCGTATCAGAGTCTCAGTCAGAGGTTAGTTACTATCCCTGACTGCATGAGCGAGATGAATCAATTTATGAATGATTTTCTGAGTGTGGGTACTGGAAAGAACCTCTTCATATGCAAATAAGCAATTAGGTTGAGTCGTTCATTTGTTCCTCACCAGCCTCTATCCTCCCATTTCTCTCTAATTCCCCCGTGCCGTTTTACCACCAAACCTCTTTCAACCAGCATTTCCTCTCTCTTCATCCTCCTTCATCTTCCTTTCTCTCCTCTTCCCCTTCATCCCTCGTCAGTCCCCCCTCCCCCCTCTCTCTCTCATATCCCCTGTGGTGTTGACCATGTGCGAATGGGACTGAATGATGGGTGGGAATGAAGCTGCATGCAGTGTATACACACACACACACACACACACACACACACACACACAAACAGGCACACATACACACGTACAGCAGGTTCATGCTCACACAGAGAAACACACTTCCACATGAAAGCGCATAATGGATGTGTGCGTGTGTGCTTGTGTGCGTGTGTGTGTGTGTGTGTGTTTGAGGAGGTCTTGTACAAAGGAGGATGAGTCACTCTGCCTGACACACGGCACGCTCATAGGAGACTGCATCCTCGTCAATACAATTCTCTCTCACACACACACACACTAACTGACATACACTGATATGTACTATCTAGATACAGAAGGCTGAAGACTTTTACTTACATGCATGATTGATAGTGTTCATGTATCAGTTTAATGAGCTTGCTTGATGTGTGTGTAAACGTAATGTCTGTATTTCAGTAGCTGCGTGTGTCTGTATTAAAAGTGGTGTGTGTGTGTGTGTGTCTGTGTGTGTGTGCTGGGTGTGATAAGGCTTTTCATTAGTGTTTCCCACACATAGCCTGAAGGCTACAGCCCTGCTCTGCATCATCTGTCATCTCTTTCTCTTTCTCTCTGTGCTGGTTTTTTCTGCTTTTGGTGTATTTTGATATCTCCATACATGATGTGTATGTTCACTCATACTGCAGCACAATCACACGAGGTGATGACTGATTACTGTAAAAATATTTCAATCCAACAATCCAAATCAGTGACTGACTTTCATAACAAGAAAAAATTTTAACATTTTGCATTTAATGCATTTAATGCTCATTTTGATCCATCGACAGTGAGTGCAACAATAAAGTAAGCTGTCATTTGAGACCTTACAGAAATGAGTGCAAGGCAAAGCAACACCCTGTTAAAAGATACAACTTCTCATAACAAAGTAATTACATGACATACGGTTTTGTCCTCTCCTGGTTTGTTAATCTTGGGTCACTGCTCAGAAAGTGATTTGAAGACTTCTGATCTACAGCATGATGGGTAGAAATGAACAGTTTAAAATATTTAATATTAGCATGAACAGTGGAAATCCAGTGTTTGTATGTTTTTAAGTTGACGAAATAGTATGTCACTGACTCAGAATTTCCTCTTGTGGGACAGTAAAGGAACTGATCTGTGTTTCTCCTCTGCAGGGACATACAGAGGAGTGTGTAAGAAGATTGATCACTTTCCAGAGGATGCTGATTATGAAGCGGATGCTGCTGAATACCTCCTCCGTAAGTTTGATATGAACACACAAACACAACACGTGTACACATGCGTACACACACACGGAAATGTTTGCAGCTGGCCTCCGCTTTTACTGGCCTGTTACCTTATTTTTAGCTCCCAAAATTCCTGTAACCTTTTGAAAAAGTAAGCAAAGCGCTCCGAATGAAGCATGGTGATATATTTCATTCAAACCAACCTTTTTTCCAGTTCTTAGATCCACTTCTATAATGTGTTTTTTTTACAGTTATATTTGCTTGAGATGTGAGACTACAGGTTTTTTTTGTGGAAAGCCTGCATTACATGTGGTGCACGGTGCAATGAAAGACACTATCAAGTTGAATCATGGGAAGTGTAGGATCCAGCTTTTTGGAGCTTGACCATGGAGACTAAAAGTTGGGATATCTCCGAGAGCAAAATGAAAGCCCTGGTGTACACCTTTAATGATCATGTGGACTTTCCTCGAGCGTCACCACAGGGCAGACTTTTGTTTTTTACCCCCACTGTAATCATTCTGAGCTTTAATTGAATTGATTTGAAAATGAACCCTCTGTGGAGAGGAGTTTTGAGTTGAGAGTAAATTATTATAGATGAGATGGATAAAACAGAGATGAATGAATAGATGGAAGGGAGGTCCTGCATGTGTTGTTTAGCTTTCACCTGCAGAAACAAGGAGATAGATGGACTGCAGATATAATGGAGAGAACAAGAGATACAAACAGTTGCCAGAGTTTTATCAGCAAATAAGAAAAATGAGGGGGAAAAAACATTGCTGTGGCAAGAAAATGACAAAGGAGGAAAAAGGAAGCACCTTATTATTTCTAGATGTATCAAAAGAGTAATATGACAGAAGTGAAAAGGGATGCAGCCTCAAAGACAGAGGGTGGTTTAGTGGAAAACAGAAAGGAGGGGGCTCTCTGTTTTTTCTCCCACAGTAAACATAGAGTAAAGATGGATGGAATGAGAAAACAGCCACACACAAAAAAAAGAAAAAAAAGAAAAAGAAAATGGATTCAGCCTGTGCTTCTTTTTCATTGCTCCACTGAACACAGAGCAACATCCCCAGAGGCAGCCAATTAGATCACAGGCCTCAGAGCTGGCCAACCAATGGGGAGCGGGGACCTAGTGACCGGCATTTCATACAGCCCAGGGGTGTGGGCCACAGGGGCGGGGCCTGTACACTCAACAACACGACGCCACTGGTCACAGCAGCTGTCAGTCATACGGGATGTGTTTTGGAATGTAACAAGACATAAAGAAAACAGATTTACGATTAGAAACACATTATATGCTGGATACATGTGTATATATGTACATTTAAGTACATATCAGCTTTAAAAGATATCTAAACAATACCACACATCTCTGTTCTGCATGACAAGCTGTTTGCAAATATCCTTCAATATGCTATCACATCATGCAAACATATGGGGTTCTGGCAAATATTTCACTCCAACTGCAGCCTCGCTTTCATACTTATCATTTTGCCTTGCATATGTGTCAGTGCGGCTCTCCATCTGTCTTGGTTTTTGTCCATATTTTTCCTCTACATCCCTCTGTCCCTCTTGCTTTCACTCTCTCTCTCTCTCTCTCTCTCTATCTCTCGCTCTCTCCCTCTGAATGCTTTAACATGTTCTGGATTCAGATTCAGTCAAGCATGTCGCAGCACACTGGCTCATGTGTTTTTGTGTGTCTTGTGTGTGTGTGTGTGTGTGTGTGTGTGTGTGTGTGTGTGTGTGTGTGTGTGTGTGTGTGTGTGTAAAGTAGCTCTGTCCTTCAACACAGTGGATTGTGCCTATGACATTAAAATAGCGAATAAAATGGTGTTCACATCTCTCTACCATACATACATGTTGGACCGTTGTAGGTGTGCTTGTGCTTGGTCAAGATGCAGGATGAATAAACAAAGGCCATTAAACATCCAACCCATCAAAATTTATTTGATTCTCAGATAATTGAACATGAAAAGAAAGAAGACACACATGGGCTGCGGGTTCAGAAACTGCCACCCCATGTGAAGGTGAAGAAAGAGTGAATGAGTGGAGTGAACCCTTAAATAATCTTGTGGTGCCCAGGTGAACTGCATCTGGTAAATGAGGGGCGGAGGGTGAGAAAACAAGAGCCAATCGGTGATAAGGAAAGGAATTGAATTCATTAGTAAAATGCAGAGTAGATGATGTCAGCATTTTCAGAGATCTGTTTTTTTTTGTACTTTAATTTCAATACAGCAATGCCACAACATGATTATATTATATTCATCACAAGCAACAAATTGATTGTAAAGTAAAGGTTGGTATATATCAGCAAGTAGATCTTTACATCACAGGAGATACTAGAGAACATGGTGTAGAAAACTAAAAAAGAAACTTATGAATGAATAGAAATAAGGAACATACAAAACTGATGGAAACTGTCACATTCACAAATCTTCGTCTATTTTCCAAAACCTTAACATAATTCTGGAGGCAGTGTTTATATCCACAATAACAATTAAAATGCACTTTTTGATGTATATTTGGCATTTGAGATCTGTCCTCAAAACGTAAATCATATGTCAAAGGTATTACTGGTTCAAACCATCCACCAAGGACTGCCATGACTTTGAACCAAAATATATACACAATGTAGGAAAGCTCTCTCTTCCATCCTGCACCTCCCACACAAATCATCCACCATCAGTTTCATTCTGTGGGGTCTGAGAGACAACATCTTTCCACAGCAAACGTGTTTGTACTTTTCAGTTATAGATATGTTTCCGCTCTTTTTCGTGTGTGTGCAGGTGCTGTGCGTGCCTCCAGTATCTTCCCCATCATGAGTGTGGGCCTGCTGTTCCTGGGGGGGCTCTGTGTGGCCGCCAGTGAGTTTTACCGGAGCCGACACAACGTCATCCTCAGTGCAGGAATCTTCTTCGTCTCCGCAGGTTAGTGCATCTGTGTGTGTCTGTGTGTGTGTGTGTGTGTGTGTGTGTTTGTGTTTGTTTGAATTTGTGTCTTTGTTCTGTAAGAGGGGAAGTACAGTGGTTACCCGTCATCAGTGCACCATTGTATATGAAGCTTATATGTAAAGCCTTGATGAAGCCTTGAAAATCCTTGGTTATTAACTAAGAATCGGCTCATTTTAACCTTCTTGGCTACATATGCTGCTAAACTTGTATCATACTGATGTCACTATCTAAAGTCACTTAATTAATATTTTTTGTATATTATTTTCTGCTTGTTTTTTAATTTCTTTTTCCTCCATGATATTGATGTTTCCTATTACTTGTGCCACTGTAATGGACTAATTTCCCCACAGGATGCATGAAAGTAATTAAGTTCTCAAAATGATGAGAAATGAGAGCACACAGTCATACAGTAGATATAAAATGGTATCACCATGGTACCACCATAGTGTTTGTGTTTCCCCCTGATTTCTATGTTGCTATGTATCAAAAAGTTGTGCTCATTACATGCTACATGCTGCTGATTTTCTTCACATAAACCAGAGTACTTTGTACTTTTTGTATGTTTTGCTGAATAAAGGTATTTTTATATTGTGATTTTGTTCAAGAAATTTTAAATAAATAGTGCAAAAAAAATGTTATGAGCCCTATTTAATCTCCCCAATGTGACCAAATTTTATTGTGGTTTCAGTCAAGTCAAGTCAAATTTTAATTATATTGCCCATTATCACAAATCACAAATATGCCTCAAGGGGCTTAAAAACCTGTACAGCATTTAAATACAAGGGTGTCCACTACATTCGGGATACGGGCTACATTGTGTGTATGTGTCTATGAGTGTGTGTAATTGTGTCACTGCGGTGCCACTTGAAACAGAGGATGTGCAGCACTCAAATATTTGTTGAAGGAGCCCATTAGGCATCTAAAACACACAGAAGAGCCTGAGTGTAAGGAGTCGCACTGTGGAAACTGGACACAGCAGCTGATTAATCAATCAGCAAGAATACCATGATGCCGCTGTGATGCACTGTGAGGGTGTGAGAGTGCAAACACACACACTCACACACATTATCTATTTACGGTTTCTCATAAACACACACACACACACACACACACTTATGCTCTAGCCCCTGACACACAAAAGGCGGTAATTGCTGTTCAGTGGGATGTGTAGGGTCCCATTGGGATTTGTCGTAAATTTATGAAGCCAAATTGGTAATTATTTACCACAATAGTGTGGGGCTGATTCTGGTTAATTACAGCTGGCTAATTGTCCCCATTCTGTGCGTTCCACCACACTGCATGAACACTGTATTGTGGACTAATGATATGGAATAAGAGAGCCCAGCTGTGTGCAATGACTCTCTCCAGTGTTTCTATCAAGCTCCACTCCCTCTCTCTGATGCTCCCCTCTCTTTACTGTTCTTTATTTCGTTTGGCTGTCTCACCGTCACTGCTCCTCTCTAACCTCTTCTCTCCGCTGCTCTCACTACTCTGCCACTCCCTCACTCCCTCTTTGTGATTTAAAAAAAAAACATGAGTGCTTTAGTCATGCCAGCAGCATGGATGACAATGTTAAAAAACTATTAGTATACTAACTACAATTATACCTGCTAAACATCAACATGTTAGCATGTGAGCGTATTTGCGTACTGACTTAGCAGTTAGCTAAAAGCACACTGGTGCAGCCTCACGTAGGTCACTCCAGTCTCCTATTATTTTTCCCTTTCTTTCTTCCCCTCCAGGCCTCAGTAACATCATTGGAATTATTGTCTACATCTCAGCTAACTCGGGCGACCCGGGCCAGAGCGACAGCAAGAAGTCCTACTCCTATGGCTGGTCCTTCTACTTTGGCGCCCTCTCCTTCATCATGGCAGAAATGGTAGGCGTGCTGGCCGTGCACATGTTCATTGAAAAGCACCGCAAGCTACGAGCAAAGTCCCGCACCGAGCTCATCAAGAAATCCGCCTTCAGCCGCATCCCCTCCTATCGCTACCGCTTCCGGCGCCGCTCCAGCGTGCGTTCGTCCGAGGCCCCCAGCCGTGACGCCTCACCCCTGGGGAAAGGTGGCTACACGGGGCCTGCCGCCTCCGAGATGCCTATGTACACGCTGAACCCACGCGAGGCGGGCAACGCCGGCAGCAAAGCAGGTGGCGGCATGGGCGGGCTGCTCAACTCAGAGAGGGAGTTCCTCCAGAGCAGCACGCTCACTAAAGACTACAGCAAGGACCCCAACCGCAGGACCACA
The DNA here is from genome assembly GCF_002814215.2 of Seriola lalandi dorsalis. Lineage (NCBI taxonomy): Eukaryota > Metazoa > Chordata > Actinopteri > Carangiformes > Carangidae > Seriola > Seriola lalandi. The sequence continues at coordinate 95,900 of NW_019525546.1, read as the reverse complement.
CCTGTCTGAGAGGTGCTGGCTGCAGATATCGCCCAATCAGAGTATCAAAGAGGATGATGATGAGAAATACAGGGGGAGTGCCGGCAAAAGCAGGGGCCACACAGGGTTACGGGGTGGGAAAGGGGTTTGATAAACTTCGACTGTGAACTGTGAACTTTTAGCCTTTGAACTGTGAATCCTGAGCCCTGTGAGAGATTCAGTGTGTGTAGCAGGGTCGGTTCTGATGGAGAAGTTGATCCCAACTCCACTTTACCACATATCACTGTAGTTGTACTTGTAACTCCTTACATATGAAGGCACATTCAATTTATGTTCATGATTTTTATGTTCATAAATTGACTTTTTCAAGAGGGAAACAGAATTGAACTTAAGAAAAAGTTTAAGAGCATATTGTAAGTGGTTCACTGTCTGGGGCAACTTCTCCTAAAAATGAAAATAATGTGAACTAAAGGAGAAGAGGGAAGAGGTGAGAGTGATCTCTGACCTTCTGACCTCTGTCCTCCTGACCTTTTGGATAGCAGCAGAGTTGGATCAGTGCAGGGTGCTCTGCTATTTCAATGCTATTTAAAAGTGAGGGAGTTAACACCTCAGGATAGGGATTGATTCATTTTCAGTTCAGCTGAAATTCAAAATATGAATTGAAGATGTAGTTTGTCCATGTTACGGCAGCACATTTGTGGCACTAGTTATTATTTTCTATACATATTGTATATATTCTCCTTTCATATTGATTGATTTTATTTTTAATGATGGAAAAGCTCACTTCATTACCGACTGAACTGAAACTGAATTGAGCTCATTCCTGGTAACATTTACCCCCCATCTTCTCCCAGGTCAGTTGTTAAACCTGCAAAGGGATTCTTTTTTTTATGAAGGGGAAAGAGTATACTGACTGCAGATCAGCTGCTATTGGGGAAAAGGTGTGACTCAACAACACTAATGAGTCTCTTTTAGGGTAATGTTAGATCATTGGTGCTTCCTTTTACTCCTCCTTTTAGCCACATGTCTTCTCTTGATTTATTTTTTCACCTAAAGCTTAAAGAGATGATCAAATATTTATCTATCTGTCTGTCTGTCTGTCTGTCTGCCTTCACTCATCACCTTTCATCTTCCACATTTTTCTGTGTAGCCCCCCATAACTCACCTCACTGCCACCCTCTGCACACCTCCTCTCACCCTCTCTTTCCTCTGAGGGACACTCCACTAGATTTAGGTCCTGTCTTCCGTTGTTGTCGCTCGTAGACTAGTCACGTTTTCTGGAGGTTGTTGGTTCGGGGTACTGTGGAGGAGAGACCGCTGAGCTGTGAATATGCTTTAAGGCAGAGCCAAAAAGACATTAAACAAACAAGAGATGGACTTTTTGTTTGCCCACTACCTCTTGGTGAATATCTATCAGATTCATTTAATATAAAGTTGTCTTTACTTGCTAGAACAATTGTTAAAATTTCAGCTGCAGAAACAAACGCTGAGAAAATGCTCACTTCAGTCTAAAGTACACATCTCTCTTCTCCAATGGAGGATTGAAAAACGAAAATTGTATGTGTCGCACAATTTTCAGATAGATAGATGGAGCTGCATTATTCAAAGGATTTGTGCTCCGTTCATTCAGCCGTCACTCACAGCCTCTCCTCCTTTTTATCTCCCTTACATGTGCACACACACTGCACAAATACACACACACACACACCTAAACACGTCTGTCAAATGTCTCCCGGCTGTGACATCCACAGACAGCCATGGCCCTATCATATTTCAAACACCTGTACAGTTTTTACTGTAACAGACTCTAGAGACACATCAATACATTTCTGTTTATCTCTCTCTCTCTTGCTCTCTCTCAGACATATACACATTAACATACTGCACGTATGAGTTAAAAAGCAACAAACATCAACTACTGACTAAAAGCATTTTAACATACATTGGGCAGGTGTGATCTTAGATTTGGTTTAGATTCGATCTGGATTAAAAACAAAAAGTAGATCAGATACATCAATATGAGATTCACGTGATTTATTGTGAAATGTTTTGGTGCAGACTCTAGTGCCCATGTGATCCGAAGTCCTGCGAGAAGAGCAGTGCAGAAAATAAGAGCCGGTCTTTGACTGGGAAGCACAACAGAAAGCTTGGATCCATTTGATGAATAAGACAAAATGAGAGATAAGATGAGAGGAGAGACGCAAACGAGCCAGCCTCAATCTCATTTCAAACGTCAATAAAACTCCAATTTTTCTGTTAGCTGATGTCATTGAGGTGATGTATTGGATGTCTTGGGCCACAGTGGCTTTCAGATTATTGTGTCTCTAAAAATATACAAATCTGAATGAACAGATATGTTAAATACTGCGTTGTTTTTGACATGAAACTGATCAGTTCCCCATCGACCCTGACTGAAAGTTGTTTCAGTAATTTAACTGCACATTATCAGGCTTGTTATGGTAATACTACATACTGTATATGTAGCTATTGTTTACACACAGCCACTTCTCCACTGGTAATCTATCGCTACCTCTGACCAATTGTTGGCAAATGATAAGTAAGTAAATCTCCAAGCTTGATGCGACATAGACAAAGACCCAAAACACACATCACATCACATTACACCTGATCATACACACATCAACATGTAGATGCACACACAAGGGGAGGGGCTGTGTGGTGAGAAGGAGGTAAAATAGCCACACAACAGAGAGAAAGAAGAAACTGAGGGGAAGAAAACATGTAGCAGGGTTATGGAGAGAGAACACAAGTAGATAGTAAATGTTCACAGCATTTTTCTCAAAATTTTTTCTGGAACTGTGATTAACAAATGAGTGTGAAACTCAAAGAGGAAAAGAAAAATGCATTTTTGTTTGCTTCGTTACCTCCCTAAGCCACCATTGCACTGTTTTGTATAAACTAAATATGAAACAACACCAAGCTAAAACCATTACACCACAACTTTGACAGTTATTACCCTGATAATAAAAGATGTTTTAAACCTCAGTCATACTGTTTAATTTATGACAGTGCTGTTTTATCTGCTGTCTTTTACGCCATAAAGGGAGCTTAAAGGGACAAATGTGCATCAGTACGGACTTGCTCTTGCTGTCCTCCACATGTAAATATTAATTTTGCAAGCTAACTACAACATCAGCAGTTGTCATGGGCTGTGAAAGGGAAAAAACTGCTTTTCTCCAAGCAAGGGCTTTTAATTTTTAAAGGACAGGAGCACACAAGGGCTTTTTATGCTCAGCGCTGCAGAGACATCGTTTTAAGGGTGTTATGTGGGAGGGCGGGAAGGAACGGCAAAGTACATTTGCACAGGAACAACTGTTTTTAAACCAGCTGAATAGCTAACTAACGTTATAAAATGCTTCATGCAAAAGAGAAGCGGGGTAGATAAAAAGCAACAACTGTACTCTTCTGCTCATTAGGACATGTTAGCTACTGGTTAGCCTTTAGCTGCTTTTTGGCTAACTGTAGGTTAGATGCATAACTTTCTGAATAATTAGAAATGAAAAATATTGCCTTAAGTAAGGTAGGATAAAAAAAAAAATTATAATTATTTGAGTTAGCTTAAGGATCTAACATATATTAGCAAAATATTGCTAATCATCCTTGATGCCAAATATTACTTAACATGTTTCCTGTGTATCATGGCCTCCAGGTTAGCTTTAGATCATAGGTTTGCTGCTCTAAATACTCTTTTCAGCATAGGATTTCCAGCAGTACGCTGACTCAGCAGTAGTAGCTATGTAGCTCAGCACATCAAGGCCCCCTCGGATCCTGAGGGTCTGTCCTGAGGGGTCAAAGTTCAGAACTGCCATCCATGAGCCATGTCAGCATTGACCTTTCAAATCATGCATGCCATATCCATCCGCTTTCAGTGCTTACATTCGCTCTATCTCTAATCGAGTCTCAAATAGCACCCTAATCTCTATACTCCGTAGGGACACTCGACTGCTACATTTACGACGCCTTACATGGGTGTGTGGGCCCGTGAGCCTGTGCCGTGTTTAACGATGTTTACTCCAATAGAGCACAGGGTGCTTTTTGAGATGAGACCTCTCTATCTCTTCTTACCGCCATACAGCTTTGATACTCTGATATCAACAACAAATAATTGTATTATTAGTAAAAGTTATTCTATTCTAAAGGTGCCACTGTGCAGAGGATGACAAACTCTGTCACATATTATAGTAACTAATGTATTAATGGGGGGTTTGATCGAAGGGAGCAGAGTTGGGAAGCAGGGGTCATAGTCTTTGTAATATTATATTATTCTAGTTTCATTTTCTACTTTGATGTGGTTTTTGAGATTGTGTTGTTATGATCACATCTGAAGCCTCTGACAGGACGGACAGAGGAGAGGAGGAGACAGTGGAGCGCTTGGACGATCTCTCATGGATGTTAACCTGCAACTCACTGGTGTCAGCGAAACACTTGACTCTGCAAAGGCAAAGCAAACACATACATGCATTCAAAGTAAGGTTACTATACTATTGAGGACTTATTGACCATATTCATTAGCCCATAACCTTAACACAGTGTATTACAGGCAAAGGGTCTGTTCCCTGGTACAGGTTCTCTGTGTAGAAAATAATGCAATCAAATACAACAGTCTGTAAAAATACTATTATGAAGCTTAGAATATCCATCTTTGTTAGTAAAATATTGGGAATACGTTTCATTGTAAAGCACTCAACTACAACTCAACCACAGCCTCAAAAATACCTAAGATTTGAACCAGGGCTGACAGTTTCAACAAAAAAAAATTACATTTTACAGATCACAGAAGTTGTGTTTTTTGCAGAACTAGGTAACTTGATTAACAACTGATATGTCCTGATTTGTCCTAAACGCAACCATTACAGCCTAACTGCTAATTAGAAATGTAGCCCACATAATGTGCCTTAAAGGAGCTATTTTTAAGTTTTGCTATTGCTACACAGCCAGCTGTTTACTTTATTAAACTTAACTCCTTTACTCGCCAAGAGCTGTCTCCAGCGCTGGATAGCAACATCAGTGTTAACTCTTGTCTCTATAATGTCTTTTCTTCTACTGAAGTTAAGCATGCTAACCAGCTAGCTAGCTCTGGCCCGTCTCTTTCTGATAGCGACTCATTGTCACCTCCAATCTGCCCTGAAGACGTAGCAATGCTCAGAGGGCGTATTGTAACCTCTTGCATTGTTAGTGCGACAATGGCCGAAGCTCTTGACAAGCGGCAAACACAACCACCCATTCCCAGCAAGAAGCCACATTCAACGGCAGAGAAAACTTGCAAATAGCCTCTTTAACAGGGACATACCTATTTAGATGTTTATGGTTTTGCTTAAAATTAAGACAGCAAATGCAATTTTGTGTTAAACTGTTCTGATGCTCACTACAAACTTTATCAACTTAACCCAAAATCTGAAACAGACCCTGAGAGAAGTAAAAACTTGCTAAATGGAGGATTTTTTCAAGCAAGTATTGTGTGGAATATTGGTCCTCATAAGTATAGAAACACAAGAACACATCATACACACACTTATTAATGGTCACAAAAAGACATTCATGGGTGCACAGACATACACTGAAACACACACTTATACAGTACACACACACAGCTTCAGCTTCTCCCAGTGCGATGTGGAAGGAAGTGCGTCCTGTTAAAACAAAAAAACCACTGTGTCATGTTTGGAAAAATCATTATGAGTGTTTCTTTGGGAGAAAAACAACAAACTGTTACTGTGGCTGATGTGTCGCTCCTCATGGGAACTTCAAGTACACTGAGCCTGCTAATCCAGCAGCGAGGACCAGAAGGACTGTTTGAGAAATGTGAATTTAATGGAATAGTTGTGAGACAAACACAAGTACTCTACACTTTGCACTTGTGCTACCAACACACAAACACACATAAACAACACATACAAGGTTTCTCTGTGAGGGGGGCTGATGGGTGGAGTCATGTGCCTGCATGTTTGTGTGTGTTGATATTCACATGTGTGTGTTTGTGTGTACGTGTGCGTGCAGTTAGCCTCTCCTCACCCATGCACCCAGTGCCTGCCTGTCCTGCCTTCAGACAGCACCCAGATCAGCCATGGGGCTTCCAGTATAACCTCCTCTGCATTCCCACAACCTTTAACGGTTGCACTGGGATCAGATTTAGAGCTAACTGCCCCGATCATTCCTCAGCAGACGCAGCCATACAAGCTACAAGGACTGTTTTGGATTCAGAGTGTTCTGATGGAGTCTTTTTTTTTCAAATTTTTGGACTGTTGGCCCTTTATTTTGACACACCTGCTGTTAAGATCTGATTTGTTTTCTGACCTTGTTGTCTCTGTCTGTGAGGCTGATTTAAGATCAGCAGAGGGGACTTAGCAGGATAGACAATGATCTATCCAGTCTCTAATGATAGCTGGTCTTGAATCAGTGCACCCTGCTGGAGCCTGCTGTTCCTCATGTTCTCAAACCTGACAAAATCAGCCAAGAAAAGGAAAACCCTGAGGCTCAATCTGCACGCCTTCCTTGTAAAACTTGTGTTACTTGAGGATTTGTCTATCGAAGCTTTCACACAACAGCATTTCCTCTTTCAGATGACACAAGAGGTCGTCCCACTTGTACTGCCAATTAGAATTAAAACTTATACTGTTAATGTGGGACAATATAAAGAGAGATTGTTGGTCTCCAACACAAGTTCCCTGAACAGAATCTGTGATTTTAAAAAAAGTCATGATATCAAGTCATATTCTGGCCATTGTGCCTATTAAGCCCGTTTTCCAGACATGTTTCCTCTTCCTTAACAATTTCCTGTAATTTGTGCCAACCTTTAGTCCTTTAGCTAGAGTGATTTCATACCTGTCCTGAATTTTACATATATCATTTTGACAGGGAGTACGGAGTGATTAAAATCTGCTTTTTGCGGTTTCGCCTCAAGCCCGTGGGTCAGACAGTGTTGTTTACATGCAGAACATATCGGAGGCTGGCATGGTTGACTGACCAAGTATGAAAGGCCCAAATGGCAGGATGTTTTACCAGGCTTGAAGAGTTTCGCTCTGCATCAGGTGTATTGAGGCTCCCTCTTGCATTATTTGCTTATGAGCGGGAGCAACAGAAATGTTAAAGGTTTCCTCTTCTTGGACATAAAGTAAAATCATGAGTTATGTTTTATTTATATTTCCAACAGAGATTTTCAGAGTAATTCCTACAATGCACATGATGTACTTACATTGGATTACTACTCAGATTTTTGTATGAGTTCAACTCTCATCTGAGAGAGCCATGCCCCAAAGAGACTAAATTGCCCATAACTTTCTACTGAGCCATGATGTAATCAGTAGAGTCAGGCTACCAGGCATAGAAACTGGTGAAAGCAACACAAAAAAAGGACACAGTCTGTACAACAGAGTGCACAGACTGCAGGGTTTTTAGCCATGATAGCGGTGTGGCCTCTGGATAGAAATGTCAGTTGGTTGACCACTTTGGCCCAGACTGAATTATCTCACCAACTATTGGATGGCTTACCATGTTGCAAACATTCACATCTCCCTCTGGATGAATTACACCTACTTTGCCTTTTATCATCAGGTCAAAATTTGTCCAGGACTTGGTTTATGACCAAGTACATGCAAAACTAATGATATTCCCATTAGACTCAGCTACTTAGTGTATTTAGTGCTAATTATCAAGTGTTAGCATGCTAATATGCTAAACTAAGATGGTGAACATGCCAAACATCAGCTTGTTAGCATTGTCATTGTAAGAATGTTAGCATGCTGATGTTAGCATTTAGCTCAACACACAGTTGACTCAAACTACAGCCTCACAGGGCCGCTAGCATGGCTAAAGACTTGTTATTTAAAGTAGAATTTAAAAAACAGTTAAAGTGGTAAATGACAGTAACCTGACTTTGTCCATTTTGAACTGACCTGAGGACTGTTAGAAAACAAATGCCAGAGCACAAACTCAGGAGAAGATACATAAACATAATCATGTATTAGTTAGTTGGTTTATTGATTCAGGTTTGCATTTATTTAATGTAAAGTACCAAGATGGAGCTGTCATTGACACATAAATAGTAAATGATCCAGAAATATGATATTATTATACGTTTGTTATATGTGTGGCATTGGCCTGGCAAACAGTAATATGTGTATTTTTTTTTTCAGGGAGTGTATCGTGCAGGCGATGTAGCAGTTTGCTTTGAGGCTATTCAGATGGAGATGAGGCGAATAAATAGCAACCAGCCGTTACTGTGTGTCTTGAAGGGTGACACTGGGGATCATCAGTGTTACCTTGCAGCAATGATGAAAGTGAAAAACTAAAAAAGCCTAAAGACAAATGTGCAGCTGGAACCTGAAGTAGCATTAATGAACAAAATCTCCCAAAACTGAGGGTTGTAGTTTCGAAACACCTAAAAGCATGGTGATAGGTGACATGTTTAAAGGTTGAGGATGATCAACTGTTCTGAAAACCAGTGTCAGTGGGCAGCTTTTTATCCTGCTCCATATCTCTGAGCCCTATCATGAGATACTTACTCCTCTACAAACACGCACACACACATGCATGCAGAAACATGCTGGCACTCACATTTGTCTTTCTATACACAGGCACACTGACTGTATAACTCCCACATCTCACACACACACATATAGTGACACACACACACACACACACACACACACACACATAGCTGCCAGTCAGTTTCACTGTATACTTTATAATGTAAACCTCCAACTAACAGCGGTCTGACACAGACACATGCTGTGAATAAAAGCACACTTTTACTTACATGATATAAATATGATTACCTATATCTAGAGAGAAAGAATATTATATACAGTATAACAACTAGAAAATAAAGAGTCACCTTTTCAAAGTGCCTGTGGTGAGTTCATTTTGTATTTGTGTGTGTGTGTGTGCGTGCGTGTGTGAATGTATGATGTATTGCTGCGTGATCTTCTCTTACATCCTGCACTTTATCTCTCACACACGCAGGTAACACAGTTTGGTGGTCCTTTTTCTCAACAAATTAACACTATCTGATCCTTATCAGAAACCTAACCACACACCAAAATAAACCTGCACACACTCCTCCCTGAACCTGCGCACACATATACGGACATACAAGATGCGCTTCAGCTGTGCTGTGTCAACCGTTCTGAATTAGCCATCCGATAGATAACATCTGTTCTTATCTCCACAGCCAACACACAGATGTTTGAATGACGAAGAGAGGGAGGGATGAGAGTTAAGACCTGTGAGGGAGAGAGAAAATATTAATGAGGATGTGCCAGTCTATAAGTGTTTGAAGGTGGTGAAGAGAGAGAATCATGTGAAGAACATTATCTGGTCAGATTGTGAGAGCAGTATTTATCAATGTGTCACACCAGGTGGGTGCCACCCTGTATACAGACCCGCTGATTGAAACATTTTGAGGAATCATGAGGTGACTTGTGCAACTCACCGCTGGTCCACAGAACCTTCAGTGGACACCATTGAAAGCAGTGGTTCCCAAGTTGGGGTCATAATATGAATCAGGTTACAATCTGAACATCCATGTAGAAAATAAGGGAAAAAAACATAATTATTATAATTAAACACAAAACCTTATTTATTTTTCAAATGTTTCCCCATTATTTGTTTTTTTTTTGTGAAATACTGTTAAGTTTTACCTCTTCAAGCCTCAAATTAAATAGTCTGTGAAGAGGGTTATGGTCACTGCTTTGTTTTAATGTGTCATAAACCAAAACAAAGGTTGGGAACAACTGATCTAAAGCTCAAGCTGGACAACACTGAGCTTGTTTTCAAGGGAAAGGATGTCCACACCGAGACCTGTTCATCACCTTGTAAATATTGTGAATGGTGAACTTCTTGGGAAACATAGCAGTAGCCCGTTGATTCCTTCTGTACATCAGGAGTCTGACTTTGGATGTGGCCCAGGTGCTCGTCAACTCCCAGATGAACAACTGCAACTCCCACCTTCATCTGGCCTTTCATCCGCGATCAGATCTCTGCAGCTAGACCAGAACGCTACTGTCCATATGGTGTTCAACCAAGTTTTCCCACACTGCTCTGCTTCCCTGTTACTCGCACCCTGTTGCCTGTTCGTTTCAAGAGTCTGGTGCTTGCCTACAGGGCAGTGAAGGCAACCGCTTCTTTCTACCTTCAAACTACGGTAAAAACACACCCACTTCATGCAGTGATTTATCAGGTGTGAGGAGGTCAGACGTAAGCAGATTTTGGACTTTGAGTCTGTTTGTATGTACAAACGTGGATTCGATGATGCAACTAGTTTGTTTCGAGTATATTCCAAAGTTAAACGAATCTAAGTACTTGTGCTTAGTTTTTTTTTCTCAGGATGCACAATTTTTGAACATGTAGCACACTAATTCATCCAAATGAGGCCACTGAGTTCCAGGCCACATCAAGGATGGATTATTTGGAAATCCCTGGGGGCGATCACACTTACAGACCAAAAGGACAAGAAATGAGGAAAATTATGCCTGAAAGTTGTAATTTGTGTTTCGACATCTGAAGACTTCCTGAATTCATAGTTGCAGCGGTGAATTGTGCTTAAATACCACATACATACTCTCACTTGTTTCCGATCCTTTATTACGTGTCACCAGATTACAATTCAACAGCAGGGCAGTAAGTGTGTGTAAAATGAGAAGGAAGGATTCAGTGGAGAGCTCAGATTCACCTGATGAATATTCATAACTCTGACGTCACCGATGGAGCTCCGCGTCGTCGTCATAGAGATTAGAGTGGATGACGGGATTATTGGAGAGTCACTGGGATTGGCTGCCACTCTGCTTTTGTTCCTCTTAACTGCGTCTAAATGTGCGGTTTTGTCACTCAATCTCTCCTGCTGCTCATCTCCTCTGCTGCACAGAGATATAGTGACTGTTGCCCAGATTTCATTTTTCCATTTTTCTTTTTCCCCTTTTCACCCAGGCTCTCTCTGCTATTTTTTCTTCTCCATGATCCTCTTACCCATTTTCCCCTTTGCCACATTTTTCTGTTTTGAGATCCCACCCTCCTGTCGAGCAGTATGGTACTGTAGTAATTGCTTTCTTCAGCTCCATTGGCCCAATAAGAGAAAATTGTCCCTTATGCTAATAGCCCATAAAAGACGCAGAGCAGTTCCCAGCAGGAATCCCACATCAGATTATTTCATAGTGCTTCACTAGACAGTAATGTCTTACCTCATGGGCTCTAAAAATAAATCTGAAATTTGTGAGGAAGACAATTAGTTCTGAATACTGGCGATCATCACACTGTGTTACTAGTTTATCGATATATTTTTGATTTTATGTAGTGCAGGTGAACCTAATAAATTGGTAATTGTGTATTTTGATGTCACCTACACAGTTTCTTGATCTTAACTTGGGGTTACATTCTTAACTCATGGAAACTGTTTACAGTAGGTCATTATACTGTACGTAATAGACATACAAACTTTAACTTTAAACCTTTTCTTAACCATAAAATTGAATGATCAACATTGTGTGGACTTGTATTTGTCCCCAAAAGGTAGGTTAGTCCCACAATCTGACTATGTGAACTGATTTATATTGACACAACTTAATAGGTAATACACACACACACACACACACACACATACACACATCTGGCAATGTGACACACAATAGTGATATTATGCCAGACAAGCTCCTGACATTGCATACAAATACAAGTGTCTGTGTTTGTGTGTGTTTGAGTGTTTGTGTCCCAGTTGGATGTTGCTATAACAGCTGTTTAGACTGAATAAGGCTCCGAGGGAGAGTTGCTGCCAGCTTTGATGTCTAAATTATCTATCTATCTATCTATCTATCTATCTATCTATCTATCTATCTATCTATCTATCTATCTATCTATCTATCTATCTATCTATCTATCTATCTATCTATCTATCCATCTATCTATCTATCTATCCATCTGTTTGTCTGTCTGTCTGTTGTGAATGTGTGTACTTCTGAGTGCACCTGCTCTGCAAAGTCAGCTGGCATCATTTTTTGTTTGGTCGTGCCCAACCCACCTGTGTGTGTGTGTGTGTGTGTGTGTGTGTGTGTGTGTGTGTGTGTGTGCGCGTGTGCGTGCGTGCGTGCGTGCGTGTTAGTGTGTGCACATGCATGCGCACATTCGCGTGCATTCACCAGAGATGTGCAGGAAACACCTGATGTCAGTGTGTGCAGTGTTGAACAAAGGTCTGAGTGCACATGTGCATGGTAAATTGCCTTATCTGTGTGAGTGCATGTGTTTTATAACTTCTGTCTGTGTGTAATGTACCTGAACATGAAACACTGTGTATAGCTCATTATTTGTACAAACTGTTATGTGAGACTACTATCCCCCATCTCATCCACAAAACACATTCAACTGCATTTTACGGAAATGTGTATAAACACTTTCAGACTTCCACTTCACTCTGGAAATATTCTGGAAATTTAACACGATGGCAAAAGACCAGAGTTGTTTTTATGTGAAAGTTGTTTGGGCAATCTGCCTTCTTAATACCTGTTAACCTTTCCATAACTCTATATTAACTTATATTACACACATTATATTGTCAATAGGCATTTTGGCATCTAAAATGTACTGTGAATCTGTTCCTGAAAATCCCACTTACTTATCAACTACCAGCCATCTGTTAATGGGACAACAAGAGTCTACAGCCATGCTAGCACCTCTATGAGGCTGCTCTTTCAGCTAAATGCTAACTAAATGGTAAATGTAGCAATGTGTTCACTATGACAATGCTAACGTGTCGATGTTTAGCAGGTATAATGTTTACTAATATCACCAGTCGGGACCAAAGTGGTGGAACAACCAGCTGACACTGACATCCCTGGAGCTATGCCGCTAGCATGACTTAAAATCCACTTCCTCACACTTCATAAATCACATGATTTTGGTCCAGGGTTGAGGATTGACACCCACTCTGAACCTGAAGACACAGAGCATCAGATCAGTGCCAGACCTGGTGGACAAATCTTCTGCAAGTTGAGATTTAAGGACAAGAGATACTTCAGTTCTCTGAGAAGGACAAAGTGAGTGAAGAGCACTCTGAACCATTGACAAGGAGAGCAAATGTGTGTGTGTGTGTGTGTGTGTGTGTGTGTGTGTGTGTGTGTGTGTGTGTGTGTGTGTGTGTGTGTGTGTGTGTGTGTGATTGTGTGTGTGATTGTGTGTGTGTGTGCCTTGAGTGGAGTAACACTATGGCCATCTGCAGTGTGAAAAAAAGCCTTGGAGCTGTGAATGCTGCTCAAGCAGAGGGACAAGAAGGAGAGAGTGAAAGGTGGAGGGAGGATGAGGGAAAGGAGGAGAAGGGGAGAAGAGAAAGTGTCGAGGGCTGAAGGCAGCAGAGGAGAGATGATAAGGGGAGTGTGATATCAGGATAAAGAAAGGAAAGTCAAAGATGCCAGGGAACAAGAGAAGGGGGAAAGGAGGGATGAAGAATGAAAGGTCATCAGTTATCTGCTGACCAGTTTAGTCCAAACAGTTGGTTTTTCTCTCAGTTCGGCCTTCCAGCCACAAGTGATCATTAAATGACAGATTTTGAAAATTGCATAAATAAATGTAAAGCAATGGACTGACAGAAGAGATTCAATCATTTTCCTACTGCATTTCAGCATAACCAACAGGCCTAGAGTAAAATGGTCTGGAAATCACAATGAAATGGAAAACTCACATCACCCAAACATATTTTCAGATTTATCAGCATATGTGTCAAAATGGCCGACAGACAGAAGGGCATTCAGATATCAGTCTGTCAGTCAGCTTGCCACCAAATCAGTCCAACAGCCATCTGTCAACCAGCAGAAGTTGTGTTAATTTCTAATTATGATAATTAGATGATTTTAGTGACTCATTCAGCTAGTTAACTTATTAGTTCCTCTGTCAGTCAGTAAGCAAATCCAATAGGTAGCCAGACAGTTAGCTACTCACATGGAACAATCAGTTCGCATTGTTCAGTTTTGGTGGGAATCTAGTAAAACTCACTGGTTTTTACCGATTATTATTTTACGTGTTATGAGAGTCTATATATAGTAATTATTATATAGTAATTGTAAGTCAAAATTATCAGATAGAAAGTCAAAATTGTGACTTACTATCTTTAAACTTCAGACTTATGTCATAATTTTATTAAAAAGTTGTGATTGACTTTTTTCTTCTTTGTCCGGCTGAAATGGGCTTCCATATATGATGACTATAATATACTCCATTTTAAACACATCATATGCCAGGATATGAGATTGTTTCCGAGCAGCTCTTTGATGGCTGAGTCACTGAACATGTCCTGTATCATATCACGATAAGAAGAACATCAGTTTAAAGGCAGCAGCTGTTTCCCTTTCATCCTCGCTCCCTCTCTCTCCCTCTCTCTCTCTCTCTCTCCTTCTCCTTCTGCATCTCTCCATCCTCCCACTGCTTTCACAATGGTGTGCTAAGCCAGGGAAGATAGGGCAAATCCCTCCTCTGAGCAGAGCAGGCAGGAGAGAAAGAAGCAGAGCAAGAGACTGAGGAGAGAGAAGACTGAGCGCGAAACACTCCTCTCTCATCTCTCTGTTCTCTCCCTTCATTTATCTGAATCCAACCAATCAGCTTGCTGTCCCCAGTGAACCACTGTCTACTAGCTTCACTGTGATATCCATGCCTCCTCATGTGTGTGTGCCACAACCCTCCACCCCCCACCCCCATCAACCTGTGGTGATGATGTCACAGCGTCAGAAAAGGATCCTGCGTCCTAAGCCCCTTGCTTGCACTCAGCTTGTTTCCTCACTTCTTGTCTCCTTCCCTTCAATGGTTCCTCACATCCAACATGCTTTTTAGCTTTCTTGCCCACAATTTGATTAAATAAATCAATACCGCTCACACTCCTGTACATGTATGAAGCTATAGCCAAGAGAGGGTTAACTTAGCGTAGAATAGAGACTGGAAACAGCTGAAACAGCTAGCCTAAATACCACTCACACTTCTGTACAGTAAATATGAAGCTTTAGAAGTGCAGATAGACAGATTTTATTGCTTTTGGACAGAGCCAGACAAGCTGTTTACCCCTGTTTCCAGTGTTTACGCTAGGTTAAGATCACTAACTGCTTGCTGTAGCTTCATATTTACCTTACAGTTAAAGTAAAGTAAGTTAAATCGATTTTCTCATCTAACACTTGACAAGAAAGTGAATGTTTTCCCACTATGTCAAACCATATGTTTTTATTTTCTTTGACATGAAAAATTTAACTTTTATCAAAATTTGTTCTGTCTCTGCCAGTTAAAGAGTCAGTTTTCACTAGATGACAACAATTCTGGAAATCAGAAATGAATTTCTTCATAGTAAAATATAACTCCCATAAATTTCTTTTTTAAGTCAAGAATTCACCTTCAGGTTAAGTCTTAATATAGCATAACATATCTGCTGATATTTGGAAATTTAGTTTCATGCATTTACCAATTGAATTAAATTCAAGAATAATTACATTTTTGATATGGTACGTTTATTTTTGTTGTTGTAAACTACACATTCTCTTTGCTGCAAAATCTCAATGGCAGCCTAATTCTTCGTAAAGGAACCCAGTTGGATTTTTGCATAGGCTATAGTTAAGTCAAATAACACTGGGCTTACGTTTTGCTTTGCCAATGCCACCAAATGTGTCAAAATGTGAGCCTTTCAGACTGACTGCATACTGCAGTACAATTCACCGATCACAAAACAGCATTATAAATGGTGCTTTGTGTCCCTCTAGTGGATCATTTAGACTGCATACTAACAGAACTGTAATCAGCAATTAAGTGTAATTGTAATGTATGAATTTTGTACTCTAAAAAACAGTAGCCCAAATATTTTTCCTACTTGGTACTCAGCCTCAGTGAGTTTGGTCGCGACTCCACTGGGAATAAAATGCAAAAATAAATAACATGTCACATCTTC
Organism: Seriola lalandi dorsalis; assembly: GCF_002814215.2. NCBI lineage: Eukaryota > Metazoa > Chordata > Actinopteri > Carangiformes > Carangidae > Seriola > Seriola lalandi. The sequence goes on along the minus strand of NW_019525546.1, from coordinate 80,002 downwards.
AACACAACAACTGGACAAGTAAAAGCAATTATTTCATCTATAATTGGTGTTAATCTGGTTGTCTTTGAACCAGCCTGACTGCTGTCCCCTGAGCCTAAACAGGTGCACTGCTCCGAGATCGGACGCAAGATGTTGCTTTCAAGTGTTGGAAGAAAAATTGTACATCGCTATTTTCAAAGAAAACGAATGTAGAATACGACAATTGACCCTTTTTATGTTTACCTCTTGTATTATTGTTTGGCGTGGTAATTTCCCTTTTACCTTTCCCTGTCACAATTGCATCGATTGGGTTGATTTCTTTTACCCCTTCCCCCCAGCACAGTCACACTACACAACTTTATTTTTCACTAACCTTATTCCAAGGCGTGTAGTATATTTCTTCTCTGCTTTTTGTCCTTGAACTTGAATATTCAATTAGTGTAACTATCTACAGTTTCATGTTCATATGTTCAAACTAACTTGCCAAATTCTTACCTTTAACGACAAAATACTGTTCTTAAAAAAAACCCATCAGATTGAAAGAAAGTCATTTTGTGTGTCTTTGAAGTCATTTTGCATCTCTTTGTAGTCATTTTTATCTTGTCATGTTTATAGCTGCTTAGCGTCGCTTTGTGTTCGTATTGCATCTAATTTTACTTGTTTTGTGTGCCTTTGGGGTCATTTGGTGTCTTTTTGACGCCATTTTGTGTCAAGTCATGCTTTTGATGGACTTTCTGACAAGAAATATTAACAGTCACTTCATGCAGAGGCTCTGACCTATTGGGCCCCTGGGCCCATTCAGTAATCAATCCATGTGTGTAGATGATAATTAGTTACTGTTTAAAACATTAATTGCCAATGACCATTTTATTTGAAATGATTTAGAATGTAATTTAGAAAAAAGAACATAAAATGTTTCGATGTTCTGATAAATTTGTCAGAGTTGTTATCATTTTATATGGTATGAGTTTTCACATTGATACTCAGTTGTGGAAACTGAGTAAGGCGAAATTACCGTGGTAATGCAACTTCGACGCTTGGAAGACGGAGTGTACGGGAATCACGTGAACGCAGCATCAGATGGTGCGTGCACTGTGCTGACGAGCCGTTGCTTGTGGAAACAGCTGGTGGTTTCTGTCAGCGAACACCTCGGATTGATAGCAGCTTTGCCAGGAATAAAAGTTCAAATTAGACCCGAAACTGACTGAATGCGCTTTCACTTGAGTCTCCGCTGCTGTTCCACCAGAAGCCGGGACATGTCATCCTGTGAACGCCACTTTATCAGGCAGTTGTTAATTACCGACCTAGCTTGTTAGCGGCAGACCACTGACGCTCGACGCAGCCGGCTGCTAACGCCTGCTAGCTAACTTTGTACTACCATAGCAACTACAACGACACAGGTTTTTTGTCACCGTAGGAAAACGGTCAACTGTCGGGTCCCTGACAGTTTAGTTTTGCTCAGTTTCAGCATGACTCATGTTCATTATAAATTCTCCTCTAAACTCAGCTACGACACCGTGGTTTTTGACGGCCCGCACATCACGCTGACGGATCTGAAGAGGCAGATCATGGGCAGGGAGAAGCTGAGAGCCGGGGACTGCGACCTGCAAATCACGAACGCACAGACAAAGCAAGGTAATACTACATATATGTAAACTGATGAGAGTGCGTTTATCCTCATAAGTGAACGACAGGTTGACAATTTGAACTTTGGAAGTAAACACGTGGTCAAGATTTGACAGCTGTCCGAGTTAGGGGTGGAGGGTTGCGTCACCTTTTTCAGCTTGACGGGGGTCCAGAAAAGTCAAGCCGGGACAAAAGGGTCCAATGAATGGGCCACATTCCTGATGCATTTAGGCTTCATACCCTTAGTTAAACGGCCTGATGGTGGTGGATCAGCCCTGTCTGTACCATGCATCTAAAAGTCACAGGAGAGGTGCAGGATAAAAATAGCAAAAGTAGAGTAGGAGCACAGCCTAGTCATGACCATAAGATAAAAGTCCAGCCAGGCACACACACACACACATATATGAAAATCATCAATACAAGAAATATAATTTGCTGCCATGTAGGTTAAGTAAGCTCACTACATTAAAGAAGGCAAGAGTGACATGCAGATTAAATAATGATAAGTATCTTAGAGTGTGTTAGTATCTTGAAAATAAGATCTGCAACCCCATCATATTCTGTGACCACAGAAACCACAACCTGCTCAGTGTGTGAGAAAATACAGGCACATATACAACTCCTGCCGTATGACAGTTTGTAGAGATTGACACACAAAGTTAGTCTTGGCTGGCACACACCAAACAAGTCAAATGAGTAACGTGCATTATAAGAAGCCTTAAGGGGCCCCCTACCCAGATTTCTGTCATCAGATTTAAGTCTTGCAACAATGCTGTGTCATGCCGCCTGTGTTTTTTTGTAGACCACACTGCTGGATCCAGGAACTATGGTTTCGCTCACAACTGAGCAGCTGGTGAATCAGAGTGATGCAAAAGTGTTGACATCGACTGTAACATTAGCATGAAGTCAAAATAGTTTTTATGAAATGTGAATCATCATATTTGGGGCTTTTTTGTATTACTTCACAGATTTGATCTGATAGACATTTTTTTTTATGAATTTACAACTTTTGTCGTCTGAACAGTTCATCTGTGAATCAAGAAAATAATCAGTAGGTAGATAGTGAAAATAGACTAAGACCAAAGACCAATTAATTTGTACCCATTAGAGTCCTAGACTAGTTTAAGACTCTGACATTCTCTCATTAACTAATTGTCAGTGAAGGATGCATGATTTCATAAAAGCACAGAAGATAATAGATCTTCTCATAACTAAAATTCTTTAATGTGAGCTAATCTTCAGACTGTAAAACCTCACTTTTACGATCTCTCCCCTCTCAGAGTACACAGACAATGAAGGTCTCATCCCCAAAGGGTCCTCTGTCATCGTCCGGAGAATCCCCATCAGCGGAGGCAAGTCCAGCTCAAGTGGCAAGAACCAAAACATGTAAGTGTTTTCTGGGGTTTGGCACTGAACTCAACTGTAGCTGAATTCCTGCACTGTTATTAGTGTTGCTATCCTTGCCATTGCAAAGCTCCACCCTGCCTGCAAGAGCTACACCACCTGGCACCTACAAGTCTACCTTTAGTGTTGCAAAATCACTCTCAGATGACTCAACCAAGAAACAATGCATCAGCCATTCAACTGTTCAAAGCAAACATAAGATGATAGATAATTTTAGTATACAAATTAGGCTAAGTTTTGGTCAAAAATCAGAATGGATCCCAATCAGGAAGCTCAATATATTTATGAATAAGAAAATGATTCTAAATTGGACACATTTACTGTTAAATGGCTGAATCACACAGAGACATGGATTGTAAATGATAAGCGGTTTTTAGTATAAAAACCAGTGTGGAGGTTAATGGATAAAGGAAGGGTCCTTTTTGCTTACTGGGATGGTTTTGAGCAGCAGCATGTCTTTGCAGGTCACATACTGAATCCATACAGAGACCTGACTCAGTTAATAGTCGCCAGTTGATAAAACAGGGTTTTGCATGATATGTCCATGATAAAATATGCTCACAGGAAAAGAGTACGACTGTAACTCCACTGTGACGTACACGAGGATTACCCAGATATTAGTCAGGCTCAGGCAGGAGGGTCAACAGTGGTGTGAGTTTCATGCATGGAAAGCAGGAAAAGACCTCACTGGAACAGACGGGCGGTCATGTGATTAGCCCTGTCAGCACCATGCAGACGGGCAGAGAGGAATGAGGGCTGTAACACTGCCCACAAGATTAGATGCAGCAAATCAACTCTCCACCTGCACAATCAGGATGACAGTCACTTAGTTTCACCGTGCTGCCAAGTAAGCCTTAAATGATGAGCTGGTTTAAAGGCTTTTACGTTCACATTTTACATTAAACTTCACATGAAATTTTAAACTCAACCAAAGCAAAAAACATTCACTGTAAAAACATGTCGCTAACACTGGTAAAAATAGTTGTGGGTCACATAACTGACATTTATGGCTCAGTTTTATTGCTCAGTGGAGTATTTCTCATATTCTACATTTAACTGGGCCAATTGTTGTGGTTGTGATGCTGCAATTATGCCAGTGCTCATAGAAGATCTTATTAACGTTTGCATTTTATTCTTTTGTTTACTCCCTTTTGCTGATGTAAAGTATTGCCAACAAATGAAGTGTGCTCCTTTTTAGAATAAGAAAAAAAAGAAATCATTAAATTGTCATGGATGACTCTGGTTTAAAACCATTTTTCTTTTTGTGTTTCAGTGAGCGTTCAGATGTCCATCTTCACCACGCCTTTGCAGCCGTCAAAGCAGTACGTAACCAAACCAAATCCCACTGCACTTCATTTATAGCACAGCTCAGCACACACATTGTGAACACAGCAGAGCAGAAATGCTTGAATATTTGCTAAATGTGTGCTTTTGAAATTGCATATTGCATAAAATAAGACAAACATAAAATAAGATAAACAAATGAGACCTTCATCGAGATCATTGAAAGCCTCCTGTTTCCTCTTTTGCAGTTTAAGTTCCTGTTGCAAATAGGAAGTTGATTGCTGTTCAGTGTTTGATTTATAGCAGGCTTCTGCTGTAATAAATCAAATTAAATAATGACACTAAATTAAAAAAGTTATCAAGAAGTATTATCTGCAGTTGCACCATGTACAAATAAGATAAACTAAGCCTATTTAACCAGTGCTATATGGTAAAAAAAAAAAAAACTACATTATATATGTTATCGCTCATAAAGGCTGTCAGCTGTTAATTTAACAAGCTGCTGTGTCACCAGTTGGTGTTCATTGTTGAAGATCGTTCAGTATCTATCTGTGGGTGGTGAGAGCTGCTCGGGCGGGTCAAACATTATCATGCCGGCCAGCTATTCACAGCTGATAAACCCAACTGCTGTTTTATGATGGTGGCTCTGCTGACAGTCTTTACTCACTTATCCGTCATCCATGAGCGGCTGTAGCACTCACTTATTATTTTTTGATTTATCTGAGGCACCTCACCACCACTGCAAAAGCACTATACAGTTTTATTCTTGATAACTGTGTAGCTTGTGAGTCTTCAAGTAACATCACAGGCTGTTTTGTATTTGTTTTTTTTAAATTTGGTATATTGGATTAATATCAGTCCCCCAGATAGGATGAGTCTATCATCCACCAAAGAGTCAAATGTGTCAGAATGAATGATTTAGCGTCAGAATAATCTAAGTCTGTTGTGGACTCTAGTGAGATGAGCAGATGTTATTATAGAAATCATTATAAACACCAACCAAACTTTCCAGATCTGTCAAGAAAAGGAAAGAATTTGTACTTTTTGAAATAAACCTTGCACAGCACTGTGATGTCAATAGTAACAGAAAAGATCTCCCATGCTGTAGACAAAAACATTATTAAAAAAAAGGCTTATTGAGGCAGGATTTACAGCATTTTAGCTTTAATGTAAAACCTCTGACCAATAAATATTAAATGGCGCCTCTCTTAAACCCGCTCCCCAGTCACCAAGTGGTGCACCATTGTTATTTTATGCTGAATTCTTGTAGTGCTGTTTTGTCTATGATCCTGTGCACTAACTCAAACACATCTCAAAAGCTTTTACTCGCTGCAGTCTGAATTAGTGTACACTGACCTGACCTGATTTTTCTCTCGAGTTTCTCAGTAGGAGAAGTGTCTGCCGTTCTTCTTAGCACTTTGAAACTTTTTGTGTGTGTGTGATTTTTCTACCAATAAAGTCGTTTGTATGAAGCTGTCTTATGTATTGATTATGTGTTTGACTTGACTGGACAAGTGGGTACACAACCACAGTCGCATCCGTCTCTGTCATCATTTGACATTTCGGATTGATGGTTAAAATCTTGGTTCCACATTCTTCCTCTGCAGGAAAAACAAAGTGAACATAGATACAACAGATATGATGGTATACACACTGGAATCACATTTAACGCAAAGGGGTATTTAACTTTCTTAAAGTATACAAGAAACAGATTTTCCAAAAAACTGGATCCTACACTTCCCATAATGCAACTTGATAGTGTCTTTTATTAGACCTGCCTTACCTTTACTAAATACTCTCAGTAAATCTGTCATGCTGCTACAAATAATATCAAAGTGCAGTCAGAAACTTTTTTTATTGGTTTGACTGCAGCATATTGGATTTGCACTGAAACGGTGACTACGAGCTTCAATTTGACAAGTGTGTTTACATCCACATCAGATGAATAATTTAGGAATTGTAGCCCTTTTTGTTACAATCAATGCCATCTGTTATCTTTGCTCTGCCAGGCCATCCACACTTCTTGCTTGTTTCAGTGTCTTTTTGTCTGTAGTCTGGTTTACAGCAAGCAGATGTGACTAACTTGTCCAATGAAGGCGAGCCAGTCTTCAGCTGCCATAAAATATAAAAAAAAAAACTTTGATTGTCTTGTTTGTATGTTGAGCTGAAAGTCAGCACTTGAAGCTCAGTCATTGCTTCATTTAAATCTAGTGTGCTGGTTTTCAACAACAAATGTGTCCTTATGTTTCCTAAGACTTTCTGACTGTACTGTATATCCTTGTACAAGAAGTGTGTGAAGGACAGCAGTGCAAATGACCTGAAGCAGTGTCTTACAGTGACTGGGGATGAACCATTGATTAGATAGGCACAAGGTTTTACAAATCTAATTTAACCAAGAATGCAGTTACTGAATGAATGTGATGATCGACTAGCCGACCGACTCCCGTAAAACCATGTAACCACCAGAGTAAATCTTTAAATGTCTCATAGTTGATTGGAAGGAATTAATCAGAGAAAGAGCTAAATGCTAAGAATGTTAGCATGCAAACATGCTCACAGTGACAATGCTAAAATGCTAATGTTTAGCAGGGTTTTTTTTATATTTAGCAGGTATAAGCTTTGAATATTGCATTGAGCACAGGTGAGGATGATGAGTATGTCATTAGCTTTGCAGATATTTGGTCATAAATTTGAGCACGCTGCTAGCACGGCAGTGTCACGCATACTGAGTGAAACCCTTCTTTCTTGGTTCCTGTATCTACTCTGTCTCAGTCAAGAAACCAAACAAAAATAGGCAATCAGAAACAAGACAGAAGTGAGGTGAGAGGAGGCATTACTCTAGGTGATGAGGGCAAAGATTGTTTTTTACCCAACAAAATGCTCACCTAACAGGTGTAAACCTCCTAGGAAGCATCGCATTGTTGGCTTCTTCATTTTCATTGTAGTGAGTTTTAAGGGATGAGAAGAGAGTTGGCAGGAGGTGCTGAGGCAGAAATCCTGGGATGACATTTATTATCCACCCTGTACAAAAATCTCTGCTGGATGCTGGTGTAAATTTTTATCTTGGTTTAAAAAGGATATGGAAGTGAAAATGGAAACTACAGCAGTTGCTTCCATGTTACACAGGAAAAATCACCAAAGGTAGCGGGGTTAAAGCATGAAGTTTAACAGGGCAAATGGTCGTGTTTTGGAGCATTTTTTGTGTCTTTGCCAGGTCGTAGTGTTTCTTCTCCAAATGAACATAGAGCTCTCAGTCTCAAGACGTGAACTTGAGGCTCTCGTTCCTTCATGAGTAAAACTGATTTTGTGTTTAATTCTAACAGATGAATGACCAGGCTTCTTCCAGTGCTTTGCCCTTTTTCTCCAAGGTATACTCTCTCTTTTCTCTGTGTTTTTAATATTATTCAGTTTTTACATTTTATATTCATCCTGGTTAATGTGAAATAGTTTGAGTTCAACATTTGACCTGCCGTCTCTGTGTCTGTTGCTTACATCCATTCATGTGTGTACATGCAGATGGCTAACCTGGCTGATGCAGATGTGTCAGAGGAGGATAAGATCAAAGTTATGCTAAACCAGTCCACATATGATACCATGAAGTGAGTCACTGTAATACTTTCAAATTTACTACTCCATACCCATCTCTGTCCCCCTTTCTTAAATTTCACATCTCCATGTTCTGATATGTCCCTCTCTCTCTCTTGGATGCCATTACTTTGATACATCTTCATACCGCACTCCATTTACATCCTTAAATTTTTTCCATATGTTTCAGCCTCCCAACTTTTCTGTCATTTTCTTCTTCATCCACCCTCCTCTCATTATCTGTCTCATTCTCTCTACAGTTACAACAAAAAGTTTGGTAATGTTCTTCCTGCAAACTACACTTGTTATCGCTGTGGAAATACTGGACACCACATCAGGAACTGTCCCACCAGCGGGGTAAGAGCAGAACCTGTGGGATCTCTAAATTGAGACAGTTTTTTTTTTTTGCAGTCTTGTACAGATCTCGCTGAGCTAAGAAACTGATTTGGTTAGTGTGTGTTTATATTTGTGGTATCCAGTACTAGGGTTATTTGTGTGTTTATGCTGTTGACTGACAGCTATTATAATGGCTATCATTAAATATAGATGTGTGTGTGCTTGACAGCAGGATAAAAATTTTGAGGCCCCACTGAGAATAAAGAAGAGCACAGGCATCCCTCGTTCCTTCATGGTTGAGGTGGATGATCCCAACATAAAAGGAGCCATGCTAACCAACTGTGGACGTTATGCCATTCCTGCCATAGATGCGTAAGTCTGTGTGTGTGTTTTAAATGATTAGTTTAGCAGTTTGGGAAACACACTTATTCACTTTCTTCCTCTTACTTAGATTAGAAGTTTGATACCATTCTCATGTCTGTCCGTTCAATGTAAGTCTACAGCCAGGAGCCAGTTAGCTTAGCATAAAGACGGGTAAACGGTTAACCTGCCTCTGTCCGAAGGTAACAAAATCCAACTACCAGCATCTCTAAAGCTCAATACTAGAGACATTATATCTCATTTCAGGTTTTTATGCTAAGCTAAGGTAAGCTAATCAGCTGCTAGCAATAGCCAGAAAATTATTGTACAAACATGAGTGTTATTAATCTCCTACTGTGTCTCTTGGCAAGGAAGCCAAAGAATGTATTTCCAAAATGTCAAATTTAAAGATTAAGTCCAGGAAAACAAGTAAAGACTTTTTCATTTCAAGATGTCCCCTAACCTTTTACTGTTTCGGTTATTTGAAATATTGTTAATCTAAGTTTATTATTGCACTGATTTCAGAAGCAAAAATAGTTAATAGCAGGACCACTTAGAACTGTTTAATCAATTGATATGGATCGATGGATATACAAAGGCCTGGATAATCGAATCTGGATGTGAATGTGAACTTATATACTGATGTCTGTCATTAGGGAGGCGTATGCCATTGGGAAGAAGGAGAAGCCTCCATTTGTTCCACAGGAAAAACCCAAGTCAATAGAAGCCGAGGAGGATCCTGTACCTGATGAACTCCTCTGTCTGATCTGTCATGACCTGCTGAGTGATGCTGTGGTCATACCCTGCTGTGGAAACAGCTACTGTGATGACTGTGAGTGACTTCTACACACACACACACACACACACACACACACACGTCTTATACTGTACACTTACTGGACTTAGAAGAATAAAGCCATTTTTATCTTGATACTGTATATCCATATTGCCTGTACAAGAACCAATGTGTGTGCTTCTGTGGTACTTGGTAACTCCTAAAATCAAAGAGTTAGTTAGTTAAACTGTATTACTGCATTAACATTATTACAGTCAGAATGTTTAAATATATTAATGTAGGTAATAGTAAGTGAGCAGCCACTAATTTGTCTATAATTAATCTTTTGGTGACAAAGAACACAAATAAACATAAATGTGGAAACATGTAGTTTATTTATAGTACATAAATAAACTACTGTATACGTACAAGCATGTGTGACTAATGTACTCATAAATGGTACTGTTCACTCTTCAATCAGACTCTCCACATTTACATTTCAACTTTCTTCCTCTCTTGCTCAGGTATCCGTACCACGCTGCTGGATTCAGAGGACCATGTCTGCCCCACTTGTAGCCAATCAAATGTCTCCCCTGATACCCTGATAGCCAATAAATTTCTCAGACAGGTGAATTAACAAATAAATTGGATACATGAGTTGACGTAAGAGTTGGAGGAAAATGGAGGGGGGTGTATAACTTATTACCTCTTGATTTGATACATAATGTGTCTGACTTTTCAGTTTGCCGTCTGTTTCTTGCCACACAGGCTGTGAACAATTTCAAGAAAGAGCGAGGCTACACCAAAAGTCTGACAACGAGTTTTGGTACCTCCCAGTCCCAAAATCCAACCCCGACACCCAGCCCTGTCCCCACCCCGCCCCCTCTTACCGTGCAGAGCCAGTCTCAGAAGCCTCCCCAGTCAACACACTGCCAGCAGGTAAACCTCTTAATGATGTGTTTCATCTGGGAGGCAGAAAAAATAGTCCTATATCTCTGTGACTCAGAAGCAAGAGGAATAATTACTGTTGTTACAGTCAGATGTTTCTTGGCTCAGAGAGATCTAGTTCTCTAGTGGCAACCATTGAAATAAGTGGTAAACCAAATATACTGTAGGTTTTATACTGGAAATATGCATGTATATTGCCATTTATATTGTCTTATGTAGATATTCTGAGAATTGTTTATTCTAGTGGCTCAGCTAAACCTTTAAATTTTACATTGCATTTTTCCCTTTTATTATTATATTATATTCAGCTATATTCTCTTGTCCTCTCCCCTCTTAGGACTCTCTCCTGCACCACCCACAGGCTGCAGACACACTGCCACTGTCTGGAAATCCTCCTGCGACAACAGGCCCCGCCTCTTCTTGCAACACACCTAGCACTTCCCTTCAGACTGAGCAAAGCTCCCTGGAGATACCTGACAAGTATGGAAACACAGAAACACATGCATTCACGCCTTGAGAACTGTGATATCACAGGTATACAATTGATTGCCTATTTAATGTGCAAATACATGTGTTGTGTAAACTGCATTGTAGATGTGATGTTTGTGGTGCCTCTCCTGCTTCATTTGGATGTCAAGCTATTCAAGGTTATTGAAGACTGTTCTATTCCATTAAGTTAGATTTATTGATACATTGCTTTTCAAATGCTTTGGTACTATAATTATCCAGTTCCAGCTTAATTTACTAATAGGTCCCATTTACACTTATCGTTTCAATTGTGTCATGTCCAGAGACACTTTTTGTTGACATATATATCACAAATCCAACTGCAATCCATCCTGGTTTCTTCCAGGCTACATGCAAATAAGAGTTGTTCCTACTCCAGCTCAGAGGGCATCGATGAATTACGATCAAGGCAAAAGTTTGCTCGTCTTCATTTGCTCTGAAACATGCTGCTTTCCCACCCTCACTGAACTCATTAGTACAGATAAACACTACAACAGCTCAGTGCGGCTTCTGTATGATTGTATGCTTTGAAATAGCTGGAGCCGCTTTTTCCTGCCCCTAACCCTGGGACAGGGAGGACGGATAATATCAATGTCACCTCAGTGTAAATTCAGCTGCTGTTATCAGTGGGGATAGAGAGTGAAATTAGGGATGAAATTCGAACTAATTGTGTCTGAGATGGGGGGTTTTTTTATGGTTTCTAACAGCTGATGACGTCAGTCAAAAAACTTTCATAACAGTAACTTCAATTACCCAGACAAGTAGAACATTTGGTGCAGTCTCTGATCCTGTGCGGCGCCATGGATTTGAAATTGAAGAACTGGTAAACAATAACACTGGTGTTGCTTTCATGTGGTACTGACTGTGATGTATCTGCTGTTTATTCAGGGAGGCTGAAGGAGACTTGGCTGCTGCTGCTGCTGCTACCCCTTCTGTACTGGTTTCAAACAAAGAGTCCACTGCTGCTCCATCACAGCTGATACCACTGGTGAGGACAAACACACATGCACACACTCGTACACACTAACTCCTCTCCAGCAACACACGTCTGTATGAAATTGGGGATGTTTGTGTCTATTCAGGTTAACCACACAACATTGGCAGAGCAGCCCCAGACAGTCGGAGTGAATGAACAGCAGGCCTCCTCAGGTGAGTGACTAAGCAGCTTTGTGTCTTTTAGTTATATTGTCCCTACTATTCATTATGTGTTTTGTCTTTTTGTCTTAATTATTATGTTTAGAACTGCAGTAATAGTAAAGTAAAGAATGATATAACACCATTTTCTTCTGAATCCAAAGGTCCAGCACCAGGACACTTGGGGCCATCAACCTGCTGGGGCAGGTCAGTGTGTGTGTGTGTGTGTGTGTGTGTGTGTGTGTGTGTGTGTGTGTGTGTGTGTGTGTGTGCGTATGCGTGCATGTGTGTGTGTGTGTGTGCATGTGCATGTGTGTGTGCATGTGTGTGTGAGAGAGTACTGGTCTGTATTTGACTCTATCCACTGTTTGAAGACTGATTTCCTCTTCCTCTGTCTTCCCCGCAGCTCCTCTTCCTCCTCAGGTTGTCCCAATGGAGGCTGGACTGAATCCCAGCGGCTTACTTCCTCCTCCTCCTCCTCGTCATCATATTCGGCTACTACGCCATCTCTCTTTCCCTCCCCCCTTTTCCACACATACCTCTCGGCTCACCAGTCCCACAGCAGTTACCCTCCTGGATACCCACCTACCACACCCATCTGGACACTCCCGTGTCCCCAGGGTGCCCCCATCCCTTCCCTCTGCTCCTCTATCTCCACCTCCTCCATCCCTGCCCTCATCCCCAAGGAGTGGTACAAACACCAGAGAAAGAATAAGGAAAGGTATACTGAACAATCAACAGCTCCGCATTTTTCCAAGCCGTCATATCCATGACAGGGTATCTTCAAATCTCCACATCTTAAATCATATGACTGTACTTGTTTAATTGTAAGAATGGGTGTGCCAGGTCTCAGCTGTCTTTTAGGGAATATCATTAGGTATTGAATTCTCCACCCCTACAGAAATTAAGAAAGTTATAGTATGTTATCAGTAATTTTTAAACATTGACATCATTATCTTTGTCCACTGGAGAGCACGGACAAGTATTTTTCCAATGTAATGTATCCTGCTCAGCATGTTCTCTCATAACAACTGTTCAGGCTGTAATGTGAGTGTAACAGTTCTAAAACCGAGACTGAAACTGTGATAAAAATCTTGTGTTGTGATACTGAAAAAAATAGAACATCCCAACCCCAAGCCACTCACACTGCTGCAGGTGCAGCTCTCATCACGTTACTAATGTAAATAAATTTAGCTACAGAGGTAGTGTGGTCTGAGGACAATGTATTAATAATAATGAGAAGTCTACACGTAGACTCAGTTGTTTCCCTGTCTCTTTGTCACTCAGGTCCCCTCACAGAGGATCCAGCTACAGACGCTCCTCGTCTCGCTCTAATTCAAAGTCTTCTAAATCCAAGTCCTCTCGCTCCTACTCTCGCTCTTCAAGCAGGTCTGGATCCCGTTCACGATCCAGATCCCAAGGCAGATCAAGGTATTTTTTTCCTTTATTAAAAAAGGTTTGGTTTAAAAATATTTAATGTTTTGTTTGTTTGTTTGTTTGTTTGTTTGTTTGTTTATTTACAATAAAACTGTTCATACATACTTTTAGTTTTACACGTGACTCCATGTCCATTTTAAAGCCCAAAAAGAACAGGTGCTGTGTTTTTCCCATTTTCCTTTTCTTTCATAGACAAGATGGCAATGACATACACTCAAATAATAACAAGACAATGATGCATTAAAATGTGTGTGACAAACAACAGATGATTTGAATATTTCTCAGGGTTTTTTATTGTGTTTTGATTTATTTTTTTCCAGGCCCCGCTCTCCTTACTCTCGCCACAGAGATCTCCACACCCGCTCTCATCCCTCCCACTCATATAGCTATGGCTACAAACGCCCCCGCTCCCCTACACCCTCCTCATCATCGTCACCTCAAGTTGGCTACCATTCTAAGTCCAAGTCACCGTCAGATCACCGGAAAAACCGCCACCATAGCCGCCATCACACCAAGAAGTCTCCTTCGAGCAGCTACAGCTCCAGGAGGCGAGGAGAACACTCAGGAAATGAAGAGGGAGGCTCTGGGGCGAGTTTAGCCAGTTCCCTTCATGCTCACCATGCGAATCAAACAAACAGTCTGGAGCTGGAAAGAGAGCGCTACCTGCAGTGGAAGAAGGAGTACAAAGAGTGGTGTGACAAATATTTCAGCAGCTATGTCGGCCACTTCCACCAGCTGCCTCCTCCTTTCATCAATCTTCCTCCTCCTCCTCAGTGGGAAGGAAGCAAAAATCACTCACATCCCAACTCGGACTCTCATTACGGACACACTGCCCGGACTGACGGCCACTCCCCTCTATCGCAGTCGTCCAGTGACAGCCGCTCGCCTTCATCACAGTCTTCAAGTGACAGCCGCTCCACACCATCTCAGTCGTCTAGTGTCAGTCGCTCGTCTCCATCTCATACGTCCAACGACAGCCGCTCCCCTCCCTCTCAATCGTCCAGCGATGGTCGCTGCACACCATCCGAAGAAGGAGCTCAGCCAAGGGCGTATCAACAACAGAAAGACAGCCACCTGCCTATCACGCTCGCAAAGGGCAGTAAGGAGGGGGAACTGCAAGAAAGAAATAAAGAAGACAAGCAGGTAATCGTTAAAAATTTGGAGGACCTCAGCACCCTGAAACATCAACAAAGGAGGATGAAGAAACATGAGGAAGGAAGGGGAGAGGAGTCGTCATCCTGTGATGCTACAGACTCAACAGATGACAGCAGAAAGAACGAGAGGGGGCACGACACTGGACCTCATGCCTGCAAGGATGGCACCTTTGTACAGGACAAAGCAGCTGCCAGAGATACCTTAAAATCATTCCAACCTTCTCTGAAACCAGATAAGTCTTTAGATAAAGACTGTGAAAGAAAAAGCAGAGAACAAAGGAATGTGGAAACAGAGAAAGGATGGAGAAGAGGCAAAGACTCCAGGCAAGATGTGGAGAGACAGCACAAAGTAAAGCCCAGTAAAGAGGCAGACAGGGTGGATTCAGAAAGATACAACAACCTTGGAGGCAGCAAAGCCTCTGACTCAAGATCAGAGAAGAATAGAAAAAGAAAAGGAGAGAACCTGGAGAGAAATGAAACCCGCAAGAATGAATCCCCCAATCCTTTTGACAGTAAGAAGCAAAAGACAGAGAAGAAAAAAGAGAAGAAAACATGGCCTCCGACAGAGAAGCCCCCCCTCTGGGAAGGAGGAATAACAGTGAAACCACAGAAGAAAATAAGTATCAACATCAACCTGGATGGGAGAAGGATGGAGGAGAAAACTGAAATTCAGGGGAGTATCGTAGGAAAATCAAAGGACGAAATTGAGAAGACTGGTGAAGGAGAAGAGGAGAAATTAAACAGAGACACTGAAGATGAAGTTAATGAAAAGAAGGAATCTATCAGAGAAAATGAGAGTGTGTTTGAAGAAAAAATAATGCCAGATGAAGGAGAAGCAAGACAGTTTTGCGAGAAAACCACCCTCATAGATGACAAGAGAGAGATGTGGAAGAAATTTACAGGAGGGATAGAAGATAGAGAAAAGAAAGAGGAAAGAAAAGAGGAGGACTTTTACTTATGGCATTATGCCTTTAGAGGAGAAAAGGAGGAGAAGGGGAGTAAAAAGCAGTGGGGAGAAGATGGGATGAAGGCCAGCAAAGGAGACGCTACTGGGAAAGAGGAAGAAGAAGAGAGAATGAGGAAAGAAAGTCGAGGCCAAGAGATGAGAGAGTTGGTCCGGGCAGAGGGAGAAAGCACAAGCGAGGAAAACAAAGGAAACCCGCCAGGGGACTCAAAACCAAAGGAGGCCGCGATGGAGGGAGTGACAATGAGGACAAGGACAGAAGAAGAGGACATGCTGAGGTTCATGTCACAGAGGAGCAGCGCTGAGAGCAGCCGTGACAGACCAAACTCCAACATGGACGGTGGCAGGTCAGAAATGTACTGCTTTTTAAAAAAAAAAAAAGAAGTTTTTATGGATATTCATAATCCAACAGCTTCATCTCACAGCTCACTGTGGCTGCTCCTTCTTGCAATATTTGAAACTGACCCACTGTCCAGCAATGCAGAAGATGACCTTGGTCTTGTCCTGTAGACACATTTTGATGAATAATCATTGTCAGAACTTCACACAGTCACAAATACATTTCATTTCCTGTGACTGCCTCCCATTGAAAGCTACTCTGTGTTTTGCTTGTGAGGAAATTTTCATTTCGCATTCGCACTAACTTAATAGAGCTACTTACATACTCTTCACTCTCCTACAGTCGTAGCAGAGTGGAGGGTAAACAGTGAGGCTGATATTAATCACCTGGATTAACTGCAGCATCTTTTCCTGTGAATCCCTTGCACACAGAAAGTCCATTTGAGTTCAGTACTGGAATGGCAGACGTCACTAACGAATTACTAATGAAAATTACTATATAAAAAAGGTAATGACTGAATATAAATGCATTGAAAGGATATTGCTGAAAAGCAAAAAGTAAATAATGTCAAAAACAATGTAGCTTGACTTCATGAAAATCCAATGACAATACATTTTAACTATGTGCTTTATATTGTTTCTTCGATTCTGTTTGTTGACTCGCCCACAACCGCAACTAAGACAAATATAGATACTGCCAGTAGCATGTAAGTCAAGTCATTATGTTAAGTTGGATTTAGCTGTTAACAGATGGTAAATAATTCCCTGTCAAAACAGCACAGAAAGTCCTTTATCAGTTCTTCTAAGATAGGTGCCAAACATAAAAACCAAATATTCTGTTGTCTGACAACTAGGGACTCAAGTGTGTTTTATACAAGCCTGAAAGCCTTTTTGTAATGTAGAGCTATATACTGATTTTAATGTTCTGTGTGTGTGTTAAATGCAGCAGCTGCGAGGATTGTCAGGAGAGGAGGGCGGCGGTTAAGACTGTGGAGGAGTTCACTCAGGAGAGAGCCGCAGACAGGGAGGATCCGCTCGTGCTCGTACAGGTGTGTTTATGAGTCTATATCATGATGTGTGCCCCCAAAGCTTTTATAGGCCGTATCATGACTTATGGGAATGAAAAATAAAACATTTGTATCCTGCACATTCGCTCTCATGTGGTTTATATGAACTTCTGGCCTCTGTAATTTATTACTTGCTAAACTGTTTTTGACTCTGTGGAATGCTTTGCTTTGTTTTAGGGAGCTATTAGTCCAAAAAATTAAAGAACCACAATACATACACGCACACTAACAAAAACTGTATGTTGTCTCAGACACACTTTACCTGTCTGTCTCAGGTCCCTCACTCCAAATGGAAGATGGACGAGCCTGAGGAGGAAGAGCAGAACGAAGGAGAGATCACGGCTGAAGACCCTCTTCCTGTGGTTCTGCCTCCACCATTAGTGACAACAACCAAGAGGGAGAGAGAGGGAGAGGGAGAGAATGAACTAAAGAGACAGAGGTCAGTGGACAGAGACGGGGACAGGGACAGAGCGATGCAGAGAGGAGGGGACAGGGAGAAACAGAAAAACTTGACTCTGTTCATTTTAGACGATAGTGTGGCTCCCTCTAGTGGCAAAGACAGAACTGACAGCACTTTGTGTACAGAGAGAAAGATGGAGACCGAAAGGTGGAGGGACAGAACAAGAGGGAGGGAGAGTGAGAGGCCGAGGGATAAACAGAGAGAGAGCAGAAGATCAAACGAAAGGTCAAAAGAGGATGAAAAAGGGAGAGATAGAGGGAGAGAGAGGGAGCACAGCAGCTTGGCCTCTGTCCAAAAGAGGAATTCACCTTCCACCGGTCACGTCTCCTCTTATTCGACGTACCAGGACATAGAGAGGAGAGACCGGCAGCGAGGAGGAGAACAGGACCGTGAGAAACGTTCCAGTTTACGTCCTGACAGGAAACACTCTGGCAGGGAGAGAAGCTCAATGAGCAGAGCTGCCGTACTGCCTGATAAACACGCACACAAAACACATGGAGACACATTACTGGACTCAAAATGTAAAGACAAAAACCATCCCCACGACTACCGTAATTACAGAGATCCATCAGGGAGCCACAGACACCAAGGCCGACCTGCAGGGACCCACCACTCCTCACCGTCCCACTCCCACAGCCAAGGTAGGGAAAGAGAGCTGCCCCCATCCGAATCCTCCAGCCCTAAGACCAGTAAGTCCAGAATGAGCAGCCCTGGTCAGGAGTTCATGCAGAGCAGAAGTAGAAATGAGAGGAAGGAAGAGAAGCAGGAGTGGAAGAGAAATAAGGTGAATAAATTGATTGAAGAAAGCAAAGGGGAGAGAGAGACTAGAGAGATGGAGGCTGAGAGAGTAGGAGTTAGTCAGTGGCAAGATGAGGCTGATAAATTGTCCGGAGAGACCAAGTGGCAGGGGGGGAAAGAGCTTGAGGAGGGAGAGAGGCCCAGCAGTGGCAGCCGCAGCCGAAGCAGCAGCAGTGTCAGCTCATCAGCAAGCCAGGACAAAAGCAGGGACGACAAGAGGAATGAGCGGAAGAAGAAACAAAAGCACCACAAAAAGGAGAAGAGCCAAGCCACCCCAGAGCTGCTGGAGGAATGGGAGCTGAAGAAACACAAACACAAGAAGAAGACAAAGAAAAACAAAGATGGGAGGGAGGAGGAGAGCGGAGGAGAGGTGGACGACAGGTGGAAAGAGGAGGAAGACCACGCTAAGCTCTGCTCAGTTATGTTATCTTGATTGTCCTGGAAAAAAGTGAAATTTACTGGAATGATGTTTTTCCTTTCTCTGTCCAAAAAGTGCCTGGATTTATTTTTTTGACTTGTTTTGTTTTTTTCCAGGATACTTTTTGTATCGATTTAAGATCTCTAAGAAAGTGAACAATTTTTGAGGGAAAAGCACTTTATAATATATATATACACATATATATCAAGAAAATGAATGTGAATGAAAGCAAAAGTCGAACCTTCTTGAATTATCTGAAGTCCGAGGAATTTGCACATGCTCTCAACTTGCTCAGGACTGCCAGCAACCACGGTTCATATTTACTGAACCTGCAATGTTACAGCTTGCATGAGGAAAGTCTCACATTTTGACAAGAGGTCAGTCAGTACTTTGATTTGCCTCACACAGGAGTGCACATAGAGGATTATTGAAAGAGTTTGCGATTAATTTAAAGGCGATACTGTAAATACTATATGATTTGAACCTCTGTGTTATATTTAGTTTTTTCTTTTTAATTTTGTAATTGTTTAATTTAAAACCAACTGCTGGATGGATGAATGAATGAAACCAGAGGAAAGTTGAGTTTTTCCTGTTTTGAAGGAAATAAACACAGACATCCATAAAATGTTGTGGTTTTTTTTCTGTCTAGATGACTTTGCTTATGTTCATTATAAATAGGTCAAAAATGTTATTGTATTTCATGTCTGGCCAGTAGAGAGACTCAATCATGACAGTGGACAGTCCAAGTGGAAGAAGAAACTCTTGGGACTGAATTTACTTTCTTTTTGTCTCTGGCATTTGTTTTTGTCTGCCAGCTAGCTATCCATACATTGGAATTATTATGCTTTTCAAAAAAAATGTAATGATGTGATTTTATTATGCAACAAAAGTGGATGTTGAACTTATGGATGTTGAAGCAGCCACAGTAGCGGTGAGGCTCTAATCACATACTAAACGAAGACGTGGAAACATTTCAGCTGCTTATTGTCATCGATGTTTTGAAGAGAACCAATTATGATAACAAAAATAAAGACTACTATACCTGCTCCCTCAGCAGTAGTGCTAACTGAATTCTTGTAAATCCTGATAATGAAAAATCATTTTGTGAGAAAGCCTGTGTCATGATTATTATTTTTTATTACAGATGAAGAGAAGAATGAATGATCACTGCAGTATCGTACTGTTTACCACCATCTCTGCGCTCTTCCTTGTTGTCATCTCTCCACTCCATTTCCTTTGTCCAGCCTTTACATCAGCTTCCCATCCAACCAGCCGTCCCTCAGATTTCAGACAGTCGGCCACAGACTGAAAATAACACCGTCTCCCCTCCACTCATCACCTGTATGCCAGGTAAAGATGTCATGCTGAATGAATATATTATTTCACTTTGACGTATTTCCTCTTTTCACCTTGATCCAGCTTTACATCAAAAAGCACAAACATCAGAAAAGCCATCCGACAAACAATTTAACCACGAACAAAGACGTCGCTCACACAGTAAGTTTTCAGACGGGTTGGAGGCTGTTCGCCTTGTTGGGGTTTTTGTTTGTGCAGGAGGTGGGAACATGTTAGAATAAATATGAAAGATGTGTTCAATATGCCTGCTGTCTGTGCTGGCTTGGGTTTTTGTGCCCACTGTGTGCGTGTGTGTGTGTGTGTGTGTGAAAGTTTATGCTTGAAGTGTATCCAAGCTTTTCTTGCTTCATTAACTCACTACAAGGAAGACATGGCAGGGATCCAGCCTCTCTGTCTCTCTTTCTGTCTCTTCTCTGTTTTGCCGTTGTGACTGCAATCACTCAGTGTCGTGCCAAGGCATGCTGGGATTGAACAGAGGAAATCTGGTGGGTGTGGGATGCCCGACTTGGCCTGGGTCCAAACCTTTGACTGAGAGGTACAGGAACAGTCGGGTGTTTGGATAGTCGGGCATCTCTAGTGCTTTAATAAGAAAAAGTATCGCCTCCCGCCGGCTTGTTGTGCACTTCTGCATGTCCTCCAAAATGGCCGATTAACTTCATCCCGCCTCGCCCCTGCTTCCTGCAGTGTCTGTTTCCTCTGCACTTGTTTGCTCTGAAGCTCCTGACTGCTTTTGTGATGAAGAATCTGAAATGGTTCTGGGTCCATCTGTGTGTGTGTGTGTGTGTGTGTGTGTGTGTGTGTGTGTGTGTGTGTGTGTGTGTGTGTGTGTGTGTGTGTAAATGGGCTGCAGCAGACAGACAGACACACAGGCAGGAGTAAACTGTATCTGTATATGGCAGACTGGCCAATAGACTACAAAAGATGCAGAAAATGTGAGAGTACAGACACATTTGAATAAACAGACAAACTCAGACCACTACAGACTGACAGACAAGTAGTCATATGCATCACAATAAAGTAAGTAAAGATATGAAAGACACCACAAAAAAAAAAGGCACATTAGAAAATATGAGACAGACAGAAAGGTACAGATGGCAGACAGATGCACAGACACAGACAAAGATCCAGGCTGGCAGAAGGACAGACAGACACACAGACAGACAGGTGGACCCTGTAGCAATCAAGAGCAACATCCCTCCTGCTCTCCCTGTGTGGTGTGGATCAGAAACGAGGTACGCTTTTGTCAGATTTATCTTTCAGCCTTCTTTATTTCTGTG
>NW_019525546.1:6294-53794 GCF_002814215.2 Seriola lalandi dorsalis | reverse complement strand
GCGTTGCAATATTCTCTTTTCTGTTTCCATTTGAGACCTGCTGGTGAGAGCACTGGCCTCCATCACCCAGTTAATTCAGAACATATTGGTTAGGTCAGCTTAGGTGTAAGCATAAAACCAAATATATTCAATTTTATATTCTGTCTTAGTTCACCGTCCTTTGTTTCTCCTATTTATTATTGAAAATCATTATATTATTATCAGCGGTTCCATAAGGAAGCACCTTTTCTAAAAACTACATTACCACGTTCCTTATGTAAAACCACAATAAAGATAAAGAATATGGTGAGATGGTTTTTTTTCTTGTGAGTGAGAGGGTGATACGCACAAGTTGAGCTGAGAAAGTAGGTGAAAGACAATGAGGGAGAAAGAGGCTCTGCAAGTGTGTGCGTGTGTGTGTGCGTGTGCCTGCCAGGCTGCTGGTGTGAACTAGCTAGCTGATTGTCCTGCTGCCATTGATATGGAGATGGAGAGGAAAGAAAGGAACTCTCTGGCCCCAGCACCCCCACCCCAGCCCCACACCCCCAACCTCTCTCTGTGAGAGTGTAGCTGTAGGAGAATTGCAGAAGTTGTAAAAATCCAAGACAATACTTAATTTTATCCAGAAGTAAACAACAGCAAATTTTAGATGCAATAATCAAAATAATAAAAGCTGAGTAAATGAATAAAATGCAGAAATCAGTCCCTGGTACATCACCACCCATCCTTCTGACACATCATCTTATATTCTTGTAATCACAATAAACACTTATCCATCCAAACTGCCTTACAAAACATTTAGCCCCGTCAAACATATGATGAATTTAATGATCATTGTTGCAGACACTCAACAACAAACAAGGACAAAGCAAAGGATGTAGCATAAGATGGTTATGTAGAGGAGAATATGACCAGTATAGATTTTGGTGTCAATTAGATAGTGTAACTAATATTATATGATGATAAAATAATTGTACAACTCTGTTAAAAATGTTCAACTTGAGGTGAAACAGCCTCATAACTTGCATTTAAATCAATGTGGGACACCTACACTCTCCATTAAAAATCAGCTTTGCAAATGAGGTTGGCATCTCTGTCTAGCAATGCGAGGCAGGCTGTACTATAGAAACTGATTCCTGATGATAATACCCGATTACCACCAGGTCAAAAGAGGGAAACTGAATGAACAGTTTCTAATTGTTACCACATAACATATCAAATATGTGGCTAACAGTTCTAACATGAGAGGTAATGTTTGGATTGCAGCTTTAAGAGGATGTGCAAAATAGCCGTGAAATAGCGGAAGCCCTAATCAGATCAAAAAGTTCTTCATAATAACTCCTGCAAGATGTAAGCAGGAGTGTTCTGCAGAAGCACCTTTGCAGCCTCCAACAACAGAATGGATATTTATTTTTTACAAATTGTTTTGTCCATCTGTGGGCACTGCAACAAGCCTTAATCACAACTCTAAGAAATTAATACTCCATTAAGCTGATATGGTGAACTTGTTAGCGACACGACCAACAACAGAGCAACATTATCACTCATTTGGAGTCATGTCATCACGCTGTTTTGCTTTCCACCAACTCCTAAGGAAAATATTTGCCTATGCAGCTATTAAATGATCCACTATGTTCACTAGTTAGATGCTAACTTTCTCCATTTTCCATTGGGTGCTGGGCAGGTTGTGTTTGGTAGAGCTTTTTTTTTTTGCTGAAAGCTAAAAGAGGCTAAATGTTCAGTAGCGCTAAAGGGGAGCTGCAGAACTCTGTGGTTTCTTTACTACAAGTGACTGCTTTCACATTACACATGTGAGGTACTGTTAATATAGAAATATTGATTGGTATAACTGGTACAGCTTTAAGTTAGCAAAAGCCCCTCTCAGACATGGATCCTGCAACATTGCTGGGTTCATCCATCTGTTAATGACTTCATGTGTCCTTGTGATGGAAAAGATCCATGTTCCTTTTGGATTTCAGTGCATGTCTGAGTGGAAAGATAGTGTCTGAGGGGACAGTGTGAGGGAGGAAAACATGCTGTATGCTAAGTGTGTTGCTTCCTTAAATATGGTCCTGGTGGTGTAACAGCTCTACAGCACGCATTTCTGATCTAAATGAAAACAAATGACTCCCATTTTTTTTTACCATCTAGTAGTTTTGTTATAAACTCACCTTCATCTCACCCTCCCTCACCCGTGTCTTTATTTCTCTCTCTTACACTCTCCATTTCTAATCTCCACTCATTTCTCACTCTGTCCTCCGTGCTCACCGAGATGTGAAATCTGCAAAGCCCCCTCCCCATGTC
Organism: Seriola lalandi dorsalis; assembly: GCF_002814215.2. Classification (NCBI taxonomy): domain Eukaryota; kingdom Metazoa; phylum Chordata; class Actinopteri; order Carangiformes; family Carangidae; genus Seriola; species Seriola lalandi. Next base: position 51,511 of record NW_019525546.1, on the reverse strand, counting down.
ATTCTCTCTCTTTTTCACTTTTTGTTTTAACCTCTGTCCACTTCTTTATCTCTCTCTTTCGTTTTCTCCCTCTTGCTCGCACGCTCACACTCTCTCTCGCTCTGACTGTCATTGCTGGTCTTTTGTTCCTGGTAGAATGAGAACCAATTGCCATTTGGCACCGGGCCAGAATCCAGCAGAGATGGGGAGGGGAGCACACTCTCTCCCTCTCTCTCTCTCTCTCTCTCACACTCACACACACACACACACACACACACACACACACACACACACACACACACATCCATACACACTCGTGTGAGAGAGATTCTCATAAATTTCAAAGTGAACCATTAATGATCCAAGAAAGTCAAATCAGAGTAGTACTCGTACTTTGTAGAAGCCCCTTTGGCAGCAAGTACAGCCCTGAGTCTTCTTGGGTAAATCTACGAGCTTTGCAAACCTGGATTTGGGAACTTTATCCTGTTCTTCCTGGCAGATCCTCTCAAGCCGTGTCAGATGGGATGGGAAGCGTATATGAACTGCCATCATCAGGTCTCTCCACAGATGTTAAGGGTTTTAAGTCTGGGTTTTGGCTGGGCCACTCAAGGACAGTCAGACTTGTCCTGGAGTCACAGTCTTAGCTCCAGGTCACTGTTGTTAGGTCGCATGCAATCTGGAGCAAGTTTCCTTCATTGACCTCTCTGTATTTAGCTGCGTTCATCCCTCACTCAGCGCTGACCAGCAGGCTGTCTTTTACTCAAAATGGCGTCTGTCTAGCCACTCTATCATAACAGCATGGTTGTCATTCCAGCAGGTTCTCCCATCTCTGCAGAGGACTTCTGAAGTCAGAGCACCCATGGTCACCTTCCTGACCAGGGCCCTTTTTGCCCGGTGGCTCAGTTTGGTTGGACGACCAGCTCTTAGAAGAGTTCTGGTGTTTCCAAACTTTTTCCATTTATGCCGCCGTGCTCCTGGGAACAGTCAAAGCTTTAAAGTTCATTTTGTGGCTTTCCCTGATCTATGCCTTGCCACAATTTTATTGCAGAGAGTTCCTTGGACTTCATGGCTTGGTTTTTGTCTTGACATGCAGTGTGAATTATGGGACTTTATATACACAGGTGTGTGCCTTTCTAAACTATGTTCAATCAATTCACTTTACCACAGGTGGACAGTCAAGTTCTAGTCACATCTCAAGGATAATTAAAGCAAAGAGGACGTACCTGATCACAATCTGGAGCAGCACTGACATTAGATAGCAGAAAGTACTATACATTCAGATGCAATAGCATACAATGGGACATTTGCCAAAAGACAGAACCTCTACTTTAACCTTTTTTTCTGTTTGTTGCTTGTGTGCGTAGTTTTCTTAAAGTAATGCAAGTTATTTCAACTGTCAAACCAAAAAAGATGCTTTCAAGTGCATAATTGTTTATTATACGCACAGGAGATCCTCCAAAAAGGTCTTCAGAGCTGACTGTGTGTGTGTGTGTGTGTGTGTGTGTGTGTGTGTGTGTGTGTGTGTGTGTGCGCGTGTGTGCGCGTGTGTGCGCGACTCTGTGGTCATACAGTAACTCTATGCTGTCATGAATAAATAATGCAGACAGAAACTCTACACACACTCTCACATTTGCATAAACACAGAGGGATTCCTATGGATACACACACACACACGCTCGCACACACACACACACACACCTCTCTTCATAACACACACAGGGTCCTCCAAACTGTCGTGGCTTGATAGTGTGACAGTTGGAGTCGTGGAGGACAAGAGAGTGGGTAAGAGAGAGGTAAAGGACATAAAGGAGAGATGGAAAACAGGAAATATACTGCAGTAAATGCAATAAATACTGCAGATGATAAGAAATGGACAAGAAAACTGTAGAAAGAATGAAAGGGGAAGGAAAAAAGAAGAGAAGAAAGTTGATGAATGAAGGGAGACAGAGACATGAGCAGTAAAATGTTAGGAGAATAACTGTTTAGGATGTCACCTGTGCAGAGAAAAAGAAATACAAAGAAAAGAAAAACTGAAATGAAAACACACATTTTAAATTTTCATTGAGGTGAAACAGCGTAGAAGTAGGATAGGATATGTGAAATCGCTCAGGACCAAAACACTACACTATACAGTAGTATAAAAATCCAAAAATGATCAATTCAAATTGTTTAACAAGGTCTAAAATGGCAAATCTAAAATTGTCCACCTTTAGCAACACTGGAGATGAATTTGGATGATTCTCATGGCTGCATCATCTCCTGAACGTGTGTGTGTGCGTGTGTGTGCGTGTGTGTGAGAGAGAGAGAGAAGGATGATTGCTAGATCCAGATCCATCTCAGAACGGAGGAGAATAAAAGGAAGAATGAATGTTTAAGTGAGAGTTGGTCCATCATGATAAAATAAATTTGTATGGCTAACCTGCCGATTTAATGTGTGTGTGTGTCTGTGTGTGTGTGTGTGTGTGTGTGTGTGTGTGCGTGCACGTTCCTGTGCGTGCACGTTCCTGTGCGTGCATGTGTCCGTATGCTTATGCGCCATCCTGTAGAAATATGATGCACTGCATCTGGAACCTGCTCTGGCGTTGCCATGGTAACGCCCGTCACGCTGGTAGGCCCCCTTTGCGCACTCAAATACACACACACTCAGACTCACACTCTGATACACACACTGGTAATGAGAGACCGAGAGACTGGCAGCATGCCAGGACAATTGACACACACACCCCTTCCCCCCATGCACTAGAACATTCTGAGTGCGCACACACACACACACACACACACACACATACACACACACACACTTCATTTTGGGCTGCGCAGACTGGCATGGGGGTTGGGGCAGTGTGTATGTGTGTGCTGGAGGAAGGTAGAGAGAAGGACAAGAGGGAATAAGTTAAATTCCCTTGAATGAAAAAGAAGAATATAAAAAGGAAAACTATAATTCCATCTTCTCCTTTTTAGCCTGTTAAATAGATTGAGAATTAACTTCATTGTAATTAACTTAATTGACCTCTTTGCAACAGAAATACACAACAGGGAAAGCTGAGAGAGGATGCATCATAGTCAGAGGTTGATTAGACTTCTATAATGGCTACATGTGTGATTTATGTGTGATTTTTGTGTGTGTGTGCGCGCGCCTGTGTGTGCGCGTGCGCAGCAGCAGCAGCATTTAATGTGATGAAATTCTTTACTGTCACGACGAGCTCTCAGTGGTTTCTGTCAGCTCGTCTGACTGTTTCCCCCTCTCATCTCCTGTGCCTGCCACTTTCCCCCTCCCATCACATCATTCTCCTCTTTGTCATTCACACTTTGAACTGCAGTTACACACACACTCTGTCTCTCCCTCTGCAAGGGGTCTGCTGGTCTGTCCAGCACTAACAAAAGGCCAGCAGTGGCTCTGTCCATGACAATGGCTCTCAGGTCAGCCTGCGTGCCACACATTGCATCATGGGCCAGTAGAGAAACTAAACTGTTCTTTACGTTACAAACCCTACCATAAATGGGAGATTTCCTGGCTAGCACACCACCTACTCCTGACATTCAAAGATCAAGCCTCCATCTTTTAAATCCTTTTATCTCAGAATGTTCCTACAGGAGTTTTCTTCTTCTGTACAAATCAGAGTTGTTCCAGAGGGTTAGGAGTCATAATAGCATTAGACTTGATGACCTTTTGTTGAATGATAAACTAGAGACTTAAATAGAACACACACAGCAACTCAAAATGAACATGGACATGCCTACAGAAATGACCATACTGCAAAAAACATGTATTTCACCATTTTGACGCTCCAAACACTGCTTGGATTTGAGTTGCAGCTCAAAACCTCTTTTTGTAGCATGAGTTAATACTGTATGAATAGCAAACTCAACAAAGTAGCACTATCTAAATGTACATACATGTACATCTCAGCTGTTCAATTGGTTCTGCATTTAAAAATATTATATGTTTATATATGTTTAAAATATTTTTTATCAAGACTCTGGAATCTGTACTCAATTGCGCTTTAAGCTAAATGCTAATGTCAGAATGCTAACATTCTCCTAATGATATTGCTAACATATTGGTATCATGCAGTTTTGTTTACTATGTATCTTAGTTTAACATATCATGCTAAGTCTTGCTAGTTATCATTGATACAATATCATTGGTTTAGCAGATATTTGGTCATAAACCAAAATATTGGACAAATTGAAAGTTTGACCTGATGATGGCGCTATATGAAAAATCACAAGTTCACCAAAGACACTACAATTCATCCTAAGGGGAAGTTAAATGTCTGTAGCATATTCCATGGTAATCTTTCCAACACAGTAACAAATCACTAGGATACATCATCTGGGCACCATATGAATATCTGTATAATCTTTTGTGCTATTAAATCTTATAGATATTTAACTGGACAAGGGAAATCTTTGACCTGCTGGAGGTGCTGGAGGAAAATGAAGGAGATCACCAAGTCACTAAGATTCATCCTCCGGGGACCATAAATATAATGTGATCCAGCCAATAGCTGAGCTATTTCAGTGTGGATCAAAGGGATCCAAAAGAACCAAAAATCAACCAAAAGAACTGGTATTGCCAACCCTATAGCCAAACTAGCACTATTTATAATCTATAGCAATCTACAGCAACTACTTCTAATGTAAACTGTATTAATAATGTACTTGTAACTATATTGATTTTTTCTTCATTTCCTGTATGACAGGTGCTACTAAGCGAAAATTGGCAAACATTATGCTCTTCCTCACACTTAACTTAAGAAATATCAGATGTAATATTAGTAATGAAGCTGCTCGGATTCAGCTCAGCTTGGGTGTGACTTATGATCAGGCTTCACTTCATTCGGAGTTAAATCTGAACTCCTTTTCCTCAGTATTTCCTCCTGTACATATTTACTTTGCAGGGCAGGATTTTACTTTCTCTCCATCTTTCTAAGTTATTCTGCCTGCAAATGTGCATCTTTTCTTGGATGAACTTGGCACATTGATAGCGCACTGACCAACACAGGCAGCAATCATTTACATTCACTGATAGTGAATAAGACATACTGTACATTCAGCAATTTGAAGCCTTCGATGAACAAACTAAAAGAAAGCCTTGACTGTGACTGGCCTTTGAATGTCGACGACTGAGCCAAAAGGACATTATTCTTTTACTTCATCTTTCCCTCCCCTTATATCTACCCCCACACCCACACAGATACATGCACACCACTCAATGAACAATACCAGGGTGGCAGGGGCTGTCTTTACCACTTTCATGGACTGATGTTAGCACGTTATGAGGTGCAGAGTTTTAGCATGGGACTGGATGTGTGTGATTTAATGTGTCTGTGAGATTCTTTGTGGTTCCTCAGCCCAGTGTCACCTTTCTCTGCACAGTAAAATATGTACATCAGAGATGGATGAAAATAAGACCAGCCAATCACTGTACCCTGTGACCACCGATCTGCATGAGTTCCTGCAGTAATAGAGGAGCAAGGCCAGCATTGGATGAGGGATATGAATATAAATGAGAATGAATTTAAATAAAGGGATATGTTTGAATATGTCATGTTGTCACCCAACGCACTTATCAAGACTATCTGCATATTCGAGGCATGGTGATGGATTATGGCGACCGAAATGGAAAGCTCTCCTGGAAATAACACAATAGTACCTTTCTCTATACTATATGTTGAAAAGAGAATATAGAATTACCAGTTTTTTGTGTGTATGCGTTGATGGATTAGGTTGGTATTTAGCCTGTTGTGCGTGTATGTGTGTGAATGCTCTGAGCTGAGGGAGGATGAATGATCAGGTAATTGGTTGAAGAGCAGGTGTAATTTTAGCCACAACAAATCCATTTCAATGCTGGTACCCTGTCAGACAGAGGGATAGAGAGATGGGGGGAAAGAACAAGGCAGGTAAAAGACAGAGCTCCATAGAAAATATCAAGTTTTGGTACAATTTTAGGCTGGAACAGTGGAGCCAGCCCTATAACAGTGAATGTCTGTGATTGACTGACTGTGTACTGATCGTAATTCTACCATTGGTCAGCCAAATGCTGATTGAGTTAGTTTCTTCGGGACGTTGTAGTTCATGGATGATGCTGGAATCCCCTATACTATCTATAACATTTGGGATGTACAGTCAATTGTGAAAAAGATTAACAAATAAATAAGTTTTTAAAAAGAGGCTGGCTTAGTTCATTTCTGACTTAAAATACTATAAAAATGAATACACCATGAAATGTCAAGGTTGTCTACTGTCCATATCTAGATTGTAGCTACAGTTGTTTCAACTTGTGCTGCACTTGTGGAAACACCGTTGCTAGTGTTGGTTTGTCTGTAAGTTTGATGATCTATTTAACACTTTCACACAGTGTGAAGTATACTGAACATTAACCAAGCCGTCATTTAGAAGAGGTAGGAGTTTTTTAATTAATGAAGAGAATTCATTAATTTGTGCCAATGCACTGCAGATCATATGTTTTGTAGCATTCAAAGATTAAAATTGGCAATGGATGAATTACACAGGCTTGACTAGAGCTGCAACTATTTATGTTATTAATCAATCTGCTAGTTATTTTCTTGATGAATCTCAATCATTTTGTTTATGAAATATCAGAAAACCGTGAAAAGCATCCTTTAATATTTCCCACTGCCCCAAAGTCATGTCTTCAAATATACTTTGTCTCACCAATAGTCTAAAATGCAAAGTTAGTTAACAGAAAAAGCATCATATTCCCACATTTACTAAGATGGAACCAGCAAATGTTTGTCTTTTTTGCTTAAAATGACTAAAATAAATATGTGATTATCAAAATAGATGCAGGTACATTTTTCTCTCAGTCGACTATTCAATTATTAAACTAATTGTCGCAGCTCCGGAGTCGATGAAAATGAACAGAAAGATAAATAAAGGGAGAGTCAAAAATACAAAGGAAGATAGCACATGAGTCAGTGTGTGTTTGTTGATGGAAAGTGAGGGAGGAGGGTGGAGGCAGTGAGAGGATAATGAGGTTGAAGAGGGAGAACGTGAAAAATGAAGGGGTTGCAATGTTAAGTGTGGACTGGATGGGGGAGGAAGCCTGAACGGGTGATGAATGATTTGGATCAGACTCAAAGAACTAGCATCAAAGTCAAAGACACACTCAAACACATATATTTGTATACAGTATATAAGTTGTTTTACAGGCTTTGAAACGCAGGAGTTAGACTGGAGACACTTGCAGAAATGTACATGTGATAAGTGCAGAGGCAGCTAGTTGAGGCTGGCAGACACAGGAGAAATAATGCACTGCATGCACACACACGCACACACACACTGCAGCATTATGAACACTGCAGCTTAGTAGTGTGCGTGTCTGTACTCAGGACAAGCCTATTACTACTTGACATGCAAATCTCTTTTCTGACCTTCTTCTTTCTGTCAGTCTGTCTCTCTCGCACTCTCACCCCTTCCACATAATCTCTCTCTCTCCTCACTAACTTTGTGTTCCCTGCTCCTGCCTGCTCACTTTCCCTTTTCCTCCTGTACACTCACGTTTCAGCCCAATTTTCTATGCCCCTCTCTCTCTCTGCAGTACAATGGTCTTCCCATTTTTACATGCACCCTAAATCCTGCAGCTGCAACAGTTCACAGCGCGTGTGCGTGTGTGTGTGTCTGTGTGTATGAAATACAGACTGTGTACAACTGTACAAAACAAGCAAAATGATGGACATAGAAAACATTACAGCTCGCCAAAATAAAAGTTGACAAACAAACTTAAATGTGTGTGTGCATGAATGTACAGGTTGTAGGGGTTCACTTGTATGCAATTGCATAACCTTATCATAGTCAGTGGTGTGCCAGTAAATGTGGACCAAAAGGTGTTCTCGTGTGTGTGTGTGTGTGTGTGTGTGTGTGTGTGTGTGTGTGTGTCTGTGTGTGTGTGTGTGTGAATGATTAAACCTTGGCCTGTTCTGTATGCACTGCCTGTCAAGGTGACTGCCTTGTCACAGAGTATTACCAAACTCTTTGACTTCACAGCCCTGCTCAGCTCCCAGTAAACCTAGTCACACACACACACACACACACACACACACACACACACACATTAAGCCACGTTTCAAAATTGTAGATTTATCATTCATTGTGACAAGCAGCCAAAAAGTTGTTTTCTGCCTTTTCAAATACACCTGCACACACATAGGTTACTATCGGGTTAGGGTTTCTGGGCTATTTTATAATAAAAGGCAGAAGTTTGTGTGCTCTTGATGTTACGACAGATGTAAAAATACACCATTTTACTAATGCTTGTAATTTATTTCTGTGTGTGGCTAAGCTGTTTTGCTCTATTCTCTTCTGTCCTTATCTGCTCTTTTTGTTTTGCTTTATTTGGGTTTTAACTCTGGCTTTCTCTGGACTTTAGCCTTTTGTTACAGACTACCAGTTTAATCCCATGTTAGTTTGTTTCAGTGTTCTGATGCACACTGTATACTGTAGTTAACCCCACTTTTAACTTCACCAAATTTTGACTCAGGGCTAATGAACAACCTGATCTACTGGCAAGGTGCATGGAGAAAAGATGCCATTTTAAAGATGAAAACTTCAGCAGCACTTGCAGTATAGAGAAAAACTGTTAAAGCCAACAATAAATCTCAGAGCTACATCTGTTACTAAAGCTTTCACCTTCAGCTGCACCAAACTTGCAAGATTATGAGATTATTTATTATATATTATTCTGTTATTATTATTATATGTGTAGTGTCAGTTTGCACTAATGCCAGTCATGGCTGTTGTTACACTGCCTGACAGTCCTGTGAGCTGTGCCTGAGGTTTGTTTGCATGCATGTGTCAAAGTGCCCCAAACCATTTGATATCATGTCAGTACATCCTGGAGTGTCCCATAGTTTTCTAGTTATCTACCCACAGGATATACACTTGAACTGGCAGATGATATTGATAGGAAGTGTAGTTGAAATACAGTACACTATCAAGCATGCAATAGCTCTATAGAGGCTTAAAGTTCCCAGGTGGATAATGCTAAATAATATCAATGCTTGATTATATTTTATGAAAATGACTGTCTTATGATGGTAGAACTTCAAGAAGTCTAAAAGTCATGACTCACAGCTAAAGGTATTATTTTGCAAGCTAAAGAACCAACAACCTCTGTGTCCTCCTCACATCCTCACGGTGTCTGGCTTTGTAATTATGACTTAACAACTGTGAAATAAGAAGTTTATACAAGTGGATGAAGGCAGGAAGACAGGCAGGGACAATCAACTGGATATTTTCCCATTTGGAGACCAATTATATCTGAATTCCCATTTGTCACGAGCACAGCAGCAGCAGCAGTAGGATTCTACTGGGAAAAACAAGCTTTGTGTAGCATTTGGCAACAGCCCCCTTGGGCTGAGATCTCACCCACTTGTTTATATACTGTATAATCTAATCTTGCTGTCTTTGATACCTGGTCAAATAAAATCATTAATTGGCAGTAGATGAACTCTACCTCCCTCTCTCCCTCCCTCACAGTCAAATACACACAGATAAGGGAGGTAATTCATGCACAAGGTTGGGGGTTGTTTTTGCCAGTGTTGGGTCAATGGTCATTGCTTTGCACACACGTTTTGCCGGTCTCTCCTGTAAGCAGCAACAGCCTTTGTCTTGTTGGTGAAACGTTGGCAGATTCCACACTGTATTTGTTTCTCTGCTGTTTGGGCATCACCACTCACTTTCCCTCTGCGTCTGTCTCTCTTTTAAAAACTCTTTTTCAGTGTTGTTTTCTTACATAACAGCTAAAGCCATGCATGGATGGCCAAGACAAGCCTGTAAAAACAGAGGAGAGATGCTGAAATTCTCCACATTCTTTGTTTGTCTGTGAGTGTGTGTGTGATAGATATTTTCACTTTCATTTCAACATATGTTCCCAAATACACTCAGCAATGACGTGCAGAGCATTTGCATTTCCTCTTGTATGTACCAGCAAAAATGGAGTCACTGCAGGGAGCTTTTAGGTTTCTGGTTTTGCTGACACACACACACTCACACACACACACACACACACACACACACACACACACACACACACACACACACACACACACACACAGTAATAGACCCTTGCTTGCTTTACACACACACCAGGTCAGTCACCTGAGTTAGAGCCAATACAATTAAACATAATGACAATAATGAGATCAATTATATAATTGGCAACAATGTTCTTATTTCAATTGATTTCTCCTCCACAGGGAGGTCAGAGGTCAGAGTCACCTGCTGTTCAGACAGACACTGTGTTCTGCTCAAGGACACTTCAGCAGAGTGGACATAGCCTACTTCATGTTTATGTGGGAGTTTGACTCTACGACTGAAAGCCTGTCTCCCCTACCCCGAATGAATAAATCACTGATGCTACTGTCTGCATCTTTTTAAATGTACATTTGCAAACTGTAGATTTCAGTTTCATCTTAAGCTATATAGATTATAATTGCCATGAATGTATCAACCTTTCCTTACATTCCTATATGAATGCTTCAAGGATTTTGTTGTTATAACCCAATAATGTCTGAGGACAGGAGGGGCAGAGACTGGCCCTAGAAAATAAATAAACAAAAACATGACAGAATGACCTATTACATTGCAGTAACTGTCAAAATCCCCTCATCTTGATACTTTACAGTTTAAAAGAGACAAGAAGAAAACAATATAGAGAGTTAAATATGGATTATAAATATGCCCAAATAATTGAATGCTTTACTGTGTATTTCTACAAGGACTTTGTGTGCTATTGAGGACACTACAGTTATGTTCTCATTATTTTTTTATTCATTTATTTCTGTTCCTTGGAAGATACATATCAGTAATGGGAGATACTTTCTGGTGCTTAGAACATTTAGGCTATTTATTTATCTATTTATTTTAAATAACGCAAGCCTAATTTGTGTTGTCTTCATTAAACTCGTTTTTTTCATGGGGTTTTTTTATCCGGTTTTTTTTTTTAGCTCTACTGTACATTTCTATCAACGCCGTTTACCTACCTTTGGCTGTGTTTGGTTTTCTCAGTCAGAGGAAGTGGTGAACGTGTTTCCTGCCCTGTCTCCCCCCCTCCAGAAGCACACACACACACACACATACACACATTGAGCCAGAGCTGAAGTGAATGCAGAGAGAGAGAGGAGGGGAAAGCAGAGCTCAAGCGAAAGAAGGTTTTAGCCAGCAGCGAGTGAAGAAAATGGCGATCATGCAGGACGAATTCCTCCCCTCGTAGATGCTGCAAACGCGCTGAATTTCTTTTAGCCTTACAGTCGGCTTTCCTTTCCACTCTGTTGCACTTTATACTTCAATGAGGTGAGATTGATTTTACGGTGATTTCTTAACAGAGGACCTTCTCTTTTGTCGAGCTAATGTACATAGAGAGTCAGAAGCAGGGAGACCGGGGGCTGGGGTAGATAAGTTGAACAGCCGCTGTTGTTTAGTTAGCCATGACTGATCTCTGCTAGCCAGTTAGCCTCCTGCTCATCTTACTTGGTGAGACGGCTCGGTTGCATTGCAGTTTGCAATAGTATATGGAAAATGCATCGACTGACAAACCAGGGGATTGCGTTAGCCTGCAGACAATTTAACACTTCAAGACGCCTGTGACAGGCAAATACTTGTATTCGTCGGAAGCTTAACCTTGTGCTAACGCTAACTAGTACGAGCATTGGTTAACCTTAACGCTAGCTCGCCAGCTGTGCGTACATTTCTGTCAAGAATATTGCGTATTTTGTAACATATCAATGTCTCATAGATTTGTTTATCAGCAACCAAACATAGTTTGTGAATTCCTTGTACCCCCGTGTTTATTTAAAACCATAATTGCTACATTTAAAATAAGACCGGGTAGGCTAACTAGCTTCTTCGCAACGTTAGCTTTTAGCTAGCTGTAGCAGCCATGCTAATTTGACGACGTAGGTTGTTCGGTGGTGACTCCGACTGCTTGTCCTGCTTTTTTATGACTTGCACATGGGACGCGGTGGTTCAAATATAATTAAACATCCAACACTTTGTTGGTGAAAGGTGGTTACAATGTAGATCTGGGGGTGAAATTGTTAACCTGCAGAGCTGTATTTCGATCAGAGCGTTTAACACCCTCTGTCGGCAGAGACGAGCAGCTGGTTAGCTCAACACTAGACCTCCGCTATGCTGGTTTTGCAGTCGTGTTCACCTAAGTTTTTACACTCGCCTGACGACGCTGCAAATGCGACTAAGCCACATAATGTTTTAATTGCAACGACTGGAATTAGATGCCATGTTAAGGTCACTGTTAGTCTTGGCTGTGGTGGAAAAAATACCAGGCTCGAGAGAAGCCATGTTGGTTAAGCTGTAAGTCAGGCAACAGCTGAGATAATGGCCGATCAGGACCAGATCTGTAACTCTGACCTACGCACACACGTTCACTCTGTGTCTTTATCTGTAATTCTCAGACACACATTTTATATTCACTTTCCACGGCTTGCGCTTAAGGGGCCCTGGTCATGCTTTGCCGTATTATGTAGTTCAACCGGCATTTCCACATCGCAGAGTTGAAATACAAATAGTAATTGGTTTAGAGTCTCAGTGTTTGTTTGTGCATGTTTGTCCCTATGCAGATGGTGTGGGTGAGGTGCATGTTTTTTAACCTGTGCACCATGGCGGACAGATGTTTACCATTTTGTGGTTTAGCATCTATCTGTGTAACCCTCTCACATGTTGTTTCTTACTATGGGTTAAGTCACAATAAACCAATAAAACTGTGTCACACCCAGAGGTTATCTTTTATTTGTAGTTGAGGTGTGTTTTAGTAAATGTCTTTGCTATCTGAGAGATTAACCTTCTTATCTCTTCCTTCTCTTTTAGAGATTCGGAATTGGAAGCTGTTGCCACCAAAGAAACTGAAGCATCTTAACAGGTGAGTGTGACAACATTAACACACACATACGTGCACGCTTAATTTAAGAGCAGGTGTACACGTTTATATCGCCTTTCTAGCCACTTTTCTTTAGATCATAGCAGGACCTGTGTGTGTCTGTGTGCGGTGGGCTGCTAAAGGGGTGTGTGTGTGGGTCAGGGGGACACAGGATGGGCAGCTGCTGCTTATGCAAGCACATGCAGTTCCGTTTGAATTGAATTGGAGGGTCTGGGTTGGTCTAGGCCGTATTGTGCTGAGTAAGCTTTGCTGTTTTAAAATCACTAAATGAGAAGCCAGAGTCCTGATGTTTTGTGTGTGGAGAGGTGTTTGTGCAGCTCATTGTGTCCATACAGTTGGTCTACATGCACGCACACAATAGAGGCAGGGACCACAACTAGTCCATCACACTGCACTAAGAGTCGCGCTAAATGCGTTTTCTGTTTTTAAATCCAAAATCTGTTTATGAATCTTAGCTGTCATGCTCAATTTCCCTTTCCTTTTTATTATGATTGTGCTGTAATTATAGAGAGCTGGTGCATCGACTCACTGCTCTTTGACAGTTCTCATCTCCAAAAGTGTCTGTTGTCGGCGTTGGGGTATGTTGTTCAAACAAGACATGTAAAACTTGTCAACTGCCTTGTTTTAAACACTGGCTGGGTCCCGTGTCTGCTAAAATATATTTGCTGTGTTTCATTGTGTGAAGATATTGTTTCGCTAATGGCTTCATAAAGTATTCTATTGTGCTGGTTTGTTTGGAGTTTGTTGCTTAAGACAGATGATGTTTCATGTTTTCCCAGCATTGTTGCATATTTGCTGTGTGTGACTGCTGCTGAAGTAATATAAGGGGAAGTAATATTGATACCCTTAGATGTATAACAACGTGAAATGGTTTTCATGTAGCAAGTCATATTTGCAGCTGAATCTCTGACTCACATTTAAATGAATTGTCGCTCATGGATCATGTTTCATCTGATCTTTTACATGAGCCTGAAATATGTTTTTCCCTCTATAACTCAGCTTAACTCTGGGATGTGTGCATTTTCATTAAGTAAATTGGATGGAAACTGTTTTTGTTCCATAAATAACACAGTGAGGCAATTCAATTTCAGTTTCAATTCATAGTTTTTGGGAAGTGGTTTTATGTTTTTTTAAAAAGCAGATGTCCTGTCCTAAAGTTTACGGCTAGCATTTTGTAAAAGGCAAACCACAGTATCATAAATTTGATATATTTATAGCATTTGTGGCAACAACGAGGATTACATACTTGTGGATGAAAACTGAATAAGAGCTCAACATTCCTCCTCTGAAGCCCTGTAGTTGTACATAAGCAAAACTAAATGGTGAGGGAGTTTCTAGACACAGCCTCACCATCCAGCTTGTTCACAGATAGTCACAGATTCAGTTTATTGGTTTGAGCCTGTTGAATTCGTAGTCATAACACAATGACAAAATAACGTGTAATTAGTTGTGACTAATGTTATTTCCTTTGACTTTGTAGAACAATGTGCTGTTTGGCTTCACTTTCAGTTTTGATTGTTGTCAGGCTCCATTCACCAAATTACAGTTCTCTAAACATGTTGTCATTCTTGTCAAAAAACATCAACTGTTGAATCTGTTGCACTGTAAACTTACATAAAATGGCTGCATGCTTAGATAGCCAACTTGAGATTGTTGTGTTGAGAATTTAATACTGCAGTGCTATAAATTCCTAACGTCTTGCAGCATTGCTACATTGGTTGGGGATCAGGTAGTTGACCATTGCCCCTCTGAGCAGTAAAGCCACACCTGCAGGTGGTCATGAGACTGGAACAAGCAAGGAGCTGGAATGGAGCATTTGATACCATTGACCTGTGCAGGCTCAAAACAGGATGCAAGCCACAGAAAGCCAATTTTACGCGAACAAATAATTTAAGCGGTGTGGATGGACAGTTGTGTCTTTGACTTTGCAATTTATTTGAATCAAATTAGTGTAGCTGAGATTGAGGCAGAAGAGTTGAGTACAAAAGTTTGACCATAATTCCATTTAATCAGTGGTATAATGGTTTTGGATTTAAACATGTAATACAAATTTCTGCAATCCATGGAGTCACAGGTGGATTGATGCCACATATCCACTTATTGTAAAAATGAAAATCAATTTGTAATTTTTGCACTTTCCTTAACATAATTTTGCGTAATGGCTTACTATGGTTGTCATATGTCATAGCTTTGTCTTTTTGAAAAACCACCCAGTTATAGTGAAATATCTTTAACTGTGTACATATTTGAAGTAAACTGAATTTGCCATATACCACAATTAATTTGATCTTGACTTCAGTTGTGTAAAAAAAAAAAACTAAACCTGTAAAACGCCTTGCTGCAGGAAATACTTTGATTCACAACTTGCCCCACCCTCCTCTGCCAGCATCAAAATTAAAGAGCTTTTTTCTGCCAGAAATATTATATTACCTTTCTTAAGTTACCATGACCTGAAATGAACTGGCCCGATCTTGACTTCTCGGCTGAAACGACAGGTTTAATACAGCCAGACTGGAAATGGCACATCTTGCAATGTCAGCCTCTTTGAGCCCTCCCTGTTGGGCTGCTTGTGATGAAGAGATACCCGCTGTCGTTCACTAATTGAGTGATGGCTTTCCTGAACGGAGCCTCCAATGTCTGTCCTCTGTGAGAACATACTAATGCAAATTGATGCAAATGATGTGGCGTTGTACATGCAAATTAGCCACGCGACTACCCCTCCAGTTTTGGTTCTTCAGGGACAGAGAACCCGTTGAGTGTGTTTAGATGCTCCTGTCTATCGGGTTATGTTTGGGTGTATGTCTGGTGTGTTTGTCTGAAAATGGCTACTTCCACAAGGCTACAAATGCAATCAATACTCTGTCTTCTATAAATTCAACAGTCTTTGCTGGCTTCACTGCATGACTCACTGCTGGGGGCGAAAATAATCTTGCAGGGTTTAAGAATGCAATAGTGTTTAGTCTCAGACTTCTGATCTCTACCACCTCAGGAATCCAAATATAGTTTGATTATTTTTAAAGTGTTTCAGCTTTATTTGATAACAGGCAGAAAAGGAGTCAGAAAAAAGGGAAGTGGGAGACAAAAAAATCTGTCTACACTATGAAGCTCACAAGGGCAGAAGTAGCTTTAAACTGTATGTAGCAATATTCCCTCAAGTTAAAAGGGAAATTCCGGGCAAAATAATGAACATAAAGATGGATCAATAAGCATTTTTTTCATGACCCAGCTCAAATGTGCTCTCAACAATTATAATGTTGTCACTAGTGACCTTTTACAACTATGTTCCTCTTTCATCTTTCTGCTGCTCTTTATCCCTTTCAGCCCTCCCTCTGTCTCAAGATGGAAAAACCAAAAAGCACAGGCTTAATAGTGGAATCAACTGTCCAGATTGTTATTTTATCCACTTTAAACACAACAAAGACCATATTTAGAGAGAAGATATTTTTGGAAAGCGATGCCTCTACTGCAGTCTGGTGATGTTGTGTATGTTACAATGAAAACGGCAGCCCTTTTTTCTGTCTGAAATTTATTGTAGAGTGCAGTAACACAATCAAAGTAGCATTAAAATGTATTTTGTGGCAACTTGGACAGAAATCTATCCTCTCAATATCATTTCACATCTTCAGTTTCATTCACAACGCCCATGAAAATAATAGCAGTGAACCTTGTAATTGCAGTTTTGTACATGCTGAACTTACTGCAGAGACTCTTCTTCGCAAGTACCTGTAGTCATGCAACAGGGGAAGACAATTATATCTTCCTGTTTGATTTAATGAGTCTGTTGTAAGGGCCTCATTAATGAACAGTAACAGTAATCACGTATGTACCAAAAGCCACAATTACTACATGTTTTGAATTATTGCAGATGAAGTATGAACTATAAATTGTAGTTTGAAATTATACATCCATGAGTTTTCAGGCTCATAAGATGGCAAGACTCTTCACAGCGCTTTAGAATACTATGAGATGGGATTTTACAACTTGGCATAAAAATTTAAACTTTATAAAATTTATTTTCTGTGTCCAGTCTCTTTAATTTTTCAGTTAGGATTTGCATTTTTCTCTGTGTCGTCCTTGTAAAAGAAAAAATATTGAACATCTTTGGATTTTGGAATGTTGGTCAGACAAAACAAGCAATATGTAGGTGCCACCTTTATGGTCGGGGAGCCTTTTCCTTTTCTTTTTTTATAGACTAAATATTTATTTAATAGGCAGATCAATTGATAATGTAATGATGCTAAGTTAGTTGCACCCCTAAAACTATGGCAGTGGATAAAAAGACTTTGCACATCATCTTTTTCGGCCAAAAATTATTTAAAAAAAAAAAAAAAATCTTTAAAAAAAAATCTTAGATAATAATCTTAATTTTATAGCAGATACATATTGTTGGCTGTTAAGTGCAATGTATGGTCTTGGATTGAATTTGGTTTAAATGTTTTTTTGTTTTCAGCACAATCCTGACTACAATAGATAAAACAAACCATAAACATATTTGGAGTCGCAAATTTGATTTTCTTTTTTCTGTCTTTCCCTCCTGCTGTTCTGACTGCTTTGGTCTTCTTTTTTCCCTCTTTTGCTTTTGGTGACTGGAGGTGTCCCCCTCCCTCTGTCAGCTGTGGCTGTCGGGGGATGGGCAATTGTTGGTCCATTCATAAACAGATGCTGTCCATGGTGTGTATGTGTGCTCTCCAGGAGGGCCCCCACCGTGCTCTGTTGGTGTTGTTGTTGTTGAACCCAGAGCCATCTGCTGAAGCACTTGATGGTTGGAAAGGAGTGGAGGAAGGAGATGGGGGAAGTGTGGGAACAGAAGGAGAAGGGTGGTAGCAAAAAAAAGATTGTAACTCTGTTTGCATTTATGGTTTGTTTGACAGATTAAGGCAAAAATCCTATCCAATCTGTCATTTATACACATTTACCATTATAGTTTAGGGAAATTTAAGCCTCTTTTGTGTGGGAATTAAAAATATCTGACATTGGGATGTTTCATGGCAGTGTCAAGCGGCAACGCAGTCACAGTTCATTCACTGGTCATTTTCAAACTTTAGTTCCTCAAAGACTGTAATTCCACACATAACACTAAAGCTCAAACTTCAGCATGTAGTAAAGATGTGTGTGTGTGTGTGTATGTGTATATATGTATATATATATGTGTATATATATATATATATATATATATATATATATATATATATATCCTATAGCACAGCTACAGTATTAGCTCTGATCACTGCTGCTCACAGCAGCTCAGTGCTGTTTGTAAGATATGTAACTCTAAATTATACTGAAATGTGCCTCTGACACTTACCAGACAAACCAGATGTGGTGGTTTCTTTCAGGCCAGGACATGGTAAAAGATTTGTTTGTTTTCATTCATTTTTACAGAGACAATGCACATTGATCGACATCACTGTAAATGTACCAGTGGCTAATTTTATGCTTTTGTTGTCCCCTGGCCAGTTACTAAATTATCCATTAGATTTAACTGATGTCAATGAGTTGGTGCGCTTTTGAGGGGATGCCTCTGCTTGTTTGACAGTAATTGAGCACAATAAGTTTTTTGTTAAACAAAATAATTCTTAGTTGCTGAATATTTTGGATCTTAGTTTTTTGAATGCAGTAATTGTTTCCATCCTACAGAACATATTTTTGCTTTTGCAGAATCTTGCATAATCATCTTGTCTTTGATTGATACTGAAAAAACACTGCCACGATGCAACTATCAAACGAAAACAGTGGCAGATAGTTAAACATTTAATGTTGCAGCCGTGGTGACTGTCTAAGTTGTTTCAACATCTCTGTGTGTCTGTCTGTTTATAGCTAAGGTACGTGCTGTGCTGTAATCCCATTATCGGATTAGACTTTCTCCTGCAGGCTAAGTTGCACACCCACCGGGACCAGTACAGCTAAACTTAACACTCAGTCAGGGAGAAGCTACAGTCTGATTATTAACTAATAGGACACTAATTGGAAGACATTTCTTTTTGGCAACAGAAAGAGATCAGCCAAGAGCAATGAAGATGTTTTATTACAAATGTCTGAGTGTAAGAGTTTTTCTATTCTGAGTCCACCTGTTTTCTCTTCTAAGTTGCTTGTTTTGTCTGATCAACAATCCAAATCTCAAAAATACTCACCTTAGACTTTGGAAGACTCAAAATCAGTTAATCTTTGCATAATAATAAATTACTTGAGCAATTTGTAAATTAGAAGAATAGCTGTCTAAATTGGATTTCACAAAAAAAATTCTAGTGAAAATAAGCACTATTTGATGTTAAGACACTAGATGAAAAAGAAATTTTGTGATTTAAAAAATCATGAAGTGAGACAGTAAGGCAGCCATCTCAAAATTTCCTTGTCATGTGTACAATTAAGGTTTTCTGTACTCCGCTTAAACCCTGTTGCTTTTCCTACTCTCGTCTCCAAAATCGTTATCTAATTAATAATAAATAATTATTTACCTTATGACTAAATGAAGGAGTCTGCATGAGAAAAAGAGTCAGTCTACTGATTGTTGTGCAGATGTGTCTGACTCAACATGAAACATATTGCTGGATGCTGTTGGCACGCTTCATCTGCCATGTCAAATTTTCCATACTGAATATATTAATCTTTTGTTTGGATGGCAACCAGCTCCCTCATTTCAGTACATCCACTGTCAACTTAAGTTCAGATATGTTTTAGAGGTTAGATTATCAGATTGGCTTGGTCAGTTTTTTAAGTTTTATCATGCCACATTAAACATAAAATATAATAATGGATACAGTGCAAGTAACGGTGTCTCCTGTTCTCCTCCACAGGGATCACACCCATAGAGGGAAGAACAGTGGATGGAAGAGAGAGAAAGACGGAGAGTGTGAAGAGGAAGGAGGATAAGAAGATACAGGACTGGACAAAAGGTTAGAGAAGGTGTCCGATAGTTGTGTTTGTGCGCAAAACACAAAATTCAACAGCTCATTTTGGTCACTTTAAAAGTTGGAGTCATTTATTTTGACAACAGAATTTAGCAAAATCATAAATCCTGTGTGAGGACTTTTCTTCATTAGTTATTTATCAGCGTCTGCTTCACCATTTTCCGTTTGCCTTGAACTGAACCGTTAATCCACAATAAGCAATGTGTCACTAAAACAGTAAGGTCCAGCTCTCATAGTGTTCAATAGGCCCATTTTGCCAACCGCCAAATGCAATTTTGCACAGTAAGCAAGGATATGATTAATATTGCATATCAACAGAATTGTACTCTGGGTAGTAAAAACTGAACAGTGCTTAAGCTTAAAATAGTTTCATAACCCTCAGTGCTGCAGTTTAGTGTAGAGACATGAATCTGGCAATACATGATAGGAATTGGTTCAGTATAAAAATAACCAGAGCAGAAAATCCACAAACTGCTTGGCTCACAACATCAGAAACCAACACTCGCATTAACTAATATAAGACTATTTATTCACTTAAGCTATGAAACCGTCAAGAGTTTTAAGATATCAAAATGTTTATTTTTCCAAAAGTTTTTCCTCCCTGCATGGTCTGGGTCCTATCCCTGTTTTTCTGTCCCAGTAATGCATTGTGCTTTGCTCTGACAATGCTGGAGTACTTTGCCATGTGACGTAGTAGCGTTTTCCATTTGAATTGATGTTACAGTTTCCATTGAGTCCTGTGTGTACGAGCCTACTACTGTTACAGCTGAAACTACTGTCATGGCTAGTTGAGGCAGGAAGTCTGATAGCGTATATCTCTGACCTTGAGTGTGTCTTTTGAGTTTCAATTGCTCTCTCAGTCTCGCTTTTTGTCCTCACTCCTCCGCCGTCGTTCTGCTGTGTCTCTAGCTCTGTCTCTCCTTCTGACTGTATTGTTACATGTGGTGATTTGTCTCTGTACTAACAGACGAGGAGTTGAGAGTTTAGGTCTCTGTAGTACCAGAGTGTGAACTGGCACAGCCATTTATTGTCATGGAAGCTCTTCCCCCAGATAATGGTTATACAGTAACAAGACTGTAATCATTATACTGCTGAAAGGCTCAGTGTCCATACTTACTTACTATAGTGCAAGTCTATAGACTAATTTGCTTTCAGTTCTCAGAAGCTCTGTAGCATGCATGAGCAGTTAACTTTGGACTTGAATCCAGCAGGAACGTGACAATTTAATCTTGTTGTTTTTTTTTTCATCCAACTGATTAGTAAAACTGCACTGACAAGTTGTTTTAGTAAATTGACAGAAAATTAATCTTCACCACTATGGATTCATTTTAAATTTTTCAACCTAAAATGCCAAATAAGCTCTGGTTCCAGTTTAGTAAACTGTGATTACTTTTCTTTACTATAAAATAACCAGCAGATTAATTGAAATGAAAATAATTGTTAGTTGTGGCCTTACACATAAGGAAAAGAAAAATGTAAACATATGCTAGTACAGTGTGATAATTGTCAGGATTAAACCGGGCTGACGGAACCCCCAGTCATTTCACAATAAGAGAAAATAACCCATAACCACTTAACGCTTGTTTTCCACCTTGTGACTGATAACAGTAGAAGTCCTGTAAGCTTGAAATAGTTTCACAACCCTCACTGCTGCAGTTTAGTGTAGAGACATGAATCTGGCAATATATAACAATTGGCATAGCATAAAATAGCGAAGCATGCTCGACTCCCAGAAGACTGAAGAAAACCCACTTGCTGCCGGGCTCAAACCAGCATCTTTAAAGCAGAAAACCAACTAATTTTAAACTATTTGTAGAGGAGACAAAAGTTTCTGAGCATGCCTGATGGCAAATGCTACCAACCTGGGTGTGGGTGGACGGGTGAGTGTAAAGTCAAATAGATGACTGAATAATGGACAAATCAGCTAATGAGTCATAAGCAAAACCTGATGCCTGTACTTTTATGCAGATTGCCCTCAGTTTGAGTTTGGATTGTGTGTTGGTGCCCCTCCAAACCCCTCCCAAAGTTGACTTGACATTGGCGGACCATATGATGAATGTGCTTATCTGCTCCTGAACACATTTGCAGTGTACGTGTAATCTTGGGCACTGCATACTGTTTTGAAAGTGAGGCAGACATGTGCAACACAGTCACCCCCGTGAATTGCACCTCTTGGTAACACTTCACGCACGCTCTTCTGTCGTTGTTGATCTCACATGAAAGCAGGAAAGATACAGACTGCCTATTTTCACTCCCAGGGTTCTCCACAGCTTTACGTGTTTGAGAGAAACACTGGCATGTGCTTCTTGCAATGATGTCAACTTGGTCAGACAAGCCCAGAGGAACTGAGTGTGTTTAGGAATGTTGCCATGACAGCAAGGTCTTCCCTAACTTTACTGGTTACGTCAGCTCTAGAAAATACATTTCAGAGGGGTTGCTCTGAGAAAGAATAAATTAAACAGTTTAAGTTTAAAGATAATCAAATTAAATATCTAATATTTTAAAATCTGTAATAAATATACAAATATGTGTTGAAGCTGGAGGAGATTTTCAAACACAGCACTACAGAGGTGGGATGAAAAGATGAGGAAACATATCCACGTATGAGAAGTGTTTGCTCCAGCGCAATATTTGTGACACATGCAGTAGTTGGTGTGTGTCTCTTCACCCACCTTTTTCTCACAATGCAAGTGTGCTTTGATTAATGTGACAGATGAAATCCATTTTATACCCAGACTGACTGTACAGCCGAATCCATATAATGGTGCATATCTGAACCTGTTTGTTTTCTATACCTGTCATACCGCCTGCCCTTGGTGCAACCTTTTTTTTTTTTTTTTTTTTTGCATATTTCTCTTCCCCTCAGCTGCACTCTGTTTGTGTCTTGTCCCTATATTCCCTCTCCCCCCACCCCAACCCTCTCTGTCTGTAAGATGATAGCAGCAGTCGAGCTGCTGCCAACTCCAGGGGCCCTCATGAAAGCCGTTCTCTGATGGAAGTAGGGGAAAGAGGAACAAACTGTACTCTATGTGCTGAGCACCAGCGATGAACATGCTTGCACACACCAGTAATGAGCATTGTTAACGTTTTCACATGAATAATTTCACATAATGAAGAAAATAACAATATTATAATAATTCCTAACTAGCTAAATAAATGAATAGTCCTTCTAATTAAAAACCTCATAGATTTATAATATTAAATAATATGCAGAGAAAAGGGCTGCAATTGACGATTATTTTCATTATGAATTAATCTGCTGATTTATTATTTTCTTAAATAATTTTGAAAATCTTTGTGCCTATAAAATGTCAGAAAATAGTGAAATATGGCCTTCGCAAGTTTTTAAAGCCAAGGTCACTTTTTATCTGGAAAAAACTGAACCTTAAACTATTGATTTATTATCAAAATAGCTGATTAATTTTTTGTTTCAGCTCTAGTAAATGTATATACTCAATACTACACAGGCAACAAATATAGGCTGCAAGTTTAATTTATTTAAGAAAAAAAATTTTCACTTTAAATTGCAATACTGGTCAGAAAAATCATTACTTTCCTCAAAATTATTGAAAACCTACCAACAGCGGCTAAGTACATGATGAGAACAACCTTAACTAAAGTCTTAAATATCTTTCTACATTATTTAGATGTGCACTGCCTTATAAGGATAAATGGTTATCCCTGCGTAGGCACTTTGAATTGGATGCTTTGGGGTTGACAGAGGTCTTTCCATGTAGGAAGGTTGAGTCAAGATTCATGGAAGTAAACAGCTCAGTTTGCTGGAAGGGGTTTGCCCTTTTAACACAGTGGCTGCCAGAGCAGGTCAATTCCACAGTCCACGCTCTTAAATTGCTGCGTTACTTGCTCCTTTTTTTTTTTCTTTTGGATAATGCACCTTCTTTAAAATACTTTTAGGCTACTTTTTTGTAACGATAATATCATTGTCCTGTCTGTCTTTTGATTGGTTCCAGAAGGTGGCTAAGCAGCTTCTGGCAGGCTTTATGTTTAGGTGCTGGCTGTGTGCCCAGTTTAGCTAGTGAGCTGTGAGTTAACAAAGGTGGCGTTCGGCCTCAGTAAAGTGTGTTTGGTTACTATTTAGGCTTTTATAGCACTGGAAGCTGTGTTTCTGAAAGAAACTTCTTCCCTACTATCAGTTGCAATAGTTGGATTGCATTTTGTTTCAGTGGAATGAGGTTATTCTGACTACGATAAGCAGTTAGCATTGCACAAAAGAATCATTAAAATTTGCTCAAAATTTTCCAAAGTTGTAACACATTTATGCCTCATTGCATCTGCACACTTGTTCATTGTCCACACATGGGTTTGTTTGGCCTCTTATCATGTTGGCTAGTGAACAGAGTGGTTGCTATTTGAACTGAAGGTTTATAAATAGACCTGTGTACTGCTGCAGCAGGCACAGAGAGCTAACACACTTGCTAACCTGCTCAGAGGAAAGGTCAGGAGACACGTACACACACTTGTCTTCTTGCTGTCAAATACAGTGGTCCACTTTCACTGAAGGATGTCTGTGTCCCTCTCCCCTCGGTTGATTCATGCCATTGTCCTCTTTCAGTTTTTATTGTCTTTACCTCCCTGTCTCTTGTTGTCTTTGTCACCTTACTACTTCTCTGCTCTAGGATAAGAGGTTTTGCTTGCCATGGCGTCCTAGGGCAGTGCTGCCAGCTTTAAGCCTGTTGTATAACCCTAATCTAGTCCAACTTGTACACATTCATTCCCACTCAAGAGGAGAAGGTATAGGGGCGGTCACTTTCCCTCCTTCTTCATGTTACTTTTGACTAACTTAGTTGACTCACATACTTGTGTAATATTCAAAATGTACCATAAGCAGGGCTGAGGACAGATGGGAATAATTGGTCTCCTTCAACAGGAGAAAGAAAGTGAAAAGGTTACAATAGGAAGGGATAAGGCTGTGTTCGTACAGCAGTGGCACTAAATCAGAAAACACAGACCCCTCATTCATGTCCTAACATTTACAATTGCACATTGGAGGTGCCACTACTGGCAACTCTGACTTTGGCTTCAGTGCCAGCACATGTAGCTTTCATGGATGTGCTGTTGGCTTTGCCAGAACTGACCCGCACCTTCTCTGAAATTTAACTATGCGTGTAACTATGCATCAGGGATATGATGGCTAAGGGGTTGCCACGTGTAGACCATAAGAATAGTGATCTGCTTGTGTGGCGTGATGCTGGTAGGGATTGTTGACAGTGGAGACAACATCAAACAAGCCAAAGAAAAGCTCAATAATTTTCTTGTTTTCAGTAGTTCAAGAAGCATTTTGGTCTGTGGCAAAACCATTTGCACAGCAAACCTCCTTGTGGCCATCACTGCTCTATCACAGGGTTTTAAAAAATGTAACCAAGATTACTTTAGCCTTGACTAATTTCATAGTGGCTAGACAAGGCCAACCCTCCCACTGTCGCTTTAACACAAATAAAAGAAAGTAAACATCACTACTTCCTGTATGACAGGGTCTGATCATGTCCAATACACTCTTCTAGTTTTAGAAGGTCTACATTAGAATTATACAAAAGAAATGGTGTTTTTATTGATTCATCTGCTCCTCTGAGACCCTGTGGACTGATGCATAAAGGCATGCGTGTGAAATATATGATTGAAAACCGGTGTTGATGGTGAGGTTGTGACTGAGTGGTTTACAAACTGATCGATATTGTAAAGTTGTTGATATTGGGCATGCAGTGCATTAAACTAACCTTCTTGTTATCCTCTTTTGTCCTTTCCTGTTTTTCTCCGCAGTGCCAGAAAATACCAAGTCAAGGCAGAGTCCTAAATCTAAACCACATCCCCCCTTTCCCCCTTCCCACACATATACCTACACACCCACATACACAGACAAACACAGACATACAGTCCTCAGCGATGCCAAGGGGGCCTGATCAGCCTGCTGCCCGCTCTGACAAGTCCCGCCTCTTCACCTCAGACCCTTGAGGCTGTGTCCTCTGAGCTTTGACCTTTGACCTCCCCTTTGTCGACCTGGGAACCAGAGGTCTCCTGTTCTCCACTCAACCCGAGGACGCCCTCCTGCCCAGCCAGGAGCCGCAGCCACAAGCCGCAGTCACAGGTAAATTCTGAAAAGACAGAAAAGAGCACCAGCTAACAGCAGAGCATTACATTCACTTGGATCCGTCTGCATCTTCAATTGCAGTCAAGGACACTTGCTTACACAAGCACACTGTCTGCCAATGTTCACATTCTTGGATAGACAAAGAAACACTCAGACAATTACATTTAAATGGCACTAAATGTTAAAATGTGGATATGCTCTTGCTCACAGCTCTTGATGAGTTTCCGCTTTCCTAAATAGCAGGAATAAAGTAGCTGTCTATCTTGTAATGAACCAGATTTGTGGCCTTTGAACTAAGGTGCATATTAAAAAATGCTGAAGTTCTTTTAAGGCACATTGAATTTGTTTATTTTGAAATATTTTCAAATGCGTTGGTTTGCTCTAAATTCATATGAGCTGTAATATCAAGCAAAATAAAAATATTGTGTATTATAGAAATATTTACAGTTTTGTTAGTGTTGTGTCGTCATGCACATGCAACAACTTATTGCTGATTTGCTGAGACCGTTAGTTAACACACATTTGAATGGTACAGTTTATGCTTTATGTTATAACCTGGATAACCAACTGTAACTATTATCTTAGGTTCAGATTCCAGCAATGTCTGTCCACTAATACTCTACCTGCAATTCCTTCTCCCCTCTGACTTTAACGCTTGTGTTCTTCTCTGTTTGCTTGATTCTCAGTGAATGATCTATCTGCCTTCACTGCATCTAACATCTCCCCACTCTGTTTGTTTTCTGTCTCTATCTCTAACTCCCTCTAAGTCTGTTTGACAGTCTTTCCTCTCTCTCTGTTTCCAGGCATGGCTCCCATTCGGGATTCCGTCAGCCACTCCCCTAATCAAACAGGTGACTACACATGGCTTCTTTCTTCCTCTTTTCTACTGCCTTTCATTCTCCCCTCCGATCTTCCAATGTCTTCCCTTGACTGTCTGCTCTGTGATTGTCAGAAGGGGTAGAAGCAGTCTGACCTGACCTTGACTGATGATGCATTTTATTCATGGCAAATCAGAAGTACAGACAGAGAGATGAATGAGTGAGACAGTGGGTGTGAAAGACAGCAAGAGGAGACTTGGCAAGCAAACACGATAAGCAGCACACATGGCTGGCAACCATTTTATGTGAAAGAGGCTTTGAAAGTGAGAGAGGTGGGCAGCCAATTGGTCAAGAGACTAAGAATGAACTGTCAAAAAGAAGTTGGTATTCAATTAATAAAACACTGCTCAGCTGATGTAACCTGTCTCAGTTGATGCTTTTGATGTGTGCCTTCATTGTGTTTTTTCAAAGTTCATAGTTTATTCATAAGGTAGAAATTCATTCAACGTTTTTGAGATGTCGTTTCATATTTTGTCTGAAAATCCTTTTTGTCCTTGCAATGTATCAAATCACAAACCTCCTCACACACGAAACTGTCAAAAGAAAAATATCTATTTGGACCATAATCTTGTCAACTGTTGGTAAAATAAGATAACCTTCATCTTAAGAGGTTCTTTCATAATGAAGGCCTGCTTCAGTGACTGCTACACTGCCTGCACATTAAAACACTTTCACTGTAAGTTATCAACAGTCCCATAATTCATTCACATTGCATTCCCCCTGCAAATGAATGGGAGCTACCACTACAACAATACTGTTTCACTGACAAAGACTGTTGGTAAATGCTGATTAATAAGACTATCAGAGAACAGAGAGAGTTTTTGTAGCATTAAAAATCTAGGCACTTGCACCATTGTGACCAATTGAATGTGTGCATAATTGCCATGAAAGCAAAATTGTATCCCAACTGGTCTCTGAAGTCTAATTTTGGAGATATACCAAGTCTAAATGCAGATGATCTTGGACAGTCTTAAATTTGGGAAAAAAATATTAAGGTTTAAACCAAGTCAGTTTTTTTTCAGTTGCCACCTCCTCCCCTCCCTTTCTCCATCCTCCCTCCCTCTTTTCACACTCAATTGCCACCTCCCCTATGCCCCGCATCTCTCATCTCCTGCTGCTGGTCGTCCTCCACCTCCCTGAATCCTAGTTTATAGCTTTGGCATGCTTTTGGGTCCTGCTGCGGTGACAAAATGGTGGCAGCTGTGTCCAGGCTCAGGCCTGGCGCCGATCACATTCAGAACAGTTGGGCAGCTGAAGGTTGGAGGGAATAGAAAATTAGAAAGGCGACTGTGAATGAGGGAATTAAAACCACATCTGTTATTTTAATATAGTACCCCAAGCGTAAATTAACACCTTTCCTGAATGCTTGAGTAAATGTACTTGGCTTTTGTTTTTGAAAATGGGAATATTTTTTTTTTTAATCTTCTATCTAACTGTGATCTGCCTTGTCTACCCTTTTCTCTCTCCAGGTCTGGAGCATCCTGGCTTGGACTCACAGTATGAGCCATCCCCTTGGTCCTCTGGCTCTCCCTGCAGCAGTGACAGCAACAGCAACTGGGGGAAAGTCCTAGTGGACGCAAGCACCGACAAACCCAACAACCCTTCTTCAACCAACTCTTCCGTCTGGCCTCCCTCCTCCTCCTCATTCTCTTGCTCCTCGTCTTCTTCCTCTTCTGGCTGTGGGTCAGGATCAGACCCTGAGCTGGCATCAGAATGCATGGACGCAGACTCTAGCTCCTCGATCGGCTCAGAGAAAAACCTTGCCGCTGTTGCTGTGACAACAGTGATGATGATGTCAGCAAATGCTTCTTCCTCTGTGTCTTCTACGACTTCTTCACCCTCTTCCTCTTTGGTGACTTCTGCCATGATGGTCGGCGTTTCAGTGAATGGAGACAGCAACGGCAACAGTCGTCAGGTTATTGGTGGAGGGATGGGAACCATCAGCGGTGCAAATAATGGAAATAATAACATCACCGGATCCTCCCACTACTCTGTGGCTGGGTCCAGCAGTATTGGCAGCAATAACATGGGTAACCACAACATCAAGCTCGTCAATAACAGTGGCGTATGGGGCAGCCAGACAGGCAGCAACATGATCACCACGGGCGGAAGCACCCCTTGCATCAATGGAGGGTTAAACCCAAACTCTTTAAACCCAAATGCCAACCACGGTGCCTGGCCACAGAATCCAACCCCAAGCCCAGTGACCCAGGGCCAGCGGCCTCCACAGGCTCAGGGGATGAGTTCCAAACTGGGTATAGCTCCCCAACAGGGCCCCTTGCTGGGCTGGGGTGGCATGGCAGCTCCAGACAACAGCAGTATGATGGAAGACACTGAGGTGAATAATGGTACAGCAAGCAGCAAGGTGTTAGGAAGCAGCAACAGTGGAAATGGTGGCCTGCAGCCTACCAACCTTAACACTGAATCCAATGGACCAAATAACACTATTATGATGAATACTACTACTACTACTACTAACGCCACAATGACCTCTAGTCCACCAAACTCTACCGCCTCACCCCAACTCAGTGGGGATTGTTCCTGGGGCTCCATTGGAGGAGGGAATGGGGGTCCGCTGGCCAATGGAAACCCTTCATCAGCCCCCCAGAACCCCCAAGGAGAGCTGGGGGGTCCTGGGGCTTTCGGTACGCCTTGGGGCGCAACTACCTACCCTGGAGACAAGGGCCCCCCAAATGCAGACACTGTGAACCCCCAAAACCCTGCCTTAATGCAGGCTGGGAACCCCCAAATCTCCTCTACTGCTGCTTACAAGAGTAATAATAACCACAATAACACTGGGGCCCCACGCTGGGACCAGGGGCCCACTAATAACCCAAACCAGCCTCAGAGCAACTTGTCCTGGGGTGTTGGCTCAAATCAAATCCCAGGCTCTGCAGGCCAAACACCTGGAAATGGGAACCAAACTACGATGGGCCCTCCAGCGGGGATACCTCGTCCCTGGGGGAGCAGCGCGTCATCTTCTTCCTCTTCCTCATCATCTTCTTCCACATCAAATAACAAGATGTCAAATGGAGAATGGGGATCAGCAGCTCCTGGTAACAACCATTCAGATGCTGGAATTCAGAAAGGAAGCTCTGCCAACAATGGCTGGAAGAGCCTGGAGGATGACGCCATGGGCATGGGAGGTGGAGGGGGAGGGGGTGGAAGTCATGGCTTGGGGAGTGTCACTGGAGGCTGGGGTCGCTCTGGAGGAAGTGAAGGAAGCGGAGAGAGCTCCGGAGGCCGATCTAGCTCAGACAGAGACAGCAGC
This sequence comes from Seriola lalandi dorsalis, assembly GCF_002814215.2. NCBI lineage: Eukaryota > Metazoa > Chordata > Actinopteri > Carangiformes > Carangidae > Seriola > Seriola lalandi. The sequence continues at coordinate 21,450 of NW_019525546.1, read as the reverse complement.
CAGTCAAAAGGGGGAAACCGCAGAAAAGGTACCCATTCTGCAACAATAATAACAGCTCTGACCCGGGCCGATGTGGACCCAAGAGTTCTGTCCAACACTGGGTGGGGTCAGACACCCATTCGGCAGAACACCGCCTGGGATGTCAATTCTCCTAACAATCAGCCCCAGGGTCCCAGAGGAGATGAGAGAAAGCACAGCAGTGGAGGCTCCAGCTGGGGCACAGCAACACCGGCAGCTCCCTCCCAGTCCTCTGGAGGTAGAGGCACAACGTGTATGAAGCTTTTGTGTGAATACATTGTAGTGAAATAAATAAAAATATTAAAAAAATTATAAAATTATTTATTGCTATTGCAAAAGCAGGAATTGCTTTTGCAATAGAACACAAAAGCAAGAAATTGATCTCCCTTTTATTTACTTGCAGGCTGGGGAGGTAGGCCCGGCAGCTCAGGCACGGATACAGGAGGGTCTGGCTGGGGAGAGCAGAGACAAACCTCTGGGTGGGACAGCAAAGTCCCAGCAAGTGGAGGAGGTGGGCAGAGTGGCTGGGATGATGGATCCAGCTACAAGGGTAGCAACACCAATAGTAACACCTGGAGCAACAACTTCAACAAAGATGACAGGTAAATAATGTGTTCTGTGTTTTTTGGCACTAAGTGATATCTTGTTATCATTTCTCTGGATTTTACAGTCAGTATTGTCTGCTGTCCATTTTACTGATCACCTTCATTTTTTTTAATATAGGTCCAATACTTGGACTAATGCACCCAAACCGCAGCAGGGCTGGGGTTCCAGTAGTGGAAATGCAAGTGAAGGCTGGGGTAGCAGTGGTGATGGTACCAGAGGAGGAGCCAACAACCACTGGGGGGAGCCCCAAAAAAATGCAGGCTCAGTGGGCTGGGACAGCGACAGTGACCGGTCTGGTTCTGGATGTTGGAGCGAGCCTAGCCGAACCAACACCAGCAGCAGCAACACGTGGGTAGGGAGTGGAGGATCAAATACTCCAGACCAGAGCACGCCAAACCCAGGCTCCAACTGGGGCGACTCAGTCCACAAACCCAGTTCTCAGAGTAACAGCCAGGGCTGGGGTGAGCCAGTGAAGAACAACCATGGAGCCCAGAACTGGGGTGAGCCGAATCCCAAGCCCTCCAACGAGTGGGGTAAAGGTCCTGAATCCAACATGTCCAGAGGCAATCAAGGCTCTAACAAGCCCACAGGTAGTTATTAGGACTATTCACCCCATCACAATCAAGGTCTCAAACAAGATTTATTTTTTGTTTATTCGCAAGTTTGACTTAGTTGCTGCCTATATCTTCTTACAGTGACTACAAGGCATCAAAACTGAATTTTGGCTCTTAACAAAAGTATTTGCTCTCTATAGCAAGACATTTAAGTGGGAGGACATAAAACTGATGACTCACTGTTGGACATTTATTTATTCTTCCATTAGGCTGGCTGGGAGGCCCGATGCCCACAGTAGGTCAGAAGGAAGAAGTGGCAACTGGGTGGGAAGAGCCTTCTCCAGAGTCCATACGGCGGAGGATGGAGATCGATGATGGCACTGCAGCTTGGGGAGACCCTGGTAAACACTTAATCCATTTTTTTCTGTGGTGTTTTTTGTCTGGAGGAGAGCTGTGCAAGGCCAGAAACAAGATTAGATGTAATTCCAGGCTTCTCCTTTTCAGCTGACGGCAGTCATTTTTAGCAGATGACAAAACATTTAATTAAACCTTTCTTTCTAGGCAAATACAGTGGTGGATCTGTCAACATGTGGAACAGGACTAGCCAATCAGAACAGGAGAACATGGGTATGTCCTCTCAGCACCAGTCCCACCCAGCACACAGCTCAATGCATCCTCCTCAGCCCATGCAGCCTGTTGCACAGGAAAAAAGCTGCAGTTCTGGTAAGTTGGGATATGTATGCATGCACACGATTCAGGCATGTACTTATCCTCGTGTTTGTATTTATACACTTACTTATAATTATCAATTTGCTCAATGAAATACGTTACCAAAGTCAAACAGCCCACCTCTAACAAAAATTTGAAAAATTAGGATTCCTACACTGCCATTTCTCACTGGTTCGTTTTATATTTTAGGACCATGTAGATGTGATCGGCTAGGTTACAACAGATCTTAAATTGTTTGGCCTGCAGGGATACTTTCATCTCAACATTCCTGAATGACAGTGTTTTAATGAATTTCTTTTTTTTTTTCTTTTTTTCTTTTTCTAGTTTGCATAGTTCAAATACATAGTTCTTACAGCATGTGGTGAATGTAGGTGCCTTAGCTCACAGAGTAACGTTTTACTTCTTCTAGTTTGATACTGGCATAGAAAGTGCAAGGACATGAGTCTGTTTCTAAAAAGGTACGAGCATGTAAGTGCAGGCCTTCTGGTGCAGTCTGTAAGCCTTAAGAATGGATAAAAAAGGTGCAAGTCCCACCCACAAACTTTTTTTTTTTTTTTTTTTTTTTTTTTTTTTTTTTTTTTTAGGTGAAATATGTTCATGAAAGGATTTTGATTGTGACAGTACAAACACAAGAAGCGTGGATGCACACACACTCACAGATGTATAAAAAGGCATACACAATTTGCACAGAAGCATAAAGAGGAAACAAACATGTGCACCCGTTCTCTCCCATCTCCCTACAGTGTTGTCTGTGCTGAGGGCTTTTTGTAACGCAGGTTGAGTCATCCCTTTGGAATGCTAAGAGCATCGATTTTTCTCTTCTCTCATTCGCCTTTTTTCTCCTCCCTTTCTCTCTCACCCGCCAATTCTGTTCGCTGTAGAGACACAGGCTTTTGTTGGGTTTGAGAGAGAGAGAAAGAGAGAGAGAGAGAGGCAGTAAAGGAGGAGGTCTGGTGACTTAGTTATAGGAACGGTTCCAATGTAAGATGGGAAACTAAAACAAGTAAGGCAGCTATTCTTTAGAAGTGGGTTGAGAAGGGGAGGGGCTGTTAGGGTTATTCAGGGTTGCTGGTCTAGCAAGCTAACTGGAGCAGCTAAGTGGAAGTGGCGAGGAAGGGTGGGGTGAGCTAGTCAGCTACTGTACTGAGAGAAAATAATGAATTTGTGGATTGTGATTCATTTCAGTAAATGTGGGTTTTATTTGTTTTGAAACAAAAGTACAAAAGCTAAACAGCTAAATGATGCATTTAGAGAAAATTATTTGAGTGAGTGTTCAGAGATACAGAAATAAAACCATTCAATTAATTTCAAAAGCAAAATTGAAAACTTGTTGAAAATGCTGATTATGATTTTAGAAATAATATATTTTTCAACCTGCTATTAGATGTCCATATGAGCAATTAAAATCACAACACATTCATGCACATGCATACACACACACACACACACACACACACGCATATTGAGTTGTTCATCTCCCCTTTTGTATTTAGATCAGCTGATGCACCTACATAGACAGGGACACAGAGCAATAGATGCAGAATAGGGTTACAGATTGTGTGTGTGTGTTTTTGTATCTGTTTAGATAGACATGCACCACTGTTTGTGCATGTATAGCAAATCTGCCTTAAGACATGCATGTGACATTTTGTGTATTTGTGTCTACCTCTGTGTTTGTCTAAGTGGCTGTGTGTGCATGTTTCTTTGTGTTATGTGCAAGTGCTTGTGTGCGAGCATGCTCAGTCACATGAGGGACACTGGACCCTGAGGCCACCCCATGATCTGTCCTATTTTTACGGGAGGTATCCCTGGCATCTCCCCAAACACCTCCTGTGGAGGGAGAAAGTAGCAGGTCTGGGTGGTCAGCTGTAACCAGAGCCTTTTGAACTCATACTTGCACGCACTTGAACACACACAGCATCACATTTGAAAGTGAACTGGGGACTACATCTACACACCCACAAGAGCTAAAGTAACACTTTAGTAACACTTACATAAGCAAGTTGACGCAGGGTTCCCCAGGGATATGAGCAGGGCTGTCTCCATAACCGCTATTATATTTATATTTTCTCTGCTGGTAAGTCAGTTGCGTTTCAAGAAGGATTGTATGTACTGGGGGCATTGATGTTACCCTTCACATGATCCAACACTCCTTTCACCTCTGGCCAAAAAAGCCTTATTCAGCTGCTCCTTATTGGTAGAGATATATTACCAAAAAAAACATATCTTAAATAATGTGGCTGTATGTATGTTTAATCCTGTTTCACTGCTGAGAACATTATTTATGCTAAATAAAAAGAATTTTGAAAATATATATATAATTTCTAACAAATACTGATAGCTTTAGTTTAATGTCTATCAGATTTTCAAGTCACGATTATTGTGGTTAAAGGAATTCACACAATATATAACGATGTTATTGCGATATGTATGGAAAATCTTAAAAAAAATTAAAAAAAAGATAATGCTATCAGTCAAATTCATCTTTAACTTTGTACATTTTGTGTACACTTAATAGATAGTGAAGGGCAGCCAGGTGAACTGATTAAAAAAAAAAAAAAGATCCACAAGGCCTATCATCTGCCATCACAATATTATCATGTGCATTTTTAACACAATATCAATATTTGATTTTTAAATATCATAGTTATCGCCATTTTCATTTAAGACAAAACCACAGAAATTATATCGTAGCTCTAATGGGTGACTCCGTCTCTTTTTCTTCAGGTTGGGGTGAGCCATACCCCCAGCAGAAGGAGTCCTCATCATGGGGGGAGCCAGCCGCTGCTCCGCCTGTTACAGTGGACAACGGGACCTCTGCCTGGGGGAAGCCCATGGAAAGCAGCTCCGGTTGGGATGAACCCAGCAGGGACAGCAGAGAGTCCGGGTCTGGATGGGGCAGCCAGCATAAGTCGGGTGGGTGCATACATGAACATGAAAAAATTAATGTTAAAACAGTCATGACTGATCATGAACTCTTGATTTCTGTGCAAGGCGTCAGGAGAGAGGATTTCCCTGTAGGAACTGCTGAAATGAACACTAGAATCAAATAGTCACCCGTTGGTATTCACTTTCTTCCTCCCTCCCCTTCCCCTTCTATAGCTCCAGGTCCTAAGCCCATGGAGACATGGTGTGGTGAGGAAGTGTCCATGGGTAATAGCTGGGATCAGGAAGAAGAAGTGGAGATTGGCATGTGGAGCAACAGCCAACAGGACAACAGGTCCCATGACCAAAACACCTGGAACTACAAGCATAAAGGCGGAAACAAGGTTTGTTGACCTTTTCCTTGCCTATTTGTTCATTTTAAACATGAAAACACACAACTCTTAAACACCTGCTGAGCTGCTGTTGAGGTAAAGTACATTATATGTCAAAGTTAGCCACCTTAAATTGACTGCAGCACATATGTTTCAGCCAGACAGATGATTCTAAAATTATTTGTCTGTTGTTTCAGATGAACAAACCAGTCAACAAACAGGATGAACCCTGGATGAAACCTTTCATCAACCAGTTCAGCGGCATGAACTTCCCTGTAAGTACCATTTCCCATTATGTAGTGAATATGGAACTTCTGATAACATTATCATGAAAACAAATGTGTTGACATGGCAAAAACATCTTTTCACAAAATAGTTTGTTATGGCATATATTTGTAACATGCCAACTCTCTGCCTGAAGCTTTAGACATATATAAAACACACTTTCTATGGCTGAGGTCACTACTATAAAACAACAAGAATTTATATATGGCCATAATTCAGATTATTCTATGATCAGAGGAGCTACACTGACAGATAGCCAGAAAGCCATAGATGAATCCAAATTGAATTCTGTACAGCAGTGTCTCTGTATTCTCTTAATGGTTTAGGTATTGAAAGTATATAATTCTCTTTGAAGAATGAATGCAAGATATTTACTCTTTTCTGTCTTTCCCATTGCAGAGAGACTCTCCTGACGACCCCATGAAGACAGGAGCAGGGATGGTGCAGGACAAGCGTATGGACATGGGCAGTATGGGAGACTTCAATGGAGTAATGGGGAAGAACCCTGGGTCTCGACACCAGCTCCACAAGGAGTCTGCCATGGATCGCAACCCTTACTATGACAAGGTAAGCAGAAACATCAGCCTTTTCCTGGGTGTACAATAGGTAGAGGTAAAGAAAATACTTGAGATGTGGTCAGCCTCTTTACCATTGCGGCGATCATGAGGTAGGTATGTGGAGACAGTCTCATGCATGTAAGCTGGCGCAAACATCTGGCTGGGTAGTGCTCCCTCAGCCCTGTTGTGCCCCACAGTGGTCGTTTTAGCTCACTGCATTTGAAGTGTGGACTACTGAAATGGATGTTTCATTCAATACTTGCTGTTTGCATGATGTAGCAACTCATCATTGCAAATTATTAATTAGGCTGTGTCATTTATCAGCAAAAAAATTAAAAATTAAATATGCATATTTAGATGTTTAGTTATAATAACAATTGGAGGTTTTGCAAGTGATTTCTAATCATGCAGCAATGATTCATTCCCTTTCATTGTCCTGCAAAAAGCTGCAGTGGGTTGGTTTGGCTTAACTGCTTTTCCTTTAGCACTAGTCACTGCTTGTCTTTTACTTTTGTTTCTCTCTTTCTTACTCCCATCCTCTGGTGCCACCTTCTTTTTCTATTTTTTTCTTATCCCGTCTTACTCCTTCCACTCTCATTCTTTCAAACACTGTTCACTGTCTCTCCCTTTCTTTCATCTGTCCTCACATTTCTTGCTCTTTCTTCCTGCTCCTCCCTCTATTCTTCTGCAAAATTAACTCTTTTCCTTCTTTTCTCCTTCCCTCTCTGCACTTCTTTGGCTGCTGATGTGCTTCCTGTCCCTCTGTGCTTGCCGTCCATCTGCTGTGCGCCTGGCCTTGCCTCTGCAGCTGTCTGTTTCCCCCTCTGCTTATGATAGTCCAGCTTCTGATGAGCTCTCCTCCAATCAAAGCATGAGCTTTTCCCCTTCCAATTCTGCTCAGCCTATCCGCTGTCTCAACTCGGGGCCATCTCCTGCCCACTCTAGTCCTGGGGCCACTCGGCAGGTGAGTGTGGAAGAATGAGGAAGGTGTTGTCTTCAAGTCGGATCCTGTGTCTTCAATCTGCCAAATACTCTTACTGAGACTCTAACAAGACACCAACAATAAGGAACTTTTGCACTCACCAACGAGTTAATAGCCTGTGATCTTAAAATCACCCATTCTTGTGTCAGTTTCATTACATTATGAATTTTTTTAATGGTTATTTGACTGTTACAACAGTGTGTGTTTTTTGTGTCCTCTCTTCTCAGAATGTAAACCCTATGTTGGGTGGCAGCAGCGTAGCACAGGGCCGAGGCGGCCCCCAGTCCCAGGTCCCCCCCCAACCCAACCTTCGTAACCAAGTGCCTCCACCCATCCTGCCCTCTCAGGTAGCACACACAAAACCACAAAACACACCACTTATCATTGCATCTACTGCTCATAAAATTTTATGGTACAAAGTTTGACAAGTCTGGTCTCGCCTCTGTAATAGTCTAAATGTCTCAGTGTGTCGAATGTGGACACACTGAGCGTTTTCAAGACAACATATGTTGATCAATCTCCAAATCAGACCACAGCTTTTTCAAATGATGAGCATTTTTTATGTTCCAAGCAGCCACTGGTTTTTTAATTTCATAACAGTATGAGAATCAACTTGCAGGAATCTGAATCTCACCTGAGATGGATAATCACAGTATACACCACTTTACTCAATGTTGTCATGTAATGCAAAAGAAAGAACTCTTTGACTCGTGCTTGGGGTTAGGTGGGAAGAGGCAATCTCTAAAGCTCTAGTAAATACCCATGATGGTTTATGACCTTAAGCAATCAATTTATGTAATTATTTATATATGAATTTTACAGATTTGATTTGTGTTAAACATGAAATTCAAAGTAAAACTTGGCATTGGATAAATTCAAACCAAACTTTCATTTGGGTTTAGGTCCCTCCATCCCTGTTGAAGTACCCAGGAGGTAACGGAGGTCTGAACCCCCTGTTTGGCCCTCAGCAGGTGGCTGTGCTCAACCAACTCTCCCAGCTCAACCAGCTGTCACAGCTCAACCAGATCAACCAGTTACAGGTAGAGATGCACTTCAACACACGTACACACAAGCGTGGAGAAAATGAAATTTTCTGCTGCCAAATATAGGATTTAGTTTTAGAATTTTAGCTTCCAACAATAAAACTGTATCAGAGAATTACAAATCCATATTTCACAATACCTTTTAACATAAGTGAGAAATTATTGTTTCTATGATTTGAAAAAAAACAGTACAACTATTATTTACAGTTTTTTTTTTTTTTTTAATCCTCTTGTTTTTCTGCAGCGTCTTCTTCTCCAGCAGCAGCAGCAGCAGCAGCAACAACAGCAGAAGGCTCAGAGCCAGAGAACCATGCCTGTGGGGCGACAGACTGAACAGGTGTGTGTTTTAAAATCTCTCTGGATCCTGCAACAAAACACACACAATTTAAGATGCAAAACGGCACAGTGTCTCTATGGTGTTGACTCTTTGGTTGATTTCTCTAACCTCCTGCCTCCTGTCCTTAGACACGTCCTATTGGTTCGTCTCCATCAATGATGCAGCCCCCACGTCATCTGGACCCCTCTTTGCTGAAACAGGCCCCACCTCTCAAACCGTACCTGGAAAACTACTTGTCCCACAATGCCCCTGAGATGCAGAAGGATGCTGCCGCTCTCGGATCCTTCAGCAACTTCCCTTTAAGTATGTTTTTCAAAATGTAATCAGTATATCTCCCCACACTTGTATGGCAATGCATTTATGTGGATATTTTCTGGTAAAATATATATTATATATTCAAATATGTATATTACCATTTTTGCTTTGTCCAATTTTGTCATATATTTAAATTCAGATGGACAAAATTGAAATTCTCCTGTTTCCTCCTTCTTATCAGGCTTGAACTCTAACCTGAATGTATCCCTGGACATGGGTGTTGGTGGTGGTAGTAGTGGTGGCGGAGCTGTGAGCTACAAAGAGCCGCCCCAGTCCAGACTGAAGAAACTTTGGGCTACTGACCCTCTGGAGCAGAACAGCAAACCTGGTACAGAAGAAACTGTATATGTTTGTGACATTACATCCTGCAGCATCAAACTGAACCTGTTGGTTTTTGTGCCATTAGTTATTTGTTCAGTGATCTTCTGTTCTGGGAGAGGTGATCTTGTACTTCTAGCTTCCAAAAAGAAAGTTAGAAAAAGTTTCCTGCACACTGACCACCTGTAGTTTTTAAAGTTGGCTGTAAAAGTTTGTAGCTTGGCTCATTTGTTAGAGGTTGTTCCTATATTCAATCATAGCATGGAACATGTTTCAATACAACATAAGCCATGCATTAATTTTGAGGAAAAAAAAATATTTCTGTGGCTGTTGAATTTGTCTCCTTGTCATAAATGTTTATTCTAAACAAATGTTTGTGTGAAAAAGGCTGGTAGACTTTCCACTGTTGTCATTGAAACGTTGTTTTTGTGTACTTGCATGCTTATAAAAAATACTCATGACTAATTTGTGTTTGTCCCACAGGTGCTATGTCGTCTGGGCTGCGTCTGGAGGACTCTCCCTTCTATGACTTCCTGTCTCCTGGCCCATCTCCCCTGAGTCCTCCCGGCCAATCAATGGGCTCGGTGGGTGATGGCTGGCCGCCCCGTGCCAACTCCCCCCCGCCCCATGGAAACACTGTCACGTGGCCCCCAGGTAGAGCTGCTTTCACAAACATAAAAACAAGAGGAATGTTTGCTTTGAAAACTGCTAATCCCTGTGTCCGTCTGTGTCTGCAGAGTTCCGGCCCGGGGAGCCTTGGAAAGGTTACCCCAACATTGACCCTGAGACTGACCCCTATGTGACCCCCGGCAGTGTCATCAACAACCTCTCCATCAACACCGTCCGCGACACAGACCACCTCAGGGACAGGAACAACGGTAAGTCACACACATGTCCAAACATAACCACAAACTAGGGCTGAATTTCGAAAGCTTGTTCAGTTTAGCATTTTGGTAAAGTTGGCAAGTTGGTAAACCTTTTTTCCCTTTTTTCTTTTTGTCAGCAGTGAGCAATGTGTAAAACTATGTTTAATTTGAAGCCAGCAGCTGTCAGTTTTAATATATGAGGTAACAGCAGTCACTGGCAATTATCAGTTATCAATTGTAAGCCAGTGTCCGCCAAGGATGGTTTCTTAGAGAAAGAAGCACCACTCTTTATCATTACTGGGGGGTCTTTAAGCCTTATTAGTGTGTATCAATAGTAGAACTTAAACAATTAGTCCATCAATTGATTAGCTGATTGACTATTTTGATACTCAATTAATACTAAATAATGAATGAGTCCAGCCTCTCAAATGAGACTATTTTCACACATCACTGTTTGTCATTATCACTGTAAACTTAATATTTCTGGATATTTGGACTTTTGGTTGAACAAAATAAAACAATGTCACTATTGGTTCTGCATAGTTGTGATTTAAACATGAGGAAAAATAAACCTGAATTGATTTAATAAGATATTTGAAAGGATTAGTTTTTGACAGAATGCCCTTGCTCCAGCCGCAACCTAAACGCACTCACAAGTACTAACCCTTCTTTTTGTTATTCTCAGGGCCATCCTCATCACTGAACACCACGATGCCTTCTAACAGTGCCTGGTCATCCATTCGTGCCTCCAGCCACAGCGGTTCCCTCACCAGTACAGCACAAAGCACTTCAGGTATATATTCCTGTTTTGTAATTCAGTCTTAGACATCTTGTTGCCCCCTTCCTCATCACTCAGGCTGCAGATGTTTAAGAAGGACAGTCAGCAGATCTGTGAAAATTGCTGTTTCACTTTGTTTTCCTCTCCGCTTGCAGCCAGACCCAGTGAGTCAAAGTGGTCTCCCGGCGGCGGTTCTGTGTCCAACTCCTCCCTAGCTCATGAGCTGTGGAAGGTCCCCCTCCCTCCCAAGGCGCTGTCTGTGGCAGCCCCCTCCAGACCACCACCTGGCCTCACCAGCCAGAAGCCCAGCCCCGCCTCCTCTGGCTGGGACGCCTCTGCCCTGAGGTTGGGGGGGTGGGGCTCCTCTGAGTCCAGATACACACCTGGTGAGAGCTTGTGACACTTTATAGGCACAAAAAAAATTATTTGCCAACACAAACAACAACACAATACAAGTTGGTATGCATATATAATATGTGCTCCAAATTTTCCAGAAGAATTTTGCTGGAAGTCAGATGAGATGCACTGCATCACATTTTTAACGTGTTGTCAACGGCCTTTACAGATTCCTCTTAACTTCTGCACAGTAAATAAAAATAACTAAATTCTTACTGATTGTAAGTAGATTTGTTTTCCAAGTTTTATTTAGATGCTGCCTTGAATAAAAAAAAAAAAAAAAAAATTTCTTTGTTTTAACATTGTAGTTTTTGATACTCTACTTCTCATGGTTAGAGGCGGTGTTAAGGTGACATTTGTGCAACGTACATGATTTCACTCAAGTTTTATGGCTGAGGACCTCTGACCTGGACCTTTCCAGTCGTTTTACCTTTGTATACTTGCATTTTATCTGAATTGCACATAACCATAGCTGATTATGATTTTACAATGTGTGTGTATTTGCAGGTTCCAGTTGGGGTGACAGCAGCAGCTCAGGGAGAACCCAATGGCTTGTTCTGAAAAATCTCACACCTCAGGTACTCACACATGAATGTAACATTATTATTAATCTGTGTGATTTTTGTTATTGATATGTTATATTCCAAGTGTTTATGGAGTGTGTTTAGAAAATTGAACACTTAGAGGAGATTTTTGTGTATGATAATTGTCAGCAGTTTAATATCACCGTCCTTGTTAACCCGCTGTGTCTCTCCCAGATTGATGGCTCTACCCTGAGGACCCTGTGCATGCAGCATGGCCCTCTGATCACATTCCACCTCAACCTGCCGCACGGTAACGCCGTGGTATGCTACAGCTCCAAGGATGAGGCCGCCAAGGCCCAGAAGAGCCTGCACATGTAAGGACACCAGAGACACTCATACACATCACATACATGCTCTATTTACCTTTTTTATTATAGTCCTGTATTAAATTAGATAAGATGCCCCTGCTGTAATGAAGTGAATAGTTAATGGTGAGACAGATGAATGGGATATTTAAATTTATACAATCTGTCCCTGTTTATTGCAGCTGCGATTCATTCAGTGCCTTTACATGAGCGTAGGTAGCCATGCTACTGTTACCTTTTACCAGTTTGCTTAAACATGAGAAACCCAGTGACTGTCACGGTATGGCATTATTTAAACCAAATTTACCCTGCTAGATTTCTCATGGAGAAAGCCCGTTTCTCTGCCATGTATTCTTCCAACCAGGTTTCTACCCAGCTTTTTACGTGTTCACATGTAGAAAAGAAAAAGGAAATTAATTTCAAAAGGAGAAAATATCTCTGACAGCAGAACAGAGGTATAAAAGACATTATTACATATTATTCTGACGAACACAAACTAGTCTAACAAAGTCTAATTAAGATGGTTTCCACCTCTGAACATCTGATCATTTCTAAAATTCTTACTAGCCCTCCAACACACAGACACACACACACACACCCTGATTAAACAATACAATCAGGAAGGAGGATCTTCCACCACACGTTTATAGTAACCAGGTGACCACAGTGTATGTAAACATGTCGTATGACTACCTGCATAAACTGCTTTCGCTAAGTAACCTTGGTACTTGTGTGCGAGCAACACACTCACACACTTTAACCTGTTGTCTCTCTGTAGGTGTGTTTTGGGGAACACTACTATTCTGGCTGAGTTTGCCAGCGAGGAGGAAATCAACCGTTTCTTTGCACAAGGGCAGTCATTGGCCACTCCCTCCTCCAGCTGGCAGGCCATAGGCTCCTCTCAGAGCAGAATGGATCAGTCTCACCCCTTTCCCAGCCGCGCTCCTGAACCTAACCAGTGGAACAGCAGCGATCTCCACAGCTCCTCCCTCTGGGGCGGGCCCAACTATTCCAGTAGCCTGTGGGGGAGCCCCAGTGGCACCGAGGCGGGGAGGATCAGCAGCCCTTCTCCAATCAGCTCCTTCCTCCCGGTGGATCACCTGACAGGGGGTGGGGACTCCATGTGAACCGCCTGCCAATCAAACAGGCTGGGGGGAAGCGTCAGTAGAGAATTATCAATAATCAGCAGAAGAAAATGAAAAAAAAAAAAGTAGTTATAAACGCAATGGCACTAGTTGGACTCTTTCTCACTTACAAGATATTCAACAAAACGGGGTCTCCCCTGTGGAAAACAAGTTACGTTTCTCTCTGCACATATGTCCACTTTGTTTTAGCCCAAAAACATATCAGTCGGAATACTTGAATCATGCAGGCCAATTCTATAATGTGAACGGATGGATATTTGCTTCCAGGTAGTGCTCTTTCAGACCGAAAAAAGCTTCAGTCGAGCTCATTATTATATATATATTTTTTGTTTCATTCATCATGTTTATTTGAATTCCAATTCTTTTTATTTTTAACGTTTTCTTTTTGTTTAATTTTTTTTTTCTTTTTTTTGCGTTTGTTTGCTGACAATGTTGGAGTATGAGCTTTTTTAACTTTGCACTGAATGTGGTTTTTTCTCAGTATATATAATCTGCAATATAGAGGGAGCAGCCAGTTTTTCCAGTGTAGCTGTTTACTCATTGAGGTCCTTACCGTATGTGTGTATGCGTGTGCACGCGCACGTGTGTGGAAGTACTTTGTGCGTGTGATTGCGTGTGTGAATGAGTATGTGTGCGCTCCTCTCTGCCTTGGCACGCCTACCTTACTGCGTTGTCGTGGAGTTCAAGATCAACAGATAGTTAAAGAAGAATAAAAGCTGACTTAGGAAGATTATCTGGTGATAGTAAAAGTGACATTAAAAAGTATTGCACCAATTTTGTTTTAAAACTAAAGAACGTTGAGCTCTGCAGTGCAAAGGACTGTAGCCGCAGCTGGGACTAGCAAGCCCCGCCCACCCTAATATAGGGGCGGGGCCTATCTAGCAAGCCCTCCCACTGGCCCTCTGGTGGGCAGGGGGGGAACAGCACTTTCAGAATAGGCTTTCAATGTTTTGGAGGTGCCACACTGCAACCTCTTGTTTACAAGACTTAGGAGGCGGAACGTGTGTTCATTCTTCATTTTAAAGAGAAGATGGAATAAAATAAAAAAAAAAATACACAAAAAAATTTCAAAATTATTTTAAAAAAACTTAAAAAAAAAAATTTATAAAACAGAGAAAATCGACAAAAAATTTAAACTCTTACTGAGGATGAAGATGATGCTTTGTAACTCTGGGAATTCGGATCAGTGTTTTTGGCCATGGCGTTGGTTATTTGAACTATTCCTCTTTGTCTGCTAAATAACCAGCAATGGTTCTCAGGAAATCAAGCCAGTTTTCCCCCCCTTGTAGTTGAATTAAAAAAAAAACTACTACTCCTTGTAGGAAAGGAAAATCCAACTTCTAGCACTGAAAACGATGTATAGGTCTGTAAATTTTTTTTCTCTGCCAAATAACTGCTTTAAGCTGGAGAAGCTCAACACACTGCTTTCGATATGCTGTCTTTTGGGGGGAGGGGGGTCCTAATGTGGGGGGGTGGAGGACGGGCTGTAGAAAACCCATCGCTCCCTCTCTCCTCCTCTTCCTCCACTCCTCCACTCCACTGATGTTAAAAATCAAAAGTGGGGAGTGTGTATTGTGTGAGTGTGTGACTGTCAGTGGAAAATGTTGTCTTGTCGGACTTAAAAACCAAGAGAAAGGCGAATCTGTATCTATGCATACTGTAGCCTCTCACGTGGCCTACTGAGAGGCGTTTTTTTTTTTTTTTTCTCTCTATTTTTTTTTTCCCGTGTCTCACAAAATGTTTTAAATGTTTAATTAAGTACAACAAAATGCGAAATATTACTTGCTTTCTTTTTTTTTTTAATTGCTCTCATTGCCACAAATGGTGTTTTGAAAAAAGGAAAGAAGAAAAACCTTAAAAATCTTGTTTTGGTTGAAGATAATATTTTAACAGTGCAAAAGTCGTCCACATTTCATTGCCTTGATCCTAATTGTGTCCGAAGATGCAACAAGTCAAGTGGCTTCTACCTGTTTACAAATAGAATATGATTGTATTGTTGTACTGTTTTATTTGTTGTTGTTTTTTTCTTTTCTTTTTTTCTTTTTCCTTTTTCTTTCTTTTTCTTTTTTTTTTTTCTCTCC
>NW_019525546.1:0-6274 GCF_002814215.2 Seriola lalandi dorsalis | reverse complement strand
TTACTCATCTGAAGTTCCTGACCTGATGAAACGTGTGTGTGTGTCTGCGTGTGTGTGTTTTGGATGCTCCATACCGGCAGATGTGAGTTCTACCGCTGGAGGGGAAAGGGGTTGAGTTTGGGGAGGGGGGGGGGGGGGGGGGGGGGGTGTCCGTGCGAATAGTGTGAATGTAAATCCACCAGTGGTGTTTGTCAACAAAATACACGTGTGAATAATAGAATCTACCAGTGATTGTTTAGTTACTATGATGCACAATTTTTCGGGGCAAAAACAAAAGCTTCAGAGAGTGCATGAACGAGAAGTCAGCATTAGCGAAGCCATGGACCTTAATTTCTTTTCTTCATCGTGTAATTATTCTGTGTTAAGCCTGTGTGAGTGTGTGAGTGTGCGTGTGTTTTCCCTCTCCAATATAGGTTTTTATTTCAGAAGTACTAGAAACGTTGGCTTTAGTTGTGTTTTTAAGTTTAGCCGTGAATATTTAACAACTTCAAAGCATACGTAGTGAGACGAAACCTTGAGTATTAGCCAGACTTGACAGTGGTGTGTGCCAGTATTGAACTGCTCTCTACCAAATAATTAAATCATACAAAAGATTAGTTTACTTAATTCCAGATCTCTTTGCTTAAACTATATATATATATCTTATTTGTATTTTTGTCTTGTTTAACAAATGTTATCAAGTGGAACATCTGAACCATGTTTTGTCATTTGTTTATGAGTTAACTTAATTTGACAAATTGAACTGAGGAGCCTTGGATTTTGCACTTGGGTGGATTGGAGGAAAGACCAGTCGGTCAGACAGACGGTGGTGGTGGTGTAGTTTGGATTTTCAGGTCTGTCTGAGGGAGAAGGTGCGTCTGTGAGTATTGTGACAGGGTAAAGTCTGTGTGTGTGTGTGTGTGTGTGTGTGTGTGTGTGTGTGTGTGTGTGTGTGTGTGTGTGTATGTATGTGTGTGTGTGTGCGTGCGTGCGTGCGTACATCTTCATGTTCTCAACTGAAGTGGAAGTTTGTGTGTGTGCGTGCTATGATTAGAGAAGATGGTGCTTTGTTGGTCCCAGTGAGGGAGCGAGAGAAGAGGGAGGGGGGTGTAGTCCTCCTCTCCAGGTTTACCTCTCCCTGTTCACTGGGCCGGCCGGTCAGAGCGGCGACCTCGCCACGCCGCCTGAACTGAGCCAGAATGTAGCTGAAAACGGTTTTAAAAGTATAAATGACGGCCGGCATCTCGGTCTGCTTTCTCTGGCACCTGCTCAGCCTCAAACATGGAACCGCCATGCAGAAAAAAGAAAATAAAGCAACCACTACTCATTATTGTTGTATTTTAATAAGTATTCAGCTACTGTTCTGACCACGCCTGGTTCCCATGGTGATTGACGGTGGCTGTTGCCGTGGAGATGCTTGCATCTCGAGGCTGACTGAAATGAGGCGAGGCTTCTTGTTGGCCCGTAGTGACTCAGGCAAAGAGATGTGACTTGTGATCGGCTGGTTCTTCCTGGCTTTTCAGGGACAAAGGGTTGCACTTGCCTCTTTGCTGGCTTATCCAGGATCAGCTCTCCCTCTCCAGCTCCTAAGCTTAACTACAGGAGAGGAAACGCAAAACTGACAGGAGATCTGGGGCAAGTCAGCTCTTCATAGTCTATTTTCCCTTTCCACTCTCGATGAAATTACTTTACACTTCATTCATTCTGATTTTGGCAGTGCTTCCCTCCTAGTGCTGATCTGGAAGAAGTTTTGTCCCTCCTCAGTATCCTTACCTTAACCATTAGTGGGACAAAAACGGAGCCCTGATCAGCAGCCGAGGAGGCAGCGTTGCTCTGCTGATAGAGAAGGGACAAGCAATGTCTGTAAAACGCCTCTCATTGATGTTGATGTTACTGTTTTGGTTCCCAGCTTAATCTCGCTCTGTTTCTGCCTCGTCCAATCTACTGTTAGTGTGTGTGTGTGTGTGTGTGTGTGAGTGAGTGAGTGAGTCAGTGAGTGAGTGAGTGAGTGAGTGAGTGAGTGTGGGTGGGAAGAGCAACAACCCAGTCTCGTACAGAAACTGTGTGTGTGTGTTTTTGTTCAAACACAGTATCATGCCAAATTGAGGAGGGAGGGTGAGAGGGAAGGAAAGGGATTGATAACTTTTTTTTGTTTTTTTTTTTCCTTTTTTTTTCTGTTTTGGTTGTTGTGTACGTATGTGTGTGTATGTGTATTTAAAAAGCTGGACAATGTTAAATGCTTGAAGAAAAAATGTCATTTGCAAAAGGATGATGTGAGGAAAACCTTTTCAGTAAGTGAAAACCACCATGAGCAATGTACAATCCCCAGGGCTGCCAAGCAGCTTCCCAACAGGGCCAGAAGAGGGGAGGAAAGAAGGAAGGAAGGAAAGAAAGAGGAGGGAAGCTGGCTGGTGATACTCTACTACTTTTTAATATTTAAGGAAAATAATGTGACTCTTTGTTTTTCTCTTGACTTAACTATCCTGTGAGCAAATGCTATATTATATCATAACACACCCAATGGCTCCTACTGTCGATCAAAAGCGCTAAGGCTATTTTTTTGACACAAAAAAGGAAAAAAAAAAACAAAAAACAAAGAAAAGAAAAAACACAAAAACTGTGAGAATCTGCTGTCTTTTTTTGTCATTTTACATTTAGTATGAATACACACAAACAAACCCTGAAAAGCTTTAGTCTAACCAGCACAAAGATGTGGGTGGGGCGGGTGGGATATCTGGGTGGGGGTGGGTACAGTACAGAGGGGAGGGGATGGGTGTCGCTCAGAGAGACTATGCAGTGGAGTGTTGAACCCAGGCTTCCATGTCCACCTTGGGTTTTTTGCTTTCTTTAAATAAAAACAAGAAAATCCCAAAAAACTTTAAAAAACACAGCTGAGATGGGATTCCCAATAATATTCCTCAAACATGTTGTGCCATCGTTGAATCGTACTACTAGTACTACTACTAATAATAATAATAAAAACTGAAAAAAACTTTATTACCTAGCAACCGTCGGGCCAGTTGTAGCAGGAGAGGATGACAGGTTAAGATTTGCAAAGTCCATTTCTTTATTTTCACAGCTTGTCTCCTCCTCGATAAGCCGAGGGGAGTGAGGCCGGTGAAACTGCAAATTTTACACAACTACAATGTTTTTTATAGAGATTCTATCAATCCACAGTGTGTAGTTGGATCACCTGTAAACCTATTATGCACATTGCTTTGGGAGACTGTTGAAACTATATATAATATATATATATATATATATATGAGAATATAAACGTACAGTGTCTATAATCAATGAGAGGAAGTCTTCCTCTCTTACAAACAAAACAGGAAGTACCTTTTTATTTTCAAACGTCTTCCTCGGGTCATCAAAGGATTTTATCTTAAACTTCGGGGGAAACTGCACTTTTTGAAGGACAATCTTTATTTGTATGGGTATAAAAATTGACAAAAACGAAGTCGCCTGATATTACAAGGTATAGAAAACCAACTCCAGTGTGCTCTAATAATGAATGTCTCCTCTGATGCTGTCTGTCTGTTTGGTTTCATTTAATCTTTATTCTCCTTCCTTTGTTGCTTGGTTTGTTCTGTATTTTTTTTTCTCCTTATTTTTCTGGATTTTAGTGCTCTTAAGAGAATCTGTACTAAGGTGTAGAGTAGTAGGTAGTAGGTCTTCTGTTGGCTGTACTCGTATACTGATTACTGTTTGTAACCCTCTGGCTCCTGCAGCCAGCATACAAAGCTGTATAACTTGGGTACAACCCTCAATAAAAGACTAACAATGACTCAGTGGTCGCCTCCTGGAGTTTTTATTTCTCCTTCTCTGGTTGTTGATAAAAGTGTGGCACAGTTCTTAACCATTTAAATAGTTTGTTTTCTATAGTAAAGGCTCGTTTTTTTTCCTCTGTCAGTTTACCTTCCATGTTTTTTGTTTTAACTTAAAAGTATTTAACTGACTCCTACATTTGCCACAACCCCCACAATTCATAACCATCTTTAAGCAGACCTTTCCCCCCCACATCTCCAAATTGTAATACATGTGTAATTGGGTAATTGGACTTGAAAGCTTTAATACACGATGTTCAAATTAGTTTTTAAATCTCTTTTCTTGGTCTCAGGTGAAACTATAGTGGGTTATTAGGTCAGACCACTGCTGTTATTCTGTTTCCAGCATTGTTAATTTAAGTTTATTTGTGGTTTCCACTATTATTTCATATGAACAGTGAGCTGTTCTCAAGAACATCTGATTATGGTGACACTGTTTGAATGAGATGAGTATGAATAAATCTGAATTTGCTAACCTGTTATGTGGTGTGTTTCTTTGTTTGAATATTTTACTGCAGGGGATTTGTGTAAAGTTTCTATGGTGGTTTTAATGTAGTGCATGTACTCAATGGTACTTGCAGAATACCTATGCAAGCACAGGGAGAACATTCAAACTCCACACAGAAGGGCCCCAGGCCTGGGGTGTGAACCAAGAACCTTCTCACTGTGAGGCGACGATTCTAACTACTGCAACACCATTCCATCCCATGAATAAATTATAGTATAGTAAGTCATAAAAATATCAAAGTATAATAAGGCATAAAAATGTCATAATATAAGGAGTCATAAAGATGTCATAGTATAGTAGGCATAAAAGGTAGTAATAATGTCATAGTATAATAAGTCATAAAAAGTCATAAAACAGTCATAGTAGAGTAAGGCATAAAAACCAATAAAAGTAATTTTTAAAAAGAGGCATAAAAATGTCATAGTATAATAAGGCCTAAAAATGTCATAGTATAGTATGGCATAAAAAGTAATAAAAATGTCATAGTATAATAATGCCTAAAAATGTCATAGTATAGTAAGGCATAAAAATGTCATAGTATAATAAGACATAACAATGTCATAGTATAAAAATTCATAAAAATATCATAGTATAGTAAGGCATGAAAAGTAATAAAAATGTAATGTTATAATAAGGCCTAAAAATGTCATAGTTTAAAAAGTCATAAAAATGTCATAGTATAGTAAGGCATAAAAAGTAATAAAAATGTCATAGTTATAATAAGGCATAAAAATGTCATAGTATAATAAGGCATAAAAAGTAATAAAAATGTCATGTTATAATAAGGCATAAAAATGTCATAGTATAGTAAGGCATAAAAAGTAATAAAAATGTCATGTTATAATAAGGCATAAAAATGTCATAGTATAGTAAGGCATAAAAAGTAATAAAAATGTCATGTTATAATAAGGCATAAAGATGTCATAGTATAGTAAGGCATAAAAAGTAATAAAAATTTCATAGTATAATGAGGCCTAAAGATGTCATAGTATAGTAAGGCATAAAAATGTCATAGTATAATAAGGCCTAAAAATGTCATAGTATAATATGGCAGAAAATGTCATGGTAAAGGAAGGCCTAAAAATGTCATAGTATAATAAGGCATAAAAATGTCATAGTATATTAAGGCATAAAACGTAATAAAAATGTCATAGTATAATAAGGCCTAAAAATGTCATAGTATAATAACGCATAAAAATGTCATAGTATAAAAAGTCATAAAAATATCATAGTATAGTGTAAGGCATAAAAAGTAATAAAAATGTCATAGTATAATAATGCCTAAAAATGTCATAGTATAGTAAGGCATAAAAATGTCATAGTATAATAAGGCATAACAATGTCATAGTATAGTAATTCATAAAAATGTCATAGTATAGTAAGGCATGAAAAGTAATAAAAATGTCATGTTAATAAGGCCTAAAAATGGCATAGTATAATATGGCATAAAAATGTCATAGTATAGTGAGGCATAAAAAGTAATAAAAATGTCATAGTATAATGAGGCCTAAAAATGTCATAGTATAGTAAGGCATAAAAATGTCATGGTATAGTGAGGCATAAAAATGTCATAGCATAAAAATTAATAAAAATGTCATACTATGATAAGGCCTAAAAATGTCATAGTATAATGAGGCCTAAAAATGTCATAGTATAATATGTAAGAAAATGTCATGGTAAAGGAAGGCATAAAAATGTCATAGTATAATAAGGCCTAAAAATGTCATAGTATAATAAGGCATAAAAATGTCATAGTATAAAAAGTCATAAAAATATCATAGTATAGTGTAAGGCATAAAAAGTAATAAAAATGTCATAGTATAATAATGCCTAAAAATGTCATAGTATAGTAAGGCATAAAAATGTCATAGTATAATAAGGCATAACAATGTCATAGTATAAAAATTCATAAAAATATCATAGTATAGTAAGGCATGAAAAGTAATAAAAATGTCATGTT
>NW_019525545.1:0-602 GCF_002814215.2 Seriola lalandi dorsalis | reverse complement strand
AAAAATGTCATGTTATAATAAGGCATAAAAATGTCATAGTATAGTAAGGCATAAAAAGTAATAAAAATGTCATGTTATAATAAGGCATAAAAATGTCATAGTATAGTAAGGCATAAAAAGTAATAAAAATGTCATGTTATAATAAGGCATAAAAATGTCATAGTATAGTAAGGCATAAAAAGTAATAAAAATGTCATGTTATAATAAGGCATAAAAATGTCATAGTATGTATGTTATAATAAGTCATAAAAATGTCATGTTTAATGAGTCATAAAAATGTCATAGTATAGTAAGGCATAAAAAGTAATAAAAATGTCATAGTATAATAAGGCCTAAAAATGTCATAGTATAGTAAGGCATAAAAATGTCATAGTATAAAAAGGCCTAAAAATGTCATAGTATAATATGGCATAAAAATGTCATAATATAAAAAGTCATAAAAATGTCATAGTATAGTAAGGCATAAAAAGTAATAAAAATGTCATGTTATAATAAGGCATAAAAATGTCATAGTGTGAATAGTCATAATAATGTCATAGTATAGTAAGGCATAAAATGTCATATATATGTCATAGTATACTATGGCATAAAAATGTCATGTT
>NW_019525544.1:705331-707532 GCF_002814215.2 Seriola lalandi dorsalis | reverse complement strand
TAAAAATGTGAAAAAACGTCATAGTATAGTAAGACATAAAAATGCCAAAAAACGTCATAGTATACTAAAGCATCAAACATCATGTTATAGTAAGGCATAAAAACGTGACAAAAAACGTCATAGTATAGTAAGGCATAAAAATGCCAAAAAACGTCATAGTATGCTAAAGCATAAAACGTCATGTTATAGTAAGGCATAAAAATGCCAAAAAACGTCATAGTATACTAAAGCATAAAATGTCATGTTATAGTAAGGCAAAAAAACATGAAAAAACGTCATAGTATACTAAAGCATAAAATGTCATAGTAAGGCATAAAAATGCCAAAAAACGTCATAGTATGCTAAAGCATAAAACGTCATGTTATAGTAAGGCATAAAAATGCCAAAAAACGTCATACTATACTAAAGCATAAAATGTCATGTTATAGTAAGGCAAAAAAACATGAAAAAACGTCATAGTATAGCAAGGCATAAAATGTCATAAAAACGTCATAGTATAGTAAGGTGTAAAATGTCATAAAAATGTCATAGTATGGTAAGGCATAAGATATCATAGTATAGTAAGTCATTAAAACGTCATAGTATAGTAAGGCATAAAATGTCATAAAAATGTCATAGTATAGTAAGGCATGAAATGTCATAGTATAGTATGGCATTAAAATGTCAAAAATCATCACAGTATAGTAAGGCGTAAAATGTCATTACAACGTCATAGTATAGTAAGGCATAAAGTTGCATAAAAACATCATAGTTTGGTAAGGCATAAAATGTCATACAAACCTTATAGTATGATAGGGCATAGAAAACGTCTTAAGATAATAAGGCATAAAATGTCAGAGTATAGTAAAGCATGGAAAATGTCAAAAAACGTCATAGTATAGTAAGGCATAAAGTGCCATAAAAACGTCATAGAATATTAAGGCATAAAATGTCATAAAATCGTCATAGTATAGTAAGGCATAAAATGTCATAGTATAGTAAGTCATAAAAACGTCATAGAATATTAAGGCATAAAATGTCATAAAAATGTCATAGTATAGTAAGGCATAAAATGTCATAGTATAGTAAGGCATTAAATGTCATAATATCGTAAGTCATAAAAACGTCATAGTTTGGTAAGGCATAAAAGGTTATAAAAACATCATAATTTGGTAAGGCGTAAAATGTCATAAAAACGTCATAGTATAGTAAGGCATAAAATTTCATAGTATAGTAAAGCATGAAAAACGTCAAAAAACGTCATAGTATAGTAAGGTGTAAAATGTCATAAAAACGTCATAGTTTGGTAAGGCATAAAATCTCATAAAAAAGTCATAGTATAGTAAGGCATAAAATGTCATAGTATAGTAAGGCATAAAAACTTGATAGTTTGGCAAGGCATAAAATGTCATAAAAACGTCATAGTATAGTAAGGCATAAAATGTCATAGTATAGTAAGTCATAAAAACGTCATAGTTTCATAGTATAGTAAGTAATAAAAACGTCATAGTTTGGTAAGGCATAAAATGTCATAAAAACGTCATAGTATAGTAAGGCATGAAATGTCATAGTAAAGTATGGCATTAAAATGTCAAAAAACATCACAGTATAGTAAGGCGTAAAATGTCATAAAAACGTCATAGTATAGATAGGCCATAAAAACGTCTGAAAACGTCTTAAGATAATAAGGCATAAAATGTCATAGTATAGTAAAGCATGGAAAACGTCAAAAAACTTCATAGTATAGTAAGGCATAAAATGTCATAAAAACGTCATAGAATATTAAGGCATAAAATGTCATAAAAACTTCATAGTATAGTAAGGCATAAAATGTCATAGTATAGTAAGTCATAAAAACGTCATAGAATATTAAGGCATAAAATGTCATAAAAACATCATAGTATAGTAAGGCATAAAATGTCATAGTATAGTAAGTCATAAAAACGTCATAGTTTGGTAAGGCATAAAATGTCATAAAAATGTCGTAGTATAGTAAGGCATAAAATGTCGTAGTATAGTAAGGCATTAAATGTCATAATATAGTAAGTCATAAAAACGTCATAGTTTGGTAAGGCATAAAAGGTCATAAAAACATCATAGTTTGGTAAGGCGCAAAATGTCATAAAAACGTCATACTATAGTTAGGCATAAAATGTCATAGTATAGTAAGGCATTAAATGTCATAATATAGTAAGTCAAAAAACGTCATAGTTTGGTAAGGC
>NW_019525544.1:691389-698889 GCF_002814215.2 Seriola lalandi dorsalis | reverse complement strand
TGCATACGTGTCTGCAGCTCACTGATGATCAGTGTGTGGTGATATACTATATACCTTTTTAATGACAGCACTATAGCACACCATTTTATTATTACTTTGTATTTTTTTTGTCAGAATAGCAGAAGGAAAACTGTAACATCCTTTCTCCAGCTTCACTGAAATTGTGCCAAGAAAAACTACTACTACTATGTGATAAATGAAATGCATCATTAAATATTAACTTCATGTCAGTTGTCAAAAAGGGATATATAAGTGCTCTTATATACATCTAATATCCTCAGGGACATAAGATCTTACATACTGTACATTCACCAAGTGAATATCATGATTCAGACATGCAAGCTAAAAGTCAACAGAGTGCAGAACAGAGCAATGAGTCATGAGTGAGCCCCTCAACTCACACATACTATATGATGGACAAACTGGTTAGAGTAGCAGCTGCAGCGGTAACATAGATGCATGTGGGGGACTTTGGGGGGGTTAGCCTGCGTGCCAGGCTGTGAATGAAATTGGTTGATGATGCAGATGCAACCTGTACTACCCATCGTGAGATACAGCAGCTCTATGCCTAATTAAATTCTCAACTTTATTGTGGTGCAGAAATATTTAACTGGTTCACAAATAACTGGTAGAAGGCAGCCTACTCGTTTCTCTGTAGAGCTGCACTCTTTGCCACTGAGCTCCATCTCCTTGTGCAACAGCTGCCAATTTCCTGCACTGCCTCAAATGACTTTCAGGACCACAGAAAGGACCTGAATCACTTACATTCAGCTGAGGGTTTTATAAAATGATTCATCCTGCGAAGAAAAGGCTGTTATATTTTGTGTTCTCACGCACTGACAGTTTGTTTAAATGGCGACAGTCAATATTTTTATATCAAATGACAATGTGAAAGCAATGTGAGAGACATGGCTCACAGTGATGAACATACAGATACTTATCACCTGAATCTGCAGCTCCCCTCTGCTTTACACAGATTTGTAGCTGTCCAACCCCCAACTTTACTATTTTGGTTCGCTTTCAATGCTTTTATCATGTTTAGCAGCAGCAGCAGCAGCAGGCAGCTGTTTTCAGTGAAAAAGCTCTTAAAAACACTCTGTACTCTACCTCTGTGACACTAAATGGTGAGGAGAGGAACAAAGTTAAAGGAACTAGCTGGTGATCATAGTGGAGCATTTAGTAGCTAAATAGATGTTTCTCTCAGGAGATGGTGGAGACCAAAAACAGAGCAAAAAGAGTGAATACTGGATTAACATTCTGGCCAGAAACATGAGTCCTAATGAATGATAATGTTGCTGTGTAACTGTTGGATGCAGGAAACTGTTTGCTAACAAGTACCCTAAGTCTAACCCTAACAAAAAAAAGCTTCAAAATAGCACGATGACAAAGAAAAGTGTGGAGGAAGGAAGCATTGAATTAACAAGAGCAGAAGATAAAAGGATTAGAGAGAAAAGAGAGATGAGGATCAGTGGAAGATGGAGGAAGAGGAGAAGACAGGGGACAGATGTGGAGAAGAGGAGGGCGACATGATGATAATGTGCGATAATGGAGTCGTCGCTCGATAAAAAGGTGACGTTGCTGTATGATTTAACAATCGAGAGCTGAAGAACAATAAAGCCTAACCGTGTGTGTGTGTGTGTGTGTGTGTGTGTGTGTGTGTGTGTGTGTGTGTGTGTGTGTGTGTGTGTGCATGTGTGTGTCTTCAAGGTTTGGCCTCCGCATTTGAATGAGGCGTGCTAAAGCTAAGTAGGCTACAGGGGATGACACTCTTCACTGATGCCACTCCAAAACCACTTGTAACACACACTCTCACACATACTGAAACACACTCACACGCACTCCTACCCACTCACTTAAGTCGAGGGTTTGAAATTGATCTGGGACTTGAAACGAATACTCCAAACAATTATCTTTCTCTCCTGCGTCTAGTAATCCATTTCCCATGAATATATTCACATCTGCCTCTCTTTTTTTCCCGCTTTTTTTTCCCGCTCTTCCTCCTACCATCCTCCTCCTCTTCTGTCACACATTTCCACCTCCCTCGTCTCTCTTCCCTCACAGGTGTTGGTGTGTTTCCCTCGGGCTTTTGGACAAAATGTGACAATACAGCGATGATACTTTTGATTTATGGCAGAAGATGCCTGTCACATAATGTCCAGACTGAAGCTACTGGCTGCAAGTGAGAGCAACACTCTTCCTCCTGGAACAAAATAAATACAATAATTTTTTATTCTTAAGCAGAGGTAATAGCAATGTGAGTAGGTGGAAAATTAATTTTTTTAAACAAAAAATCTTTATAGTTTATTTAGAATTGTAACAGATAACATTAATCTCCTTTTTTATCTTGTTACTTTTCTGTAAATTGATAAAGACAGTGCACGTGTATGTTACTCTACATAGGTGTAGTTGTGAATTACTGAGTTTGTGACATAAGACAAAATGCTGATAAAATTTTGATATAGAATTCATATTAAAGTTTATCCTGAACATTGTCATCCTCTTCAAGCTTGTGTTGGGTTATTTTAAGTGAAAACAAGACTAAAACTCTGCAGCTGTGTTCAAGGATATTTACTGACATTTGGTCATAAACCAAAATATTGGACAAACTGATTCGTTTAACCCGATGTTTAAACTTCAAGGGATCACCAAATTTATTACAGTTCATGCTGAAGCGAACATGAATGTCTGTACCAAATTTCATGATAATCCATCTGATAGTTGTTTACACATTCCACTTAAAACCCCAAGTGGTGGCAGTAGAGGTAAAACTGACTTAGAACTGGTGCCGACCAGAGGAGTCTGACTGTTTAATTACAACAAGCTGTCTGTGATTCTATTGAAGTGTAAAGTAATTTATTTAACTTGGTAAGTAGCAATGACTGAGGGCTGGGGACAAATGGGTAGAAGAAGGTTTTACAGAAAAATAATCCAACCAGGCGTTGTGGTTTCACCCAGCAGGCAGCTGTACAGTTTTACCAACCATCCAGCAGCTATTGTCTCAGTGACTGCACGCAGCTCTCCAGGAGTCCTCACCTCACTCCTTTCATCTCCAAATAAAACTAGATGACTCCTAACGTTAGCAAGTTAGCTAAGAACACACAAAATTTAAATGAACAACTTTGGAATTACCTTCTTTTAGTGGAGGCTAACCTCCTCCACCATGCACCAGATTAACATGTAGTGGGACCCGTCTATCAACTGAACACAGAGAGTCAAGCTGATAAAAACCCAACGTCTGCTGGTAACTCTCGGTAAGACTGAGAACAGACTAACAAACTGTCAAAGTAACGTGTGAATTTAGGATTAGTCACTGCAATATAATTGTTGACTTTCAAAATATAATCCTTTGCACCTCTTCCTCTGCTCCTGAAAAAAGTAACCACATGACTGTAACGTGTAACTAAATAATGCCTTACTGCCCAACACTGTTGGTACAGTATCACAAGAGAAGTAACATCTTCATAGCGAGGTTAATTAACTTGTTGCTCCTATTCTACGAACCAAACACCCAGGCTCTGCTTTCCTTTGCTCTGGTCTCATCTTGGACTCTAATAGGTTTATATTTGCCAGTTGATGATCTGTGAAGAATTAAATTGTCAGATCCGTACTCCTTCTTAGTCACTTTTAATCTGACTTATTGTGACATCATCACTTCCTGCCAGCTGATATCATCACTCGCTGCCGGGAAAACTGAGATTATCAATGAGACGATGCCCAGAAACGTGTGGTGATTGGCAGGGATGATCGATGATGATATCACCCTGTTCATCACCAGAACAATAATAAAATACAGCACTTCTGGTTTGGATGGTGATGGTGATGTCACTGCCATTTGTGTGAAGGCTGTGCGCATATGTGCATGTTGTGTCAGACTGCAAAATGTGAATAGCAAATGATATCATTGCTTTCCACTGGGAGTCATGCCGAATTCCAGACACACACACACACACACACACACACAGTGTTTGGTCCAGCTGCTGTGTTCAAGGCCGGGCAGAAAAGTCAAATGTCACAGTCGTGAGTTTCTGTTCACCTTGTAGAAACACTGAATCTGCGCTGAGAGCAGGCCTGAACCTCTGCAGGAAAAGCTGCTGCCAAACAGCCGACAGCAGGACGCTCTGAAACTACACGGCACATCAGAGTGAGGCTGTGAGAGGAAAGACAAGAAAATGATGCTGGCTGCAGAATAAATGTATAGTTTAGAGGGTGTATATGGCCTCACATCCATACACAGATATAGTTATCAAACCAGATCCCACTGGCAGCTGACGACAGATTCTCTGATCTAATATTCATGTTTTCTTGAAGACATCTTCCTTGAATAGTTCTCGGTTACGGTACTTGACATTCAATGAAAACAAACAACCACAATTATAATATACACATTAAATCTTGATTTGCAGGCTGCAGTCCTCCAGAAGAGTCACACAGGATCTGTTCACACAGGATGTTTTGGCTGCACATTTACAACCGCACACAAATAAGACAGAATAAAATAGACTGGAAGACCCATTTCGATGCAAGTAAAAAATGTGTAACACTGACGCCACTACTTCTCCCTGGTTGTAGTGGGCGTGCCAACACTTGCAAACATGGTGATTAATTTACTCAAACTGTGAAAATCAGCAAATGAACTTCCTGTCTATAGTACAGACATAATGTTTATAATAACATAACATTTTAACCAGTTTGTCACCAGCAGGTAAAGACAAACCTTCCTCGCTCAGCACTGCAACACGTACTTACTTACTTGTTTAATTGCAAATCTGCACAGAGACTCCAGGTTTCATTTTATACCTTCATCCTTAGGTGTTTCAGATTTTTGTAGAGGCAAACTCAAAGCACTAGCCTACCAGAAAGAGCTCATGTAACTTGCTGAAGTGGTGACATTTAGCAACTAAACTACTTCAATGCCTCGTTTTTTTGCAGTCTGCTGGTGACCAGCAATCAGCACATGATTGAAGTTTGTGTAAGCACCAGCTTTGTCTTTGTGCAGTCATTCATGCTATCACTAACACAGCAGCAGTTTGGGACCAACCAGCCCTGATGATACTGGACACCTGCTCTACCACTTGGTTTAACTCTTCCAAACAAAGTTCTTTGCCTGCTGTAGCAAAACAAACCACATCATTTGGTGCGTCTCCATATTGTTTATCACTGAATTCCAGCCCAATATCAAATGAATAAAACAGCAGATGTAGGATTTTGACCTGAGTCTGTGATGAATCATTTCTGTGTTATTTCAATCAACAATAAAAAAAGTCGCATAACAGACTTTTATTTACGAGAAATGTTTATCACTTTAACCTCGCAGAGCAAAGCTCAATCGCCCATAATCCTCTCTATCTCTCTGAGTGTTGCTGTTGAACCCAAGCCAACTGAATATGCCTCTGCCCAGTCAACCATGAGGAGTGTGGGTGTATGAGAGAAACAGTGTGTGTGTGTGTGTGTGTGTGTGTGTGTGTGTGTGTGTGTGTGTGTGTGTGTGTGTGTGTGTGTGCTCTACATTCTCTCTGCTCAAATATTCACAAATTAGCTAATATCAGAGTAAGGTTACATGTGCACACACATACACACACACACACAATGTTTTTACAGTTTCTCAACATATTCCCAGTGCAGCCCTCTGAAGCTCTCGGCTGCCAGCTGAGTGCTCAGGCAGGAGGTCTGCAGCCTCCGCTGACCCCCTCAGCGACCCCTGGGAGCCTCTTTCAGAGAACCATGGTTCGAGTGTATAACACCGAGCACTGAGCGAGGTTTGATCTCCTGCTGCAGTAAACACAAAAACACACCAAAGGGGATCGAAGACTTATCAATAGTTCATCAGCCGCCGTGGACTTTAATCCTTCACAAAGCAGAGCAGAGCCCACGGTCTTTTTAACACAACATCTTGTGTAAAATAATACATTTTAATTAGTTTTCTCAGCAATGCCTCAGTTAAATTGTTTCAATTTTTTTGATGCAGACTCACAAAACAACTGTTTATAACTGATTGCATGTGTTCCACTGTTCATCAATGTCATCTAATGGAGTCATTTTTAATGCATTTTTGAGACTTTTGCCAGAATATTGAGCCAGTTTCTGACAAGCGACCTCCTGCAGTCTTGTTCTCTCAAAGAAAATGGCGTACTTTGATTGCACATCTTAAAACTACATGTAGATGGCAAGAGTCTAAGACACTGACCATATAATCTCTGCATCGAGTCTGGCTGGGAACCTTTGTTTCATGTTCCCCCTCCTCTCTCTCCCCTCAATGTCTGGCACCTCTACACTGCTCATTAAAAGCAAAAATGTCCAATAGAATACTTTTTTAATTACTTTGCTTATACTCTGTTTCAAAGCAAGAGGTAGAGAGACATTCTTACACCGTTGCAAAACTTTTAGTAAGAAGTAGTGGTGTGCTGCTGGCAGGTCTTCATCCTCTGCAGGGGGAAGCAATTTTGAAAGCACTAACAAAGACTTGTCTTGTCATTTAGGGAGGAGGAGTTAGTGCATGTGCCTGTAAGGGTTTCTTAAAGTAATAGTTAAGCATTTTAGGACATACACTTATTTGTTTTATTTCTGAAAGGGAAATGAGAAGATCAATATCGAAAACGTAACTCCCTCTACAATGACAAACTGTCATTTTTATATTTCTGTTTGTGTGCAGATTAAAACGATTAAGATACAACATGTGAGCTTTAAACATTGAGGTAAAACAGAACAGTCTTTATGAAACTTAATTTCAGTGCGTGTCCAGATGCTGCTGGTCGATAAGCTGACTCATAACTACTTTTCAAAGACGTGATGTGTTACCCTCGATTGTCCAACCAAGCAGCGTCACGCGTCACCTAATTTTGGAGATCAAGACTTAGGAAGCAGAAAAAAAGCATAGAGCTTATCTGGTGGGGGGCGTCCCACTTCAGGTACTGTGTGTGTGTGTGTGTGTGTGTGTGTGTGTGTGTGTGTAAAATATCTAAATCATCATGATGTTTCGGAATATCTAAATATTTCCTTTGCAGTAACATCTTAAATTTTGGTAGGACAGGAATAACACACACTTTATGGCTGACTTGAGTGCTTTAACTGACTTCACTCCTCACCTTCTAATCTACTTACACACACACACACACACACACAAATGCAGTTGTACTGTAGGTCAACACACTCAGTCCATGACGCCACAAACACTGTATGGCATACTTTATGCACACTCACTCTCTCACACACAGGAGCTCACACACGCTCACACACACACACACACACTCACATCCAGCTGGGTTGTTTTTCTAAGGGGTGTTTATGTAAAGGAAGTTGGATCCTGAAACTCGCTGCATACTTCACATTTATGAAGGTTGGAAACGGCCTGACTGCTGATATGATTACACCAAGAAGCAAGCAGGAAAAAGCCCTGACATTCTCATATGGAAGCCATTATCCTTCCTCCACATCACTTTCTTTCTCTATTTATCTTTACCTCTTCTTCACCCCCCCATCCCCCCACCCTTTTCCTCACCCCCA
>NW_019525544.1:669452-691306 GCF_002814215.2 Seriola lalandi dorsalis | reverse complement strand
CCCCACCCCGTCTTTTCTCTTTCTCTCCCTTGTTCCCTTTCTTTTAATTTCTCTTCTCGGTTTCTCACACGCTGTTTGTGTTTATGAGTGTCTGCTTGCATGCATGTGTATTTGACGACCGCTGTGAACTGCGCTTGTGTTGACACAGGCATCAGAAATGCGGTGCACAAATACACACGCACACACACACACACACACACACACACACACACACACACACACACACACACACACACACATACACACAACACAGTGGAATGGTTTGATTAACAGCTAGTTGGCCTGACTTTCCTCTCTGGATCAGCCACAGTGTTAGACATTAAAAACCCATAATTCACTATTAACACCCCACCTCTGTGTGTGTGTGTGTGTGTGTGTGTGTGTGTGTGTGTGTGTGTGTGTGTGTGTGTGTGTGTGTGCCGTTCTCATAAGCCCCCTCCACCCATCAATCCACTCCCAAATGACATCAGAAGAGTGAGGAGTGAGAACACAGTGCATGACTGACAGAGACCAGGACAAGAGAAGGGATAAACCCTCTTTGTGTGTGTGTGTGTGTGTGTGTGTGTGTGTGTGTGTGTGTGTGTGTGTGTGTGTGTGGTGCGTGCGCGCGTGCGTGTGTGTGTGTGTGTGGAGTTAGAGAAAGAGAGAGCAAGACAGAGAGAGAGAGAAAGCTCTCACGCCCTGGATGCTGTAATGACACAATCATCTTTGGCAGAACAGAGTTGGTGTAGACAGAAGACATACACATCAACTGTTGCACACACACACTTACACACACACACACACACACACAGAAACTGAGATCCACCCTGCCTGGCTGCAGCTCGGTTTCCAAACGTTGCATCAAATTCCCAGAAATATGACAACAGAAACCTGAGAAGCCAGAGCAAGTCTGTCGCTGACCTCCAAGTCCTCCTGCACACACTGAGGAGTCAACACTGAATGTGTTTCAGTCTCATTTTAAACCATCGTTTCACCTGATTCATGGAGATCACGGCCGATGCCCTCGCAACATAAACATCTATAACACATCCCTGACGGTCAGAGCTACAGAATCAACAATCTGATGTTTTTGCTGCTTTCCCAGATCTCAACAATTACTGTAACCTAGTAAGCACAGTGTTACTGCTGACAGGGCTGATGGCCGAAATAAAAATAAACAAGATACAACTTGTAATAAACTGGAATTATACTTTAAATTTATTCTGGGAGCACAAAATGAAACTACAGTACTACTTGTTATATTAAGCAACTTCTGTCGCTGGCTAACAAAAATAGAGAGACAAGATAAATGCAGCTCCCAGAATAAAAGACAGATGTAAATGTAATGTACATGTAAGAAAAACCTTAAGTTTTTATAAAAACAAACAGTCTGTGGTCTCGCCATCTCCTATAAATAGAATAAACTGGCGTCTATTTTGGAAAACTTTCACATTTGCAACACAATAGTCTGAGGTCTACCACACATCACAACCAGAGAGGAGCAGGAGGTAAAGAAAGACAGACTATATGAGAGCAGAGATCCTGAGAAGAGCAGAGAGACAAAATAGAATCAAATCTGGCGCAGACGGAGAGGTTGTATGCCTCCCGGACTCGTAGGTGTCCCTGGAGTTTTACATTGTTTTACTCCTGCGGTTGCAGCCGCAGTGTTGGGTTCTGGTTTGGGTTAGGACTGATATGTTACTCTGTTGAATACAGTGGTGCTGCTGTGGGACAGCCTGGGAATGTGGCGGGGGAAAACACAGGGAAAATGAGCCTAGAAATGTTTGTTTGTTTGTTTGCGGAGAAGAAAACGGAGCGCAAAACCATGTGAGTTCATCTCAGGAGAAAGACTGAGGTTTCGTTCGCTCCCGAGTCCACATGCTTTCTTCTGTCAGGAGCTTGTATGTGTAGAAGTGTGTTTCGTGCATGAATATCCAGCTAGAGAGAGAGGAGGGCGGGGCTTTTCTCCACCCTGCTGTGTGATTGGTGGTTTGCTGTCTTTGCTGATGAATTGATAGAAGCGTCTCTCCTGCGGTTGGTTGAAGGGTTAATCCATCATTCACCTGTCCAGATGCACTGCAGACATTACTCTCCTCTCACCTCAACTAACTTCCCCTTCTCTCCTTTCATCTCCTTCACCTCGAACCTGTCAGTCACTTTTCTTGTGCTTCGCTGATGTTGAATAGTAACAATATAATCAAATGTACATTACCGTTTGTTACATGTGATATTCTCAAAATAAAGATTTCTTTTTCAGCATCCCACGAGAAATACTGTAATGACCTGTTTTCTGGTCACCAGGGAGAAATGTTGACCAACTTCAGCTTGCCCAAAATATTGCAGCCACATTACCACACTGCATGCAATCAAACCACGTTTTCTTACATGTCTTCATTGTCAGAATTTCATCTCTCAGCTCAGTGGATTTACAATACTCTGTATGTTGGACCTGCTGAACGTCCCTGTAAATCTGGTGAAACTGCATTTAGGTTTGCAGGTGATGCAGGGGTCTGTTCGCTGAGCTGAGACCTGCACTGAAAATATGCTCAAGCCCACGTAGAACGCAGGAATGACAAGGTTTCTGTGTTTCAGATTTTGCTGGTTCAGACTCTAATCTTGAATTTAAAACTCTAAGCACTGCTATGATTAGTGTAGGAAGAGAACATTGAAATGTTTGTGTTTTTTCTGTCAATAAAGTGTATATCATAACATATGGCAAAGTAGCTTTTCAGTGTACATAGTGCACAAATACAGTGTTTTAATATCATCTGGATTTTGCTGGATTTTATCTGCCTCTCCTCCTATGAAAACACTTTTTTTTTTGTTAAAAAATAAACGTGAAGTGTACACATGCAGTACATATTTTGTGGTTTTGTAAGTTGAGCGTGGAACTACAGCTGCCAACAGGCCAGGCACACTAAAAATGTATGTAGTCCTGGTATTGCAAAGTGTTTCAGACACAACTGTCCATCACATGGCTTTGATGAATGGAATATGCTCCACCATGCTCTCTGGCAAATCATATAAAATAATTATCCTCTTATGTCTGTCTTTCAGAATGATTTTCATGTCAGCCTGCATGCAGATGGATAGATTTTTATGCCAGAGCAAATAGCAACTGGAAGTCAGAGCGCCGGATCACCCACGTTGCAGTGCTGGAGCAGCTTTTCAAGGTGTTGCATTGGCCTCGGTTACATTCCAGCGTTTGTGAGCAGCACCTGCTTTGGGGCTCATGTGCATGCTGAAGTAAAAGGTTTCTGATTTGCCGTCAGTGGCAACATGTGAAACAACTCAAATAACATTTTAGTTTGAACAGTTGCAGCATCACTGCCATGTTTTCAACAACTGAGTGAAGCTTAAATTGTCTTGTGGTTTGAATCTCACACTAAGAGGCTTTAACTCTTTTATATAAACACACACATAGTTACACACAGACCCGCAACATGCCTCCATTCGTCTTGTACAACCACCTCTACCCTAATTCCCTTTCCCCTTCTCTCCCATCACCCCCTCACCCTTTTACCCAGTGCTTTTCTCCACCCCTTGTCCCATTCAATATATGTAGTGTACTCAAGGCAGCTATGTTGGTGGTGGTCCAAAGGAAAGCACCTACCACACACAAGCACACACACACACACACACACACAAAACACACACACACACAAACACACACTCGGACACACACTGCGAGGGTGGTAATCCAACTTTCTGTGAACCATGTGGAAGCCATTGCTGTGTAATCTGTTGTAATTGTGTTGTATTTGAGAGAGAGCTGGTCTACATTACCTACTTCATTACCACAGTGTGTGTGCGTGCGTGTGTGTGTGTGTACACTGCTAAGAACAAGAGACAGAGGGAGAAAGGGATATATGGGGAAAAGAAGGGGGAATCGTGACCAGCATGGTGAAACACTATTCACAAGTTGTCATAGTTTTCTTCCACACATCAACATCCCTCGTGAACATTTGAATCAACCCTAAAGTGCATGTAGTGTATCAAACATACCACTGACCATGTTCGATCTGTACAGACATATACATTCAAGGGCACACACACACACACACACACACACACAAACCTATACACCATTACACACATAGATTGCATAATTACACATAATGGATTAAGGGCTACTAACACCGAATGTAAATCTAGCGTGTATGAAAACTCCACAGACCTCACTCAGTGTAGTTTACCTGTAAACAAGCTGAAATGAGCCATGTAATATATGCTGCTCTGCTGAGTTGATCATCCAAAGAAGCCTTAATTAAAAAGTGGTACATTATGAGCTGACAGGAAACCCGCAAAGAGCCAGCAGGCAGGAAGTGTCTGACCTCCCTCCCCGTTAGGTTAGGCTAACGACAGAGTCACGTTGCAATCAGACATCACAGTCACATCAAAACTATTTGGAATATGGTGCTAGCAGCTGATGTCTGATGCTAACATGCACTGTCATTAACAATCAGTCTGTATCACCAGCAAATTAACTACTGTACAGCTCTCAAGGTGAGGATGATAATCAACAGAGTACAATTTAAAAAGAAAGGAAGTCTATCTCAATAAAATACTCACATGCATATATATATATATATATATATATATATATATATATAGCCATATAACAGCCAGAATCGCACAGGAAATCTTACAGATTGTGGCTGTGAATAATAAAAGAGACATGCTGCCCTGAGCAGAATCTTTCTCAACATTTTTATTAACACAGGGCAAAAGTCAAAATGCTCTAGTCTTGAAGTTTGAGCACAGCAACAAGGGAGTGCAGCTTTGCAGACAGAGATTGGCAGAAACTTTCAGATAAGTTGAGCCAACCGCCTGCCTCGTCCCCGCTGGTCTGGAATCAGCCCTCCTGGGTGGGTGAATCTGGAGTGGAGCCTCCTAGTGGCATCACTCACCGAACTGCTCACCGGTCAGCCCTGCCAATGCAGCGGTGATAGATGCACTGACTTCCTGGCTGCACACTCACCTTCATCCATCCTCCGGGAGAGAGAGGAAGAGGAGAGAGAAAGGAGTGATAGAGGAGGGAAAGATGGAGATGTAAGCATCGAGAGCGAAGCAGAGCCAGAGAGGGGAAGACATTCAGAGGAAAGTCCAGTCTCTCAGCGCCCTGCAGAGAGAGATAAATACGAAGGGCAGTCTGATACATGAGCTGATGAATGATTGAGCTAACACCTCCTCCAGCAGCCTTCCCACCACCTTCCTCTTCTACACACATCCTCAATCCCTCTGTTTATTTATTTACTCCAGCAGAGCAGCATGGGACCAGAGAGGAGAGGTGATGAATGGAACGGAAAATACAGGGCAGGAGCAACATTTGGACTCTGTGTGTGTGCGTATGTGTGTGTGTGCATGTCTGTCTGTGTGTGTGTGTGTGTTTGTGTTGTACTTACATCCTTGTGAGAACGAGTTTCAAGTAATGGAATTTTTTCAAAGTGATGTAACTTTGGTCAGTCGGCACTTCTTCCACAGGCCAGTATATGGTTAGTAAATAAGAGTTTAACAATGAGATTAGAACAAGAAGTAACCACCAGGAGCCAAAAGTCACAGCCGGTGTGGACGTGCATCAAGATTCAGTTCCTCAAAAAAAAAAAAAAAAAAAAGCCTCACTGTATTGACGTCAGTGGGAAAGACCCCAACTTTTCTCTCAGGATACAACGTTCAAAACAGCTTGTGGTCTCCCTGGTGTATTTACTCAATACTTTTAAAAGCAGTACTGAAAATAGACATCTGCGTTGTTGAAGACACAAAGCCGAGTCACAGGATTAAATTGCGATGTGATCCTGGAAGTATTGTTTAACATGAGAGGTGTCAACATTTTCTTCCCAGTTGGGCAACAGACAAACTGAAATGTTGGCACAGGTTACTGTGACAACAATAAGAGCAAGTTAATGAATTTACTTATTTCCTAGTCAGAATAATACAATGCACTGCAATGTTGGTTTGAGACAAATGTACCTGATGCAGATTTTAAAGGAATAGTTCAACATTTTTAGAAATGCGCTCATTTGCTTTCTTGATGAGAGAGGACTGACACCGCTCTCATGTCACAGTCAATAAGAGGCCAGAGTCAGAACAGTTAGCTTAGCATAAAAACAGAAAAACAGCCTGGCTCAGTACAAAGGCAACAAAGTCCACCTACCAGCACCCCTAAAAGTCACCAATCAACACATCAACATCTTTGTTTAATGCGTACAAACCCTAGATTTTAAAACTTAGACGTTTTGGTTTTATGCAGCTGAATATTTCTTGACTGAGACATGACTCTGTAGTTTTGGCATCACTGTGAGGCTACCAGCAGAGACTCCAGGAAGTCAGAGCAATGCTTAGCTGTTAACTGTCTGTAATTTAAAGTTCAAGTTCTATTCTTTAACTATCAGCAGTCATGGACTTGCCATACACATGGAGTTGCAGACTCTCTGAGTCTTTCATACTGTGCACACTTTCCATGAGCTCTGCCCAAAATAAAATAAACATGCCTGTTACCGAGATGACGTGAAGTCAGGGAGCACTGTCCTTTTCTGTATTTTTTACGTGACTTCAAGCCTTTGCAGCTTCATGCACTCTAACATTTTTGCTGAGCATGCAGATGACGTCTATAAAACTGGAGGGTTTGGTGCTTAGAAAGAATAGGATGGAAATTGAGATTGGCCGGTGGTGACAGCATCATGTTCGTGCTGGCCGCATGCCAACACAGCCGTCTCACCTTCAGGCTTGTGTAAGAGCAGCTTCAGTTCACTCAGTCAAACTTCATTCGTCTTGTCTCCACTTTTTCCTCCTTTAGGAAAACTGGAGAGTGGTATGGGTCACAAAGCCGTCACACAAGCAGATGCCGTTTCAACTGACTCCCATGTCTCTGTCTCCGTAATGTGGTTGGAAGCACCTTGAAAAAAAATGCAACACAGAGAATCAGAAATACTCTGAATTTTAATTCTATTTATATAGGCCAAAATCACACAGTACAGTGGTGGTGTAACATGTAACAGTACACTCAAATACTGTACTGAAGTACTACCTTGAGGTATTTGTACTGTACGCAAGTATTTCAGAGGCTTCTGTATATTTATCTAAACACAATATCAACTAGTTATTTTAGATTAAGACTTTGCTGACAAAAACTTATAGAAAGGTCGTTATAGATGATTATTATCATTATTATTTTGAATTTCTTTTCCATACATATCGCAATGATATATTTGTTCTAGGTGGTGCTAACTGAGGCAAAGATGATAAAAAATTCTGACTTTAATGAGCAGAGATCAGAAGAAAAGGAGAAGGGAAATGAACAGAAATGATTACAGTTCCTTGTAAGGTTCGAGATCATTTAAAGTCTGAGTTGTCAGAAACATACATCCACATGCAAAGTGGATAAATTAAATTTAAAATTAAAATGTTCACAAACCTCAAGAAGCTGGAAGGTAAAGAGAAGGTTTTTGGAGGAACATGCAGGACCCTGATCTATTCCTCTCTCCTTGTTTCCTTGTTTCCTTCATACAGATTTGACATGTAGAGAATTCCATCTCAATGTGTGAACACTTGGCTCTTTGCTGGTTTATTTACGAAGAAATCCAAGTGTTATGAAGACTGTGTGTGCATGTGTGTGATTTTCTTTGCTTGTGTATAAATGTTTACATGTCCCAGGAATGTTCTGAAATGTGATCTACTCACCAGAGAGTGCCAACAGCCGCATAAATGCTCATGCACACACACACTCTCTCTCTCACACACACACACACACACACACACACACACACACACAGCTCTGCCTGGGTGTGCTGGTTATACGGTTGGTTAGATCAGTTTATTCAGTGCATTCCTCTTCCATCCAAAACTGAACACACAGCACAGAAATGTCCTGGAGAAATGTATTGTCTTTTTACACACACACACATACACACACACACACACACACACACACACACACACGCACACAAACACACACACACACACACACACACACACACACAATATGACATTATTGTGGTGTTGGTTGCATCAGGCCAGAAGGACAACTAATGAATCAGAGCTTGGATAAGTTGACTTGACCTCACATAAAACAAATTCTGCAGAGCTGCTCAGGCACCACTTGATACCGAACCCCCACCCACACAACACACACACACACACACACACGCACACACACACACACACACACACACATGCACGCACACACGGAGGAGAGTAGGCCAGGGGTGAGCACGGCTGTTCTGTTTGACAACTAATGAAGCAGGCCTCAAAGACAAGATGGCACTAGCTGCCATTTCCACTCTGAACACACATGCATACACATATACACACACACACACACACACACACACACACACACACACACACACACACACACACACACACACACACACGGGCACACTTCCATCCATGACTCTGAATAACAGTCACAACAAATGAAAGTGGTTGTGAGGGGGAAACTTTCCTCATTGTCTGTTTTAATTTGAGTCTTATTTAACGAGTTGAGAATCAAACGCTGGATAAGGGGGTGGGCGGCAGGCGAGGCGTCGTGCAGAGACGACAACAGACGCTGAGAGGGGGAGAAGAAGAAGAAGACGACAGAGAGACATCAGACTCCATCAGTCTGAAAATAGAGCAGTTTTTTGTTTCATCCGACAGGGAGAGGTGTCGATAATTAGGCTCTGTCAGGTAGAGTGGGAAGTGTGTGTGTGTGTGTGTGTGTGTGTGTGTGTGTGTGTGTGTGTGTGTGTGTGTGTGTGTGTGTGTGTATGTGCAGAGTCTTCCTGACAGTATGTGCTGAGAGCATTGTAAATGCAGGGGTAATGGTTGTCAGTTTGCGACAGCTATAAATGGCCCTTTAGTTCTCTTCTCAGCACTACATTGACACATACACCCTCTCTCTCTCTCTCTGGCTTTCTCACACACACACACACACACACACATTTTTATTTTCATGTTCATCGACTTAATTATCATCAGCACCAACACAACGCAGCCTCTCCACTCGAGGGACCGATACTGGGAACAAAGACTCTGAAGGTTCCCATGCAGCTTGTTAACATCAGGTACTTGTAAATAAAGAGATTGCATGAACCTGTTTGACTGGCAAATTATTGTAATGGAGTATTTATTGTTATATAAGAAAGAGTTTTATTTCAAAGAGACACAAGATTAAATCACTTTAATTTCAAAAACAATGTCAGTGAATGAATTAATACTTATAAAATGACAAGTTGCAGGTTTTTTAGGGAGTGTTATAGTGCCATTATTGAATATAATGAAATATGACACTTTTTTTTTTTAAGTCATCTGCCTTAAGAGGTTATTATGATTTAATTTATGTATGGTCTACCAGTATGCTTATGATCACCAATTGTTATGCACAATATCAATTAGTGCATAAAATAACCTGAGTGGAAGCATCAGATTTTCAGGAAAAATTGCAAAAATTATTTTTACAGTTTGCTGAGGCGGAAAACTTATTATACTCAAAAGGGAGAGAAGGAGAGAGAGAGAGAGAGAGAGAGAGAGAGAGAGAGAGAGAGAGAAACAAAGACAGAGCAGAGGACTCAGGTTCTTCCCACCTAGTTTGTTGTTGCATGTCACCCTCCTTTGTATCACAAGAGACAAATTCATTCATTAAAAAAAGAGATAGAAACTGAATACAACTTAGGTGGAAAGGGGCAATGAAATTTAACGGTGGATCAGCGTTACTGGTGCTCAGCTACTTGAGAAATCTTCTGACATCCTCTTGGTTATACTCACATAAAGGCAGCTGACAGAGACACTGAGTGCAGATACAGATGCACTGATTCACATTTATTTGAGCAGGATTTCAGTAATTTGTTTGAAGGTTGTGCAACAATTTAACAAATGTCTTGATGATCTACGGCGTGTTTTATTTTTTATTTTACAATTGAATAAAGTAAAGAAGAGTAAAGTTTTAGATTAATTTGATCCTTGAGACAGAGGACATTTTGACATGTCACAGCAGGAAAAGCACAGGTGCAAATAATAAAGCGAATGATTGTGCACGCTGGTTCACTGTGACACTGTTACACACCATCATTACTGTTAATGGTCACACCTGTGTTTTTCCCACTATGATAAGTCAAATGTTCTCATGTGAAAAAGGCCTGTTGATAGTTTTTCTGATGTCACATTAAAAAATATATAAATGGAAAATGTTAAAAACAAATAAAAACAAAAAAGCTGGACGTGGGCGCATGTTAACATTATGAGACAGAGGTAAAGAAATACAGTTTGCTATAAACAGGTTGTGTAAGATGGTAATCATGTGGGTGCTGAGAGATGATTGTCATCCTATAAAAAGGGTAAAGGGCTAATGTGTTGCATTTGAAAAGGGATCCCTGAAAAGAAAACTCGTCTTGGCTACTAAAATAGATTCTAAACGATCCCTCTCTGTCTCAGTTGCTCACATAAATACACACTGCAGTGAGGTCACAGTTCAGACAGCTGGATAATAACATTACAACTAATGGATTCTCATCGGTGTATTCATAAAGGTTTTCCTCTCGTTTTCTCTGCGCATGAGCACGTGCAGTGTATGTGTGTGGGCGCACGCGGAGAAGGCCGTTTTCAGCGGTTTCATGTTGCATCTCGGGGATGCTGCGGTAACTGTACCCAGAGTGCTTTGCTGCGCGGACAAGTCCGTGTGGGGAGTGAGCTGGTGAACCTAACCCTAACCCGCATCACAATTCATGTATCTGCCTCACAGAATCACAGAGTTACAGCCCAGCAATAGAAACCCCATGTCCAGAAAACCCACTTCCGGTGGTCGAGGAAACTCCAGCTCGGTAGCGTTGGATGCAGAATACCAACAAATCTCTATCTCGTTCAGAAAGAACCCACTTTCAGAATAACCCTAAGCCGACTCTAACCCTAATTTTCCTGGATTTATATATATATTTATTATTATTTATTAATTATGTATTTATTATTATTATTTATTATCATTTAATTTTGTGATTTTTCTTTATTTTTGTCAGATATCCCACTGCGAACAAGGGGTGGAAACAAGCAGCCATGTTTTGAATGGCAGGGATTCTTGAATCAATCCTCTTCAGTTTGGTCTCCCTATCCATCTACTTAGTAGTTTTGTGTACAGTTTCATAATTTTTCACTGTCATCAGGGGATGATGGGAAAAATGAATAGAGGAAGTACTGACAGGATTGGTTGGATCAAAACGCTGATAGTAATTGGCTAATAATCACTGAATGTCAGATTGGGAATGTAACTTTTTGTGAAACCGAGAGTTTACAGTCTAAATTTGACATAGACTATCCTCAGCAACAATAACTGATAATTCAGACACAGCATATTTCAGCTCTGTCTAAAGTGAGTGTCCCTAGCGATTTCTGGTTTATAATAAACCAGGTATTATATAAATATACCATCCCTTGGTCCAGTTTAGGTGGCCAGGTCGTGGATGCACCAGGACTTAGATTATTCCTTGACAAACCAATCCTCTATTCCCCTAGTCCAATCTAGACAACTATGCTGGGCATACACCAGAATTTAGACACAGCCATAATCTCCACAACACTGTCATGTTAATAGTAATTTAAAAACTAGATATTTGAAACCCACCTTGACCAAATGCCAACCAAACTTGGCAGGGCCTTCCTCGGCGATAATCGGCGAACAACTTGATGATCCCGGGATCCACTACCGATTATGTGTCTTTAAAAAGTCAGAGGGAAACACAAAAACAACAAATAAAGACATGAAACTAGCATAGAAAAACTAAAAACTGTGAACATAATCATACCCCCCGTCCTTAATTAAGAACCTTGACTAATTGAAGACAGAAACTCAGGGTGTCATCTGCTTTGTGGGAGTGGCCTGTTTCCCAGG
The DNA here is from genome assembly GCF_002814215.2 of Seriola lalandi dorsalis. Lineage (NCBI taxonomy): Eukaryota > Metazoa > Chordata > Actinopteri > Carangiformes > Carangidae > Seriola > Seriola lalandi. The sequence goes on along the minus strand of NW_019525544.1, from coordinate 679,467 downwards.
GGTGACAGTTGTCTGCTCAGAGGAGCAGGTGAGCAGTCATGACAGGATGCTGACAAGTTGTCTAAGGCTGCTTCGCCAGGAATGCAGGGAACTGGCCTTAATTGTTTATCACCTCATCGGTCCACTATTTTTACAACTAGCTGTTCCCAGATTTTTTTTTTTTTTTATAGCTGCTGGTGTTGTGGTGTGGATTTACAGAAACGCAGTCATATCTAAGTTTATTTAAAGAGCTCCCAGGCACAGAAAGATATCCCTGTTTAATGGAGTGACATTTATTACTCGGCCACAAATAGCCTCACTGCTGTTTGGAACTGGAATAGTTAGCTTTTCTCTGTGGAGGGAGCAGTCGTTTGGAGTGTTACTAATGTGAGGTGACAGGTAAACTTGTGAGCCTCTCCCAGATACCAGCACCCACTGCTGCTACTCTGTGTGAGTGTGTGTGTGTGTGTGTGTGTGTGTGTGTGTGTGTGTGTGTGTGTGTGTGTGTGTGTGTGTGTGTTTGTGGCGCTGTGGGGGAGTAGCCAGCAGTGTGTCCAGGCAGTAATCAGGTCATAAACTCCATCAGGTTCTGTTTTCTCTGGAAGACTTCGGAGGGACGAAGAGGAAGGAGGAAGGTGGGCGAGAAGGAAGGAGGCAGTAAAACTCTGGTTAGCTCCGTCAGCTCTCCTTCAGTCAACAGCGAGATGGAGAGGGAGGGGTAGCGAAGGCAGAGGAATGAGGAGAACATAAAACTTGCAGGGAAAAGGAGGGGGAAGTCAAACAGGTTGGCAGAGAGCGCGAGAGCAGCAGGACAAAAAAAATATATGGCTTCTTTGGGGTTTAAAAGTATTTGTAAAAATGGTTTATAGAATGTTACAGCCTTCTGCAGTGGCAGATGGTCAGAGTTTGACACATGTGACAATAAATAAAAATTATTAGACTGAGTGTGGAGGTGGTGCTGGTGGTGGTGGGAGGGGGGGTGGGCTTCTGTCCACCAGTCACAGTCCTGCATAATCTCAGTCATCACTTGTCTCTAGTTTGTCAGTAGCAGCAGACACATGTGGAGGACGCGAACACACACACACACACACACACACACTCTGCAGACTTCAGAGGCAATCCTCGGGTGGTGGGAGGATGGGAAAGAGGGGTCCGATGATAGGTCGAGGCTATGTGTGTGTGTGTGTGTGTGTGTGTGTGTGTGTGTGTTGTTGTTGATGATGATGATGATGATGATGATGATGATGATGATGATAATGATGATACAGAGTAAATGGTCAACTCTGTCAGGTTAGGCACAACTGTTGTGATGAAAACACAATTTGATTAGAGTGAGAGAGAGACTCTGGACACACACACACACACACACACACACATACACACACACACACACATATATAAGATAGCATACACCTGGCCTGATACACGGCAGGGTTTTCTATTCTTCCGCTACCAGAAACATGATCCAGCTGTTTGCATGTGGATGTGTGTGTGTTGGCATGCACGTCGATCTGTCCTTGTCGGAGGACTAATTGTAACTGGACCCAGTAATGAAGCTTTTCAGAGCTTCCTGTTGTGACGCTTTGTCCCCCGCCCCGTCTGGGTTCAAACACTCGTCTCCCACACAGTAACCCAAACAACAGAACAGTTTCAGCTCATATCACATCAGTCAGAAACAAAGTGCTGCACGCCCTATAAATTTACTGCACGCAAATTAAAACCATGGTTGAAATATTATTCAGGTATATTACGATTATAGTTTCTGTAACTGTAATGGTTATGTACTATCTGTAATATTAGCAATCTAAGTAGCGAGTTAAAAGATGGCAGCATAACAAATCTGTTAAAAGAAGTCAGTGGCGCAAGAAACAAAAAGTTATCTGATCACGATCAGTGTTATCACAACTGATACAAAGTCAGCTGTTTGCACTGCAGCTGCTTTAAGTCATCCAAAGTGAGTTATTCTGAAAGGTTACATTTCTTATTGGTCTTCCTCCTCTTTCAGTGGGCAAGCAACAAAACTGTTGGTTACAGCCACACAGGCAAACTTTATACTTTGTCCCATTCAGGCCACGTTTTGAAAAGCCCAGTGGTCATGTGCACTGATTGTAGTGTGTAGACGCTGGTGCAGCTTTCCAGTATTCTCTGCGTAATTACTGTATATCAGTTTCTCCAAATCAATGTGGTAATGATTTATTGCCTGCATGAGGACATTAGATTTCCACTGCTGTTAGTTTATCCGTCAGCAGGTCAGCAGCATCTCGGAAACATTTTTCTTAAAAAAAAAATCTGATTGACTCGGACCACACGCCTCTGGCCAGGAAGCAATTGACTCGATGTTGCCATTTATGATTTTTTTAACCATAAACTAATAGAGACAAATAAAATGTCATGGTTGCAGTTTGGAGAGATGCATTCAAACAGAGTCAAACAAGTTGCATGTAGTGTAAATCCAGCCACATGTGTTGAGAGAAAATACATCTCGCGCACCGACAGAGCAGCAGTAAATTCCTTGTGCAGACTCTGAGAGGATGATTAGATAATGAATGTGCTTTTGTGAGTGATGTGATGGTTTCGTGAATCTGAGCTGTCTTCTGGCAACAGTTAAAGGAAGTTTATCTTCAAAGATGAAGTCACTGATTATTGGAGGTGATTATAAACATTCACAAATGTTGACATGTCAGCTTTCATATCAAACAGTGTGTGATTCAGTCTTTGTCAGAGACATGTGAAAAGCAATTAAGTTCTTAATGAAATCTATTCTCACATCTCCACTACTCTCCACCATCCTCCTGTTATAGCATACATTCAGGCACGAACAAATGCACACACACACACACACACACACACACACATATACGCACAAAAACACAAACATAAACACAAACACACACACACACACACACACACCCTTATGAGATCTCACAGTCAGTGTTTGATGCTGTAAAGATTGTCAGGATGTGCTTTTGCCAGAAAGCCCATGGGCCTCATTTTCATTTCTCATCTTAAAGAACTGAGAGGTGCTGTGTGTGTGTGTGTGTGTGTGTGTGTGTGTGTGTCTGTGTGTTATAGAGTTATAGAGGCTTGACATCAACAGTTAAGAGAAGAAATGAAAGAGCAGTACAGTATAGTGTAGGGTGTAGAGTGGAGAGGGAATGTATGTTTTACATAATGGAAATAAAAAATGTCAAAATTTTCTTCTGACAGAAGCAGAGAGAAGGTAAAATAGGAGGAGGGATTCAGGGGAGAGCATTAAATACAGAACAACACTCAAGTATGAGAGTTACGTAAATGTATCTCAATTGCATAACATGGTGCAACTGAAATTTCCTACGTGACCCGGAGGCATTAAACCATACAGGGAGTCAGTTATTTGCTCCTTTAGGCAGGTGGCAACAAAAATGTGGATGTCGGATCTCTTCAACCAAACTACAATGTAAATAGTTAGGATTTACAATACGAGGAGACTGAATGTGTCTTTACATTTTTATCTTGTATTAACCTTTATTTTATACTTCTAGGGGAAAATAGATAGAGGTTGTGGACAAAAGAGATGAGTATCTGTCAAGAATATTAACAGTAACTGCTTTGAAATGAATTACTTAGTTGCTGCAAGTCTTCAACACATTGAAAAAATAATGTGAATTATCTTTTTGAAAATGCATGTATGAAATTATGTAAAATAAACGTGCAGCAATGAACCATAGTTTTCATCTGATTTAATGTCATTTTCATCTAACAATCCAATTGATTTTGAGTTGAAGATATAAATAATATCAACAAATAGTATAAATATAAATATCTACAGTATAATCACACTGACTGAGGCATGTCAGCCTGAAAAAGACACAAGTAGCAGTAGTTGTAGTCGTGGTGAAGTTGTACTCTATAACTACAACATACAAAAAAAACCAATGCAAAGTGAAATAATAACAACTTTTAAAGATTTTTATCAAAAAGAAAACTAACTGTAAGTTTGACTGAATCTACTGACCGAAGTATCGAACAACTCTCCACAACGCTCACAACGCATAAAGGTCACTCAGTAGCTTGAAGGATTGTAAAGCTGACTAGGTTTCTAGTGTAAAATGTAGAGATCCAAGTTCAAACTGAGTTCCACGGGTTGTGCATGAAAACAGACAGACACACACACACACAGACACACACACACACACACACACACACACACACACACACACACACACACACTCCCCATGATTACAGTACACCTGACTCATGGGTGGCTGTGTTGTAGTTGTGGTTAGTGTACACAGTTAACACAACACTGTAAATTACTACAACATGTAGTGCTTAGATTTCGTGTGTGTGTGTGTGTTCAAATGAGAGAGAGAAAGAGAGACGACTGACAGAATGTCCTGTGGTGTGGTGTAGCTGTGTGTGTGTGTGTGTGTGTGTGTGTCTGTGTGTGTGTGTGTGTGTGTGTGTGTGTGTGTTTGTATCTCTGTGTTTGTGTGTACATGTATCTGTGTGTGGCTGAACATGTGTTACAGTGCCCTGCATGTCTGTTTGTGTGCTGCTCTAATTGAGCAGCAGTTGTGTGTAATGGCTGTGATGTTTATCAGGGCGGAGAGGTCAAGTATGATAACGATCTGGGTTGCCAGGTTTGGTCTCGGGGTTACAGGACATGGTCTTATCTGGAGGGCCTCTCCTGCACTTATTATGAAGCCTGTAATGAGTGACAATAACCACTTAATGAAGCGGGGGGGGGGGGGGGGGGGGGGGGTTCTGTTTTCTGGTTCATTCCCACAGTACTGAAAGTCTTTTATTCATTACAGTTAATGTCTGAGACTCTTTCAGTTTATTTATTAGACAGTATTACTGGTAGAAGTACATGTGGTTTGAGTAGCTTTTGGGGTTTAAATCTTTATCCAAGAATGCTTCTTTGACTATGACAATTAAAATGACTTTTACTGAGATTTATAGTCATACCACCATTTAAAATGCCAGAATTTCATTGCTAAATCAGTTCACTTCAGTAGAATCGCCACAATCAGTGGATTCACTCACATGAATTTTCAAGTCAACTTGAATTTAATTTGAATACTAAATTTGCACTGTTGACCAATAGCAAATTGTCTTAACAGTGCTGATATTAAGAGAACAAAAGTCAGAGTCCACAGTGAATAAAACTATAACTTATTAATTATGCTGCAACACCCACTTTAATTTAACCCCTATTATTTAACCCGAATTGACTAAAAAATAACAGTACAGTGCCCATCTCCATGGTGATGAGGAAACATGTTACCTTGTGACAGTGTGGCTCAATGTTAAAGGCTTTTGGACACCAATAAGATATATCAGGCAATAATTGTTAACAGGATCAGTTCATTGTTGGCTTTGGTCTTTTTATCACCTTTAAAATCTCCATGCTTATGATCAAGGTTGAAAACACTGAGTTCACAGAGCTCATAAACAACAGGAGATTTTAGAAGATTTAGTGTTACTGCTGACTCAGGGTGACCATACACTTTTTTAATTCATACTTGACACTGTAGATCATAAAGCAAACCGGCCTCACACTGACAGACTTAATCCTTTGACCTTTTTTCTTTCAGTATTCTGCTAAGTACAAACACACCACATCCACACTGACACATAGATACTTAAACACAGTGGTCTAATGGTTTCCATAATGTGTTCATCAGTCTGTGGCCTGGAGGGAATGATCGGTAGGTCATACTGCTGAACGTGGAGCGCAGCTCTGGGCTAAGATCAGGTGCTGCGCGACGCTCAGGGGCAGCTGCAGCCACTCATTTGTAGCCACCCAGGACAAGCATGTGCGTGTGTGCGTGTATGTGTGTGTGCATGTTACTGAGTGAGAAGGCAGGACAGCTGCAGTGGGCTATTCATAGTGCACCAAGACTGATGTCTCTTTCGTGCTCTGAAAACCGGCCATCGCTCCATCATTCTGACTTATTTCTGTCAGTACTACCGTCATCGTTCTTTTACAACAATCCCATCATCCGGAGGGAGGACAACACCTGAGAGGAGAGGAGAGGAGAGGAGAGGATGAAACATAGAGATGAACAGGATCATAGGAGGATCACACTTGCTGAGAGAGGAACAAATACATCTGGACAATTTCTCTTAAATGATCATCACAATATTTTTCCAACATCACAGTGTGGTAAATGTATGAAAGATTAAATATAAAATATTTCAATTGATGTTTAAAGCAACACGAATTGATGTTTTGGCCACTTGTGGCGGAACAAGCTGTAAATACAAAACTAACATATTATCACCTCATAGAGTTGATATGTTGGCAAACAGTTTCCATGTGGTGGGCAGCTGATAAATCTCAGTTCAATATTCCCTCTCTTAAACTGCTTTTGGTCTCTACCAACTCATGTGGGAAATATCTTTTGCTTAATGCCCCATTGTGTGCGAACTCTGACCGTCTGACTGCAGGTAGTGTACGGAGGGTTTTCAGAGCTTTGTTGTTAAAAGCAAAAAAATGCTGATGTGGGCGAGGGCCCAAAAACCTGAACACTAAAAAGGAATCATTACACGTGTGAATATGGAAAATATTGATTAATGCAACTTTAATGTAATTAACTCTATTCCATTATTATGCATAAATAAAACTCTTCACATATTTAAATCAAAAACCTTTGCAATCAACAGAACTTAGTAAAACAGAAACACAATATGATCATAATGTTACATTATGATTTTGCCAATAATAATACTGAACTACTGCTCAGCCCTCACTTCTTAACCTTTCTTGGCAACCTCACATTAAAAGATCAGACATATGGATGCCAAAAAATTTTTATCCTGAACTAGGGAGGTTGACACTACACCAAACTTGGGAAAGTACTACTCCCTCCATCTGTCGTCCCATGCTGCATTTTGATGGCCCCCCAGGGAAATTTGCCCTTGAATACTGACAAGGGAGCAGCTTCTCTGCACCATGTCCCACAACCATTAACCATAGTTGGGATATTACAAAACTGGGCCCACGTCCATTGTACTGGTTACAGCTGGTTGCATCAGGAATCTGTTCTCTAAACACACAACAAGTAATTAAGTGACGGATGGTATTTATAGATGCACCCTCCTGGCCTTCTGCTCCTATCTATCTATCTATCTATCTATCTATCTATCTATCCATCCATCCATCCATCCATCCATCCATCCATCCATCCATACATCCATCTATCTATCTATCTATCTATCCTCGTTTAAACAGGAGTGCACACATGCGCCTGCCACTCTCGCTCATCTTCCCACACCCTCTTGCTAACCTTCCCTTGGTCCACAACTGCTAACATACTCATTATCCCCAACACACACACACACACACACACACACACACACACACACACACTCACATACACAAACAGGCCACAACTTGCCCAGCAGATAGACATTTAACCATGATGCCTCGGGGGACAGCCAGAAGGTAGCCGGAGGGTAGAAAACAGAGAGAGAAAGAGATCGAGAGAAGAAAGAATAGTGCGAACATCTAAGGTCATATTCCTCCTGGTGCAGCCAGCTTCCCTCTTTGATTGAAATTGATTTAAGTTCTGTAACTGCAATGATTAGTGTTAAAGATAAACCTCTTCACCTCTGCGCGTGTTTGCATATTTGTGCATCAGCTCATGCATGCCAACCTACAGTATCTTGGCTTCATAAGTCCGACAGACATCCTCTTGTTAATGTAAGCCACATTCTTCCATATTTGGGCATCGCTCCCATTTCCTGTCATGAATATGTATGTGAGTGGATGGAATCTACCACAGGCAGACCACAGAGAGCTCCTGACGCACACACACTTGAATACCAGAGAGTGTTAAGAGATGTATATCAACACTCTCCTGTAGCTGGACAAACAGAAAATATGAAGAGTTAACCACCGTTAAATGAACTCACCAAGGTTTTCGGAGACTAAAAAAGAGAGACCAAAATCATTCATGTTTCTCTTGAAGTTCATTCGCACCAGTACTCCCGCTATCACTTTCCTATTAACTACTGCAGCAACTTATCCATACGAACATTCACGTAAAACGTAGGTTTATATAACCATTAATTTAACATAATAACTAATAATAATTTAACATAATTCAATTATTTTGCTGTAGGTCACCACAGTGACGAGATGGACCAGGGCTAGCAGGTTAGCATGCTAATTTCAGTAGAAGAAAAGACGTGATAGAGACAAGAGTTAGCATTGGTGTTGCCTCCCACTGCTGGACACAGCTCTCTGTAACTAAAGGAATGAAGTTTGATGCCGAACTCGCAACTTTTCTTCTAGGTATAACATTTGTTCAGTTCTGGCTCTTGTAACGTGAGGCCAGAATTCACTTTGCAATCAAGCTGAACATATTTTTAAAACTTGATGTGATATAAAGAGACACTTGACTTGCTCTGGTTTCTGGTTTCTTGCGTTCAGCCTTGACTTGGACATTGATGACTTGAGAAGGTTTCTCACCAGTTCACTTGTGAAATTTGTTTTATTTATCTTAACAGTGATAATGTGCTTTTTTACTGTACAAAGACTCACTCTCTAAGATATTTTGTAATTCCATATGGTACACTGTTGCTGGACTCTCATTTGTTCTCATTTAGCTCACTTTTCTACCTTTAACTGGAGACTGCAGAGCTGTCTGACAGGAATAAGCGCCTGTTGTGAAACAGGCAAGTTCAGGTGTCTAGCAGAGTGAGAAAAAGTTGGAAACACCTTTGACATGTGAACACACTTTGGGGTGAGGTGAGTAACCACAGTCTTCTGTATCCACAGTGATTAGTGCCACAGCAACTTCCTCACTTCACCTCAGCAGATGCACGCACACACACACACACACACACACACACATAAACATACAGAGAAAACCTCTGTTTAAATAACATGCATGTTCTACACACGCACACATCAGCTCTGTTGTGCTGTTAATGTGCGACAGTGATGTGGTGCATCATTTCAGAGAGACAAAGCAAACTATTTTTGTTCTGCAAAAAAAAACAGGATTCAACACTTTGTAGCATTCTGTTCGCAGACAAAGTATAAACAAGCTGTATAATTACGGGCTCATTTTGAGACAAACAACCAACGTCTGTGTGTGTGTGTGTGTGTGTGTGTGTGTGTGTGTGTGTGTGTGTGTGTGTGCGCAAACACAATTACATTCTCTATCAGGAATGGGATGAGAGGAGAAGGATGAAAGATACTATGTCTTACTTGGCAGATGACAAATAAATGACAGCACACACACATTGATACACACATACACCTATATATACGTGTGTTAAAAAAAAACGCACACACACATTCAAACACACAGACACACACTCCAAGCAAATTTGTTTGAAAAGTGACAGAAGTCTCACACTGTCATTACACAGCTCACGGCTGTCATTTTAGTGTTTCTCATCAGTACATCACACAAACAAAAATGTGTTCACACACACACTCACACGCACTTCTGCCACACCAAGCTAACAAGTGCGCAAATTCATTGTAACACAAACAGCAAATGTGCAGCCAGTGAGTTACAAACACTCTTGTGTTTCTACAAAACAAACTGCCTTTTTTAGTTCTGATGAAGCTGCAACAGCGACTGCTAATGAATACAAACACAGATATGATGGATACAAGGATGTATGTTCATATGGGGTAATATTAGCATCAAAAACTGACAGTTCTATTCTCTCAAGGGAGCAAAACACCACTAGTATAAATAAGATGTGGTTTCAGTGTAAATATCATATAGCGTTCAGCACTCTGATATGTCAGGACTGTTTACCTCCGCAGAGGAACATGTTTTGTTAAAAGTCCATCGACATTTCAGAACTAATTTGTGATTTCACTTTTAACCAATTTTTTAGTCAACAAAATCCCTTAATTTGAATTTCAAGTTTGATTCACTGTTGAGCTCATACTAAATAGACATGTGTTTATGGATTAATCAGAGCATTTACTGTCATCAGCCAATTTCAGCAAAGATGATTAAAACCACTACAAACTCACTGAAGTGTGTGTTACTACAAAACAGGCTCTAAAACTATGATT
>NW_019525544.1:654452-664452 GCF_002814215.2 Seriola lalandi dorsalis | reverse complement strand
ACATTTTAGAGGAAAATATATTGTACATTCTACTTCACTATATTTACTTTACACATTGTTAGTTTATACAATGAAATGTATTGCTACAAACAATTATTAAACAAGTCTTGTCATACATGTGATACTTCTAAGATAGTTTCATCTAAATAACTGTTCAAATAACTAAATAAATGTACACCTAAGATGGGAAAAACTAGATTAAAGTATCCAACAGCAGCATATATAAAGTAGTTCAAACCAACAGTAAATTGCTGCTGTTAATGTCATATGAACATGTCTTTTACTTTGATACTTTAAGTACTGTACGATTTGCTGATGTTATCTATTTACTTTTTCTCAAGAAAAATTTTGAATGCACTGGAGTATTTTTACATTGTTTGTACCAGTGTGTTTACTTAAAGGAGCTTTTTGTTATTTAGTTTTGCCAATGTTAGCATTTACAGTTGTTTACTTACCAGTCTAGGAGAAATGTTGTGAGTTCAGCATCAAATTTCATTCCTTTACTCACCGAGAGCTGCAGAGGTGGAGAGAAACACCATCGTTAAACTTTTGTCTCTATCGCAGCTTTTCTCCTACTGAAGTTACACTAACAAGCTAGCCCCGGCAAAGATATACTGTATGTATGTTTGCTGGCCAGAAAGTAAAAGCTGGAGATAGTTTATAGTCAGAGTTGTTGGATATTTGATGCAAAAACATAGCTTCCTTTTCAAGATCAAAGAAACATTATTACACTAATTGTACAAGCATTTTGCTAATAAGTGGCATTCATATTATCACCTCCAACTGCAGCTTTAAGTCTGTCTAGAACATTTCAGCATGAATGTAAAAGGGGAAAAAAAATTACCTGTGAAACTGCAATGAAAAAGTGCCACAGCTGGTGCAAATTATAATGCAACCTTTTCTCCTAGAAAAACTAGACTACTACTACTTTGTAACAGCAAATACATTATGGAAGAAATCTAAGGAAATGTTTTTGATGAACATAAGCAGCAAATTACAAAATGTTGATACTGAACACATTTACAAAATGTTGGCTGACAGCATATTTTTGATTTGTTTTCCATTAATAGTTCATCAAATGAAGCATGATTTAACTTTTTTATGGTTATATTTAGGCAGTCACATCACTGGGTCAAGGTTAGTGAAAGATTTTGGCGATCTTGGTGTTTACTTTGCTGACATTAACTAAAACCACAAGCACGGCCCCTCATAGAGCTGTAGAGCAGCACAAATATGAAGTTCCTGCTCTGAACGAGCATTGCCATAATCCAGGGAGCAATTACATTTAACTGCAAAATGTAAGTTAGTCGCACATAAACATAAACATGTAAACATTTCAGACACCTGCAGTTTAATAAGGACCTCATTAAAATCTTAGTTTCTTACTTACACCATTGTATGTAGATAAAATATGAAGGCTGAATAAAACTCATGACGAGTTACAGCATTTTACAATAAATTATGTGTGTGTTTGCCTGCCTGTGTGCAGTCCACTAATGAGATATTGACTCCATGGTGACTGTGGTACATTGTTTATCCCGCTTATTTATTTATGAACATTTGATGTGTACGTTCAGCTGAGTTCCTACAAACACACACGGTGAATGAGCGAGGCAGAGAGAGAGAGAGATCAATATGCAACATTAACACAGGACTGTCTTTAATGTTATTTTCATTTGGAAAACACAGATCCACTGTTTATTTCCATTTCCACAACCCTCATTCTCTTATGATTGATGCCAGCAGTGCTCCTTACCTCCACACACCCCCCCCCTCCTCCCTCCCCATCCAAACACACACACATCACACCCCACCCGGCCCTCTCTTTTCTCTGTCTCTCTCTCTGGCTGCGTCAGCAGCAGCACCAGCAGTACTTGGGTCTTTGTGTCTCCTTCATATCATCTTGTTAAAAATTAAAGTGATTCTACTTCCCTCCATCGTTCTCCTTCTCTCTCTCTCTCTCTAATGCTAATCTGTTCCCTGTTGGACCAGTATGCAGATGAGACGCAAATACAGCGGAGCCTGATGAATAGTGATGAGGCTACAACGCATACATACACACGCACGCACGCACGCACATGCACACGCACACACACACACACATGCACAGACACACACACACACACACACACACACACACACACACCTGAGCAGCCTTGGTATGCCCTGTGGTTTACCTGTCTGTCTGTCAATCAAACCAGTGACCGAGTGAAGGAAGGTTTGAGTGTCTGTGAGAGAATCCTTAAAATCACTCCTCACACTGTGAAATTAAAGTACAATCATGATCCAAAAAGAGTGATTTTTTTTAAAAATACCACTTTATTAGAATATTACAATGTTCTTTGATTTAATAGTGTTTAATTTATAAATGAAAAAAAGTGTTGCTACCATTGTTTTACCCTGGTGTAAAATCATAAAAATTTAGTCTAAATATCTTTATTTTACTTTACATGGTGTCTGTGTTGCAGATAAATGGATGTATGAACTAGGTGTTTAAACATACTGTACTTATTAGTCAGTTTATATGAAAATCTGTTAACTGTGAAACCCCATTAATGTGTTTTTCCTCTAAACATTTCTTCTCTCCTTTAACTGAGGAGGGAATTCCCCTTTGCCCGACGGGTAGATGTATGGTTTCCTGCGTGAATGACCCGGGTTCGGGTCTATTACACAGAAAGACTGAGAAATGCCTACAGAGTCAACATTTGCCAGAATCTGAACCGATGAGAGCACAATTATAGTTTTTATTCACAACCAACATTATCTGCTGAACTGGGGCTCCCACAGCACAGGCAGAATATACACAGTGACCGTCAACTAAACATAAATATATTAGATATATGCAGTGCAAGCCAAAGAGTCACTGTAGTGTAGCAGCAGCAAGACTTAATTACTGAGTGTCTGTCAGTTACCTAATGTGCTGTGGGATGTCAGCTATGAGCTGTTGAACATGGCCACAAATGAAGCTACGTGAAACACATGGGTCATGCTGAAGAGAGCAACTAATAGGATCCTATAGAAGACAATGTGCAAAAGAGAACAAAGACAGCCTGAACTTCTTAGAAATTGATCTAAAAATCAATAATCTCAACTACCAGAAGACGTATTCTAACCACAGACCAGTGAATAAAGGATCTATTATAACATCAAGTTTCTATTTAAATGAGAGTCAACAGATTCACTAACAGCTCTGTGAGGCTGTATTAAGCTACAAGCTATGAAAGGACAATAAATGACAAATAGATTTTACTTGGTGAACCTAAATAGGGATCACCAAATGTATTAAAGAAATAAAAGATTTCATGGAATTCCATCAAATTAGTGTTCAGACATTTCACAAAAGAAAACACTTCACAAGTGTCATTCAGGGGTTTACCAAAGTGACGCTGAGATAAGCAAAACCTCTGACCTGCTGGTGGCACTAAAATCAGAGGATCACCAATGTCAATAGGATTCATCCTCTGGATCAATTATATATTAAATTTCATGGCAACCCATCCAGTTGCTAAGGTAGCTCAGTCAGGACTAAAGTGGTGGACTGACTGACAAACACTGCTTGCTCTGGAGCCATGCCATTAGCATGCCTCAAATAAAAGAAAAAAAAGAAAAAGGTTACCTCAAGTTCCTGAAGTGTGATCATTTTTCAAAGCAAGGACATAGTTAAGTTTGGTAACAACCGTTTCCCAGCCCTCAGGTACCACTGCTTTAGTTTTCACTTCACGCTTTGAAATGTACTGATGTTTATTCAATTTTTGTGCAATTAATACTTTTGCAAGATTGTGGATTTCATTTTTTCAAATGGTGGATATATCATTTTAGAATGAAAACCCACAAATATGAAACTATACAACATAAATGCCATGATGCCATTTGTTTGAGAGGAGCAGCCAGTTCTCCTCGTCTTGCATAAATAAATGAGGTGAAGAGACAATGAGAGAGATAAACATTTTCAGTAGCAGCGGTGTATAATGCCACCTAGTTCACTTGACTGTTACTGCATTCCTCTAATTCCTCTTCTGTATATAAGCGCAAACTGAGCACATATATAAAAACGCACACACACACACACACACACACACACACACACACACACACACACACACACACAGCTGCAGAGTGGGCTGTTTCCTGTATACCGTTCTCAGTGTGTCCACATTACTGTTCCATCTGCACAGGCATTTCCTGTCCGACCTTGAAATCAGGCCTTCTCCCACCACCACCATCACTTCACACACATATACACGTTTTCTCTATTTCCCCATATGCTCTGTGCATTTTAAAGAAAATAGATCCTTTTTACGTAACATGCACACATACATTCACAAACTCCTACACTGTCCAAAAACACAAGGGGCGTTGTGTGTTTGGACAGTGTAGGAGTTTGTGAATAGTTCAATTAAGCACTGATAAATGCCAAAATTTAAAAATGGAGTTGGCAAAAACAATCACCAATGGAAGATAAATACGTAAATGCCTCAAACCTGCAATTATCAGTTATGAAAAATAAATTCCTATGGGAGAAAATCATGGCATTGTTTTCATGACCAGAAGCTAAAATACAGCACAAACTCCAACTTTACAAGTGCCTAGAGTTAGTCTAATCTGCCACTTTCACACCGGGGAGCCGTGATGTCATCAATCAGTAACCCAGTGTTCGAACGGCGTCCAGCCCTCCGCAAACCGGCCACATGTGTTTCTATTCAGGAGGAAAGTTATGGCAGAAAAGGTTAGGTCACAGATAGTTTACAATAATATTATTCATGTAAAGGAAAGTGGAAACGATCCCTGCATGTGACTTCACTCTATTTACACAAGCATGCCCTCAATACATTGATATCGCCAGCCAGTAAAACTCACCATGAACTGGATTTCATGAGCTGATGGAGAGGAACCAAGCCAAAGTCTGACAATTAGCAAAGATTTAAAATAACAACTGAGGGCCTGAGGCGTAGTGTTAAAGCAGAGGAGACATAATGAGAGTCAGAGTTATGATTCCAACTCACAGGAGAAACAGAGACACTGTTGTAGTGCTCAGATATCCAACGCCAAGTGGTTACAGCTCTTGGATTAGCTCTCTGGTTGTATTTAATACTGACTTGATGAGGAAAATATTAATTAAAATTCGGCCCATTAAATTTGTGGACTCTGCATTTTGTAAGTGAATGCTGTTGGCCATGTTTTAGAACCAGGGGTAAGAAAAACTAATGAACTGCCCCAAAGGAAAATTATAAACTATGACTATTTTTGCTTTACTAAAACTTGTGAGTGTGTGTTTATTGTACATACATGTACAGCTCATGTGACTTGTGGTAATCACATTGTGGGGACAAATCATTAAACTTTAGAGTTAAGATATGTTTGTTTTTTTTTTGTTTTAGGTATATATCTCCAGGGGATTCATACAATGCAACGTCCTCCTGAGTGACAAAACACTGTTTTTGTGTGTGTTGTTGTGTAAAAAGAGGACTCTTCATCAGACAAACAGGATACAGCACAAGTCTTCCCATGGGAGACCGCAGAGAGAGAGAAAGAGAGAAGTGGTCATGACTCCAAACAACATTCACATGGCTGTTGTCTTGGCTGAAATAAATGGTCGACACCATCTGCACCTCCAGAAAGATTCCCGCAGCTCTGTTTCAGGTTTGACTAATTTTCACCATTTCCTCTCTTCTTAATTGTGCTAAGACACTTTATCCATGTGTCTCCCCATAAACATATAATCTAATAACGTTTCCATACATCTGGAGAAACCACCAGAAAATATTAATTTAATCAGCTGATCATATGAGAAGAACTCTATATCTATCTTTAGACCTTAAAGCTGCTATACTCAATTTTAAATGTATTAACACTGGGTCACATGACTACTTTCATGTGAAAAGGGTTTCTCATAGTGACAAACCCACAGAGTAATCACTCGATTCTGCCAACCCCGCCTACTAGAAATGATATTACTAGATACTGCACAACTAATTTGCAAAAGCTCTGGATCTGAACTCTCGATGATCTGTCAGTGTTGTGTTTACAGCTTGTTTATGCTGCCTCCATTTAGCCAAATAAGTCATTTACAGAAGGCTTAACCTCTTGACTTTTTGTGAAAATGATGGTATACCAGTGTATGCGGAAGCTGAGATGTTGTACAGTTTTTCGCATTGGAAATAAAATATTTAATCAATATGCCATCATGCTCTGCAGTGATGTGTAACTGAAGATGTTTAAATCAGCCATAGTTTTAAAACTCAAGCAGAAAATAAATGATTTCACTGAAGCAGATTAAAATGTGTGTGGTGCCCTCTTCTGTACCGTTCTGCAAGACCAAAGCAACAATGAGAAAGAAGAGACTGAAACTTGCTCAAGGGCCTCTCATCAGCAGTTACTGACAGTAACAGAAGCGTTAGCTTCATCATTCATCTCATCCCTTTGTCCAACACAAACTTTGCAGACTCACTTCTGTCACCATTGAGCTACTGTTAACCCCTTCAGCTGCTCTGACTATGTTTTAAATATGGAAGACACCAGTAAACCCATAAACACACCCATTTCCATAAGAGATCAACCTTATGTCATTTTCCAAGTAGACTGCAGCATCTGCAGTAAATCAGCCTCACTTTCCCGTCACCTCACTCTGTTCTCTCCCTCTCTATCTCCCACTCACTTCCCCTCTTCTCCCTCTAATTTTCCCTCTATGCATTTTTCTGTTAGGAGGACCAAGAGAAAGTGGCCAAAACTTCCTTTCTGTCTATCTATGAAACACACATACACACATATTGGCTTCTAGTGCAGACTTTCTGTCATGCACAGGTGTTATTCTTCAGCCTGTCTTGTCTCATCAGTCACACGGCTGCAACAAGCCTCCAGAAGGAAAGGAAAAATTAATTGCTAGATGAATTTCCCATGCTCTCTTCAGAGCTCAACTTGTTCAGTTGCATCATAGGGTGGTATTACTGTAA
This sequence comes from Seriola lalandi dorsalis, assembly GCF_002814215.2. Lineage (NCBI taxonomy): Eukaryota > Metazoa > Chordata > Actinopteri > Carangiformes > Carangidae > Seriola > Seriola lalandi. The sequence goes on along the minus strand of NW_019525544.1, from coordinate 657,502 downwards.
TCCATGTCACCCACTGTTTATATATGTGTGTGTAAAGTAGTGTGTCTTACTTGACAGAAGCAGCTATGTTTGTGTCCTTGAGATGTCTTTATCCCAGCTGATGCCAAATACGCAGGTATTGCATTGCTTTCTCGTAAACAGTTAATTGAATCTGGCCATTAAAAAAAACATGCTTTTGGGTTTGTTGCACAGGAAAAATAAAAGTGTGTTATTTATGTGTGTGTGTGTGTGTGTGTGGGAAAGACAGAGCTGCAGATAAGTGACTCGACTGGTCAGCAGGAGTATTGGCACAACCACCGTTTATACTCTATGTGCTGACTTTTTGGTCACACCCACCGCTCAAGTTCCTAGTTCACACAGTGGAAGTTCCCCCCCTCCTCCCTTGTGCATGCTGTTAATGGACCGGACCTGTCTATGCGGCGCAGGGACATGTCTACTCACTGGAATTTCCCATGGCTGATCATCATCTATCGTCACGGACACCTTCCACCCCCGACATCTCGCCCACTCTCCATCCCAGCGCAACAAAGAGGGAAAACAAATCAAACATTTCACAGTTTCCCATTATTCTCTCCATCTGTCAACATGTGGTTCCAATCAGCAGTGTGTGTGTGTGTGTGTCTGTGTGTGTGTGTGTGTGTGTGTGTGTGTGTGTGTGTGTGTGTGTGTGTGTGACACCATGTGAATGTTTTTATTTTCCATACATTTTCTACTCAGATACAAAGCTCTTTGTCCACACTCTTTCTCCATCTCTTTGACTCCTCCTTCCTCTCACGCCCTCTCCATCTTCCATCTCTCTCTCTCTCTTTATCTTTCTCTCTCTCTCTCTCTCTCCTTCCCCCTCTATTTTAGTCTTGCTTTTCTTGGCTCCTAGTCAGACCTCAGACAGACCTAGAGGTCTTTTTCCCAAGCGATCTCCAGGGTGGACTCCAGGGAACAGAGCGAACACACACACAAACACAGACCCTCCCCTCACATGCTCTGTCCATTTCCTTCTCTGTTTCTGCTCTTATCCCATATCTTTCTCTGTCTGCACCTCCTTGTTGACTCATGCAATATTGCTGCATTACTTCTAAACTATGTTGCAGTCACAGTTTATTGGAAAACTGAGAACACAATGTTCAAAATCAACTATCGTGTTCTTGGCCCAGCTGAAGTCTGTGTACCACGTACTCCCATTTGCACATTGAATGCTTTGCGGGTGTTTTAAGGCTTTATTTATCCAGGTTAGTACCACTGGGATTAGAGATCTCATTTACAATGAAGACCTGGTCAAGACTGCAGCACATTCAGTCACAGCCAGAAAAACTGCAAACACAAATGCACCCAGAAGGTGTATTGTGCACTTTATCTTCTCAGTGAATAAAATACTGATCAACACGATCCGCAAGACCAGCAGAAACTTACACTAACTTACATTATCTTTACATTAGAATCGTCTTGAACTCATTCGAAATGGCAATAATCTGCCAGCCGTGGTGCTCAGATCTTTTCATCAAATAAAAGCAGCAATAACACAATAGAGAGGGTTATGGTAATGAGAAAAACTCCCGCATGCAAAATTTACTGAAGCACATTAGAAATGACATTAAATTAAAGTAGTCATCATGCATACTGAGCCATTTCAGAATAAGATGTGTTATATATTCAGATTATACTAATTATTGATGCATTAATGTGTAGGGGCCAATTGTGACTACAGTGTTGTGGGTAGCTTAATGTATAATAATTGTAATTTCTTTTTTGATTATATTTTGAATAATCTGAATTTGGAAAGTAACTTGTAACTATTGCTGTGATGTAATGTACAAAAAAAAGTATAAAGTTACATAAAATATAAATATTGGTATGGTAAAAGTATCACTTAAGAGTACAGTACTGTAGTAAATGTACAGTTACTGTCCACCACCGTCTGCAAGCCATATTTGGTGAGTGCGTTTCAACCAGATGTAAAACATGTAATAGTGGATTCACTGTTCAGATGACCATAAAGGCAGGAACCAGGAAAGCAGAACATGTTCTCTGTGAAAATATTTTACGTTACAAAAAGGCCTTCAAACAATCCTGCTATGGTCCTTATGTGACATAACTGTGATATCTACTGTCTATGAGAACAAGTTTCACCAACAGCAGGATTACAGCGCTCTCTAGTGGTGAGGCAGGGTAAAGCTCTTCACATTCAGTTGTTAACAGGGAGCTACCGGTGGTTTCTAATGTGCTGAAGACAAACTGTTCTGTAAAACATGTGATGAAGTATACCACTGTCACCGCTGTCATGAGTACCCCCACTGTTTGGACTGTCTGCTTTCACATGAGAGAATGACACAGGGGTGGAAGCAGCAGTCAGGTCCTTTCTGTTGATCGGTGTGAAACCTCCACAGTGTTTCAATGTTGTAAAACAATGAAAACAAGAAAAAAATAAGAGAATACCTGAGCACTAATACTACCGAGGCTGGTATTTCAACCAAACAGCGCACATGTTCACTCAGTGTGCAGCAGCAAGATTCATTCAAATGGTTAAATGAGTCAGACTGACTTGAAATGACCTGTTTTTCAGTATTCTGTTGTAGACCCAGACACAAGGGGAAAAAACGTAGTATTTTCTGTTAAAACAGCCCTGGTTGATGTATGTTCTCCCCGACCGCCTCAGTGTTGTGGTTCTGTTTCATAAAATAATCATTTCATCATTCAGGTGCTTGTACACCAACCATTATTTGGAGGGAAGGTTAAAAATTGAAGGAAATCTTTCATCTTCACTGATGATCTTTGATGCAGTGCTAAACTGTTACCAATGGAGGGTGGTATTTCTCTGCTGTATGGAAGATATCAGCTGCAGTAAAACTTCCAGACTCTGGAAACAATTCTTATTGTATTAAGGTGAAAGTGAAGGATCATCTACAGTTTACAGTTAAATATCTGAAAACTTTGCTGTCAAGTTGTTGTAGGTGTAATTTCACTGTCTCTGATAAAGACAGAAAGAAGTGGATATGACTGAATTATTTTATATTGAATTATTTTTATTTTTTATAAAGGGTGGGGGGGTAAAGGTA
>NW_019525544.1:599106-654357 GCF_002814215.2 Seriola lalandi dorsalis | reverse complement strand
GAGGGATAGAGGAGTGGGGGAGGGAAGGGGTGTGGGGGTTTGGAAGGGGGTTGCGTTGGGGGGGTGAGCTAACCCTTTTCTTTCTCCTTCTCCTCTCTCTCCTTGTCTTTCTTATCCTGCTCCTTCATCTCTCTCCTCTCCTTCTCTTTCTCTCCTCTTTGTCTTACTTCTCCTGCTCCTTCCTCTCCTTCATCTCTCTCCTCTCCTTCTTCTCTCTCTCTCCTCCTTGTCTTTCTTTTCCTGCTCCTTCCTCTCTCTCCTCTCCTTCTTGTCTCTCTCCTCCTTTTCTTTCTTCTCCTGCTCCTTCCTCTCCTTCATCTCTCTCCTCTCCTTCTCTCTCTCCTCCTTGTCTTTCTTCTCCCGCTCCTTCCTCTCTTTCCTCTCCTTCTTCTCTCTCTCCTCCTTGTCTTTCTTCTCCTGCTCCTTCCTCTCTTTCATCTCTCTCCTCTCCTTCTCTCTCTCCTCCTTTTCTTTCTTCTCCTGCTCCTTCCTCTCTTTCTCCTCCTTGTCTTTCTTCTCCTGCTCCTTCCTCTCCTTCTTCAGCCTCTTTGTTGCCTTGTTTTCCTTCTCTTCCTCCTTTTCCATCTCTCCATCCTCCTTGTCAGTTTTGCTTGTGAGTTCCTGAAAAGACAAAGACAGAATCTTTCAGTATTTTCTGTTCCAAAGGCTCAATTTGAAAAGAAAAAACAACAACTTACAATCCAACATGTTATTATTCAAATGAAAATGATCAGCTGATGTGACGTACCTCCAGCTCAGTGTTTTTCTGGGTCAGGCGCTGGATGTCCTCCTCCATCCTGCTGATCTTTTGGATCCAGGTTTCCTCCTTTGCAAGCCACTTCTCTTGCACGTCTGCATTATATTTCTGCAGCTCCTCCTTCTCTTCCTCCTGGCATCGGAGTTTCTCCTCTAGAGTTCTGACCTTTGACCTCCAGTCAGTCTTTCTCTGGTGCAGCTCAGATTCCAGGTTCTTCACATTAACCAAGTTCTCAAGGCTTTTCTTTGCCAGTGCTATGTTTTCATTTGTGGCACTGGTGATCACTTGGTTCTTGTCCTGAATGATGCGCGCCACCTTTTCATCACAGCTCTTCTGCAGCGCTTGAAGCTCAGCGACTGCCTTCTTCTCCTTGGCAGTCATCTGGCTCCGCCACGCCGCATTGAGCTGTGAGATGGTTTTCGGCAGGGAGTTTTCCATCGCTGTGACCTGGTTGCACATTGCGGTTAGCTGTTTTCTGGTCCTCTCTGTCTCAAGTTGGCACGAGAACAGCTCTTCTTTAAGGGAGCGGACTTCCTCCTCCTTTTCTTTCAGTCTTTGCTCCAGCTCCTTTTCCTTAGTGTTAAACTCTTTCTCCGAGGCTTTTGCAGACTTATAGTCATTTTCCAGGTTGTCCAGTTTGTTTATAGCCCTGTAGAGGGTTGACACCGTGTAATCTGCCCGCTTCCTCCAGTTGTTTTGCATGCTTGCGAGCTGTTCCATAAGAGCAGCGTCTTCTGCAGCAAGCTCCTGGTTTTCCTTCTTTGAATCCACAAGGGATTGTCAGAGTGTGTGTAGTAGAAGTTCAAATAACGTAACTAGTGGTTGAAATGTCGTACTTGATGTCGTTCTGTCACTGTATCCACGAAGAGATGCGTCTCTGTCAGGGGTCAGGTGTGAACTGAAGGTCTCTTGCCTTTGATGCTGAATAAATGTTATTGAAAGGCAAGAGAACTTCAGTTCTGTATGACATCATAACTGGGTTCAGAATGTGACGACATCATGAGAACCCAGTGTTGGCTTCCTCATGTGTCATGACATGTGACATGTATGATTTCTACTGGAAACATAAAAAATACAACAAGTACAACTACACTTACATATTATAACCATTTCAAGTTTTTTTTTTTTTTAAACATTATATGAAATATTAAAGTTTCTCCCTACAAATCCAAACGTCAACACGTCACTGCTCTTATTTTTAATTTTTTTTCAGTTTACGTTAGCACATTCCAAAAAAAAAAAGTATTTGAAACTAGTATGTCTGGGTCCCTTAACAGATGATACTGGTCACCCCCTCAGAGATCCAGGCACTAGACACTAGGGCTGAAGTTAACATTTGATCTGCCAATTATTTTTTCAATTAATCATCATGTCTGTAAAATCAAAGAAAATATAAAACTACATACTAAAGATAATCAGTTTACTATCATATATGACAGAAAAAGCATCAAATCTTCACATTTAAAAAGCTGGAACCTGCAAATATTTGGTATTTTTGCTTAAAAACAATGAAAAAAACTATTATTTGATTTTCAAAACAGTTGATTTTCTGTCGATTGACAAACTGACTCATTAACTGAACACTAAAATGGAGCTGGGCATGTTTTAAAAACAGCTCCGTTATCTCTGCCACTGTGATTGTAAACAGTGTTGCTGATTACTTGTATGATTAAGGTGGGTGATTCTGGGTGTTTGTACAGATGCATCCAGACATGGACAACATTTTACAATGAGCACTTTTTTTGATGACCTTTGTTTCAGGAGTTTTCTGTGATGTGTTCAAGTGCTTGAAAAGGAAAATTAAAAAAACTGAAAAGCCTGATTGCAAAAATAGAAATGAGATTATTACTACAATATTATGCTCCAAGAAGTAAAGAACAAATCAGAGCAAATTACCTGTATTAAAAAATAAATGTAATGAGAAGTGAAGCTGAACCTAAATGATGAAAATAGATTAGACAAAATCAGGATTTTATTTTTCTACATAACAAAACAGCTCAAATTCCTCCTCCACCGATCAACACAGAGCCTTGCAGCAGTTCACCTTCAAGCACGATTGTCCTAATTGGTTGCCATGGGGACCAAAGATGTGCATATAAGTGTCTAGGCCTCCTCCTCATCACTTCCTGCCAGGCTGCTGTCTGTAGAGTCCAAATCCTGCTCCTGTTGCTGTGAAGATTGTGGTTCTGTTTCAGGGTGCTGTTCTGGCTCCGTGGTGTTGGAGGCCTCTGCCGGTTCTGCAGCGGCGCCCGTCTCTGCTGGTTTGGTGGCAGTGTTGCTCTTCTGGCCTTGTTCGCCTGCCTCCAGGAAAGTAGACCAACCCTTCAGTCGTTCCTCTCGCTCCCGTGCCGTCTCTTCCACCTGCACGGACAGAATTAACATCATTTCTGACCAGAAGTAGAGTTCTCCAGCTCCTGAACACCAGGAAAACCCCGATCACATTTTCTCAGACTTGTAAGAGTTGCTCCTGAGCCACAGAACAAATTTTACATGTTTCCACAGGCTGAGTATTACTCCTCACGATCAGGACACTGATCTTCATGTGTAAAATCTGCTGAGGCCCCATTAACAGACACATCTCAGTGTTTATGTACATACATGAAGGGTTGGAAATAATGCAAAGCAAGAGGCTTGAGCTACAAGCAGCCTCATATAGTGACCATATACAATCTCTCTCCTACAAGTTGTGGTCAACATCACTCTGCTTTCTTTATTAGCTTGGCTGCGCATCCCCAGTTCTCCAAAAATCTAAAAATATTTTAAGATATTTTGCAGTTGGTGTACCTGATAGTCTGTCGTTCCATCCCAAAGCAGAGCAGACAGCTGCCTTCCTCCAAACCAGCGACCATTGAATGACGAGATGCATGCATCGGCTTGCTCGGGCTCCTTGAATGCGACTGATGCCACGCCGTCTGGGTGTCTCTGCAGCACAAACACAACCACAAACCAGCTCTTTATTGATGCCACTGATGGAATATTCAGATTCATTCTGCTGTGACTTTGAAAAAAAGCAGTAATGATGTTAAACTCACATCAAAGAGGATGACCTTCTTAACCTCACCGAACTTCTCACACTCTGTCCGCAGATCTTCACGATACTCATTCAACACCAGTGGGTCTTCCTGGAAAAAGGCAACACAGAGAGCACAGAGATTAATACTCACAATGGACAGTGTGTGTGTGTGTGTGTGTGTGTGTGTGTGTGTGTGTGTGTGAGAGAGAGAGTGAGTGTGTATGTTCATGTGTGTTGCTCTTCACACCTCAAAGTCACTGGGATGAAACATGTTTCTGATGATGACTACTTTTTCATGCCTCTTCCTCGCGTCTCCTTGCTTCTCTGGCCTCCAGTCCAACTGTCTACAAAGATAAAGACACAGAGGTAAAAGATAAAAATGCTCAGTCACGAGTCTATTCTTAATCCACGTCAGCATTGTGGGAAGTGGAGTGTATCCCTGCATGCAGAGTGGGATATAATAAATAAAAAGAACAGGAAATAGATGTTTTACTTCTGTTGCTGCTGCATCTTCTTCTTATAATCTTTGCTCTTCTTCTTCTTCTTACTCGCGTCATACTGGCCCTTTAGCTCAAACCGTGCTGCTTCCACATGGAGTCTGTAACCTCTGACTTCTGACTCGTCAATCAGGCGCATAGCCAGTGCCACAGACTCCTTCTGCAGAAAATAATATAAAAAAGAAAATAATATTTCAGCTGTGTGTCTGTCATCTTGTTTTGGAGGTCTTCTTCTGCTCTCTAGGATAAGTTTCCACAATTATTATTTCTTTATTTCTTTGAGAATGAGAACACTTTTAAAGTATTAATCAAGCATAAGGATAAACTGACCTTGAGATAGCAGCAGAGGCCATCTCCCTTCAGATTTCCGTATTTGTCCTTGTAGAGTTTAACCTTGTACTCCTCGGTGATGGGGTCCCGCATCACGATGCCACACTTGGACATCAATTCAACAAACTCTTCAGTGCTGATATCAAGGGGCAGACCTGAGGAAAGGAGACCAGGAGAAAAATAATAAGAGTCAGAGTCAGCTACTCACTGGACAGCTGTCTCCTTGACAATGAGAAAAAAATGTTAGTGATACCAACCTGACACATAGACGTTTGTGTTTTTGGTGTCATCAATATCAAACCATCCTACATGGACAAAAAAGGGGAAAAGGCCTTTATCAAAGGATGCATTTTATACAAAGTTAAACTCAGAAATTGTACATATACATCTAAACTGTAAACAAACATAATCACTATTTTTGGACAGAAAGGAAGGTCGGATTTTACACCAATGAGTGTAAAAAACAAAACAAAACAAGAATTCTACTTGTACTGCACTGGTTTTCCCTCTCCTCACTGGTTATGGATGTTGTGTTACCTTGCTCTGCTTTCCTCTTCTCCCCTTTCTGCTTGGCTTCTTTAACTAGGGTCTCCTGCTGGTCTTTGTTCGGCTTCTGGATGGCATCTGCTGGTTTCTGCTTTTCTGAAGACTTGCTGTCTGGTTTGGGGGCTCCTGGGTCGGTGGTGCTCACTGCTGCATTGTTGGCATCTGGATCTCCCTCCTGAGTGAAGCCATAGTTGGCCTGGTAGGCTGCGATGAAGTCCTCTGTTATCTATGAAAACAATGCAAACCTACTTAACATTAACACAGAAACTGTGTCCGGACAGTTTTTGCATTCCAAGTTAATGCACTGGATTACAGCTCACACATGAAATTAGGATACATCTCAAGCAAATGCTGCTCAACAGAAATAAATACATATAACATTTGTCCATAGACTTGAAAGAGATTTAGAGACTTTAAGGAAAAATTATGTAAAAAAACAAACAAAAAAAAAAACTGAGAGGCAAAGAAAGGTTCATACTTTAGGGAACCAGGCTTTCTTTTCATGGTCCCAGTCATAAACAGTCCCGTCCTCTGGATCAGTGTAGGTGTAGGGGTCAGAGCCATCCTCATTTCTCTGACCGTAGAGCTCCTGCATCCGCAACTGCTCCATAAACTCCTTGTTGGCTTTTGAGTCACCACTCATCTGCAATAAGAATGTTAAATGTGTAATTAGCCAGGTCAGCTCGCCATGACATTAAAGCATGCACAAAGCAGTTATATTATGAACCTGAGTCATTTTGATTTAATATCCTACTTTACCATTTCTTGTTTAATATTTCAGAAGCTGTTGCCATATGAAGCTGTCAAAGTCTCACATTATATTTAGAATGACTTACTATCAACAAAAGTCAGAATAGAAAACAGAAGCTCAACATGGGTCCGTCTTTTCTCTGCGATAATAAGTTAACTCAAAAACCTCTAATGGACAACACAACTGAAATAAAGGCAGTGTGGTTCAACAATGACGCCTGGCTGTGGCCAAAGCAGGATAATAAACACATATGCTACTGTCCAACATAGCTAGTTAGCGTTACCTTGTACACGGATAGTCCTGGCCAACCAAAATCTGCGAAGGTTAAGGGAACAGATTCCCCCCGTCTAAAGAGCTAGGAACAGAGCACTTTCTTTGTTTTGAGGATGTAGCTTTTTAAAATTAGTTTATACTTTGAATCTAGCGTTATTTCACTGCCTGCTAACATTAACCCCCAGTCCGCGACGACAGTTGAATAAAGTACTTCCGATGTCAGATCCAGAGTGCGCATGTGTGACATTTGGAAATGGAGCACTCGATTTGTAATACAGCTTCTACCGTTTTACAACTAGTGGCGGACAGGAGAGCCAAAACGAACGATCACTCCGCCCGCAGTTTGTCAGCGAGAGAACGAATCGACCGCATTTCTTGTAAGCGCCGACACCTTCGCTAGCTAACCTAGCTTTCAATGTTGCAATAATTGTTAAGTAGCAGATCTTCGGTTTGGCATGGCGGAGGGTACAGGTAACGTTAACGTGGGACCGGCCAACCTTCCTCCGGGAGACCCTCAGCTAATTGCTATGATTGTGGAGCATCTGAAGAACCGGGGGCTTTTTGACGAGTTCCGTCGGGACTGCCTGGCCGACGTTGATACGAAGGTAGGCAGCTAACTTTAGCCAGAGTCCAAGCTAACGCTAGACAGTGTTGACATAGCTTCTGGTCGGCGTTAACCCGTTGTTAATTTAACTGAAATACATTTAGCTGTGCTACAATATACCCTCCATATAAGCTGCAGTATGTTTTGCTATTGCGTCCTATTACTGCAGTATTAGTGTAGTATAGTAGTAGTTGTATTATGTTTGGTTTTTGGAGTGAAAAGAAGTAGATCAACTCCTGCAGAAAACACATTTAAAAAGAGCCTTTCAAATTTTATTGCACAGTTACTTCCAAAGGAAATTTGTGTAAATTGCCCAGTGGTTGCCAAACTTTTTCATACCGACTGCAGAAGCTTACATTTCTGTCACTGTCATCTCTGCCAGCCTGCCTATCAAAACCTGCGACAGAAAGTAGACAACTATGTCACGTCGCACCTGAGCACACAAGACTGGAACCCGTCTATCAACAAGAACCAGATGAGGAATGGACTGAGGCAAAGTGTTGTTCAGTGAGTGTTACTTTCTGTCTTTGACTGTACTACCCGTCCTGTTTGCAGTGTAAAGGATTAACAAGGTAAAACGTACTGTGCTATAAAGAACTTGCTTCTGGATAGGCATATATGTTTTATATTGTTAGTCATAAAGTAGTCTGCAGTTCATGATTTCATAGCACGCCTTTGCCATGATATATGAAATTGAAATCCAGTCAGTGTGCCACATTGTTCTATGAAAGCGGCTCTCCAGATGTTTAATATTGCACATTTATAAAATGTGAGGACTCCAAAGAGACAGATTGAAGAGAAAGATGGTAGAAGTAGGGCTGCGATTAATGATTGTTTTGATTCTAATTATAATAGTCTTACTGGTGTTTTGATTGGGGTAAAAAAAAAAACCTAAATGATTAACTTGCTTTCAAAATAGTAACAGATTTAATTTTCTTTCGAATGACTACATGATGATTTGACTAATTGTTGCAGGTCTAGTCAAAACCCATGTACCCACACTATAAATCCTGGTTCCTATTATTCCCAGTCATTTTGTAGTTGACCAGTTTCTGACTTGGTTGTACTTACGACTGGGAAAGCCATATTTTTCAGCAAGCTCCAATACATCTGATATGGACCCCATTAGTAAGGAAGTAAAAACAAATTCCTGGTTTGTCATAATCTGTCATTCATGGTTATTCAACACAAATTAAATGTAGTGCAATATTGTCAATTCACTGTGGTTTTAATTTTCGCACAAGCAACTTTTCTACCATACAACTGTCATGATGACATGAATGCTTACATGTGGGAATCTGTCCCATCTCTAGCTGTACAACTCTTTTCACAGGTTATGTTTTACTCTCCACTGAGTACTATTTCTCACTTGTAAAGTCGATGGAGTTTGACTTCTTTTAATGGGGACCATATCTAACTAAGTTTTTCATGAGTAATTCTTAATCCAAATAACAGTACTTTTTTCACTCCTATTTCTTCAGCACCCACTTGTTTTTTGTTGTTGTTGTTGTTGTTGTTAGGTGTAACTCCTGTTTGTGTCATGTTTTTTAGGTCGGGCATGTTGGAGTCCGGTGTGGACAGGATCATCACACAGGTTGTGGACCCCAAAATGAACCACACTTTCCGGCCGCACATAGAAACTGCCATCCATGACTTCCTGTCAGGGGACAGGAGGGAGGAAAGCGCCTTAAGTTCTAACTCTGCACCATCTGAACAGACAGAACTTCAGGAGGCCCCCTCTGCCTCTGGCCCCAAAACCCCATGAGGTCTGTTTAAAAACTGAAGTACAGTCAAAGATCAAGAAGGTTTAGAAATACAGTAGAGAAATCTGTATGTTCTCTCCTGCTGCAGGTACACATGCTGGTCTACACACAATGTTGTATGGCTATGTTAGCATTTTTGAAAGGTGCGCCATCACACGAGAGGAGGAGGGTGTTTCCTGCTATGCCTCATTAAAGGGACTAAAGTCAGGAGTGTAACTGCATTCAAAATGTTCAGCATCAGATGTTGTTTCATTGCCCGTCTGTGCTGCACGAGGATACAGCTGGAGAAGTTGCACTGTTACTGCACTGCATGGCACAAACCTGGATTATTACTTTTGAATCTTTTTGTCACTGGCCTTTTTTTTTTTTTTTTAAATCGAATATTGAACAAGATTTTTATTTTGGAGTGCTGTGTGTTGTTTTTCACTCAGGGTGTTTGTGAACATGTAGACATATTCAGACCTTTTCCACTAATAACATGTTGAATAACTACAATCTAAACTTTCAAACTCTGTCTACTCTGATTCAGACTGATGAGTGACGTCGGTATGTAAATATATTTTGTTCTGTATTTAAAGGTCTTAATTTTTCATCACACCATGTCAGGTTTCCTTTTTGTGTATGTATTGAGTATGTAGTATTGATTATGCTTCCCATCTTCTTTACTAAACACGGTTGTCAACATGTTCCTCTCTGTCTTTTTTTTTTTTCTTATTGTACTCCTTTAGGCGTTTTCAGTAAAGATACTGTGATGGACTGTATGTAAGATAACGGGTAAGTCTGTGAAAAGATCATTTCCTCTGAGTGTCGGCAGAAGGTTTGTGTGTTTGCTGCAGTGAAAAAAGAGGAGAGACCAGTACCACCAGGTGGGGTAGTTGTTCTCGTATGTAGGTATTGTATGCTGAATCCACCAAAAAAAAAAAGTTTCAAGGTTGACATTTTAGAGACAAACCTCTTAAATCCATCATCTGAATTGGTTTTGCTGTTACTGCCACTCATATACATTCCCTATCTGCATATTAGAGAAGTTGGAAGTGCACTCCAACTAGCTGCGTTGATCCTGTGTTGTAAAATATACCACCAACCCTGCAGAGACGTGCGTAATGGTGTTTTTAAAATAGCCTTAAAATATTTATATGTGCATCATGTCAACAGGTAAAAGTAATAGACTTAAGCTGTAAGTAGTCCCTCTCTGTCACTCTCAGAGCCTCCATAAATCCAGACTTAAACCTCAGTCAGGTTTGAGTATCTGTGTGTGCGTCATCACATGTTGCGTAACTATATCGATTTAACTACTTGTTTTTGGCCGAAGACTGAGCCATACTTTAACACAAGTATGTGTGTCAGAGTGTGTGTCTGTAAATATAATGCTCTTTGTTCATCTGTCTGTCTGTGTGTGTGGGTGTGAAATCCTAGTTATCTCCCTATGAAGATGGTGGAGAGTGTTGTATCAGATGCACAGAACAAATTGAATTGATGGAAGAGTATATTAATTCATTTTTTTAATAAATTAATGATATAAATAATCTGTCCATTTAAAGATTAAATATGCAATAGTTTCTTGAAAAAAAAATGTCTAATAAGAAATCAATTAATACAGTGCTTTATAACCATGATACCTGGGACATGACATCTGCCCATGTTCTTAATTACACCTGGTGTTGCTCAAAGCATCAAAAATGTGTTTGAGAAACTCAGCGGCAGCTGGTCTTTAAAAAAATAAAGTCCTGGAAAAAGAATGATCTGTAGACCTCACCTCAACCTGTTTTCACTCGAACTACTTTTTACTGAAGAAATAATGATGCTGTTGAGGTTATCACAAGCATTTCTTCACACAAATGAAATTACACTGGAGGTAAACTTGTCCAAACCTCAGCACATGAAAATGTAGCAAATCTGCCTTTGATGTGCATGAACAGACACTTATTAAGACCAGCAACATCGTCCTTGAAGTTGTTCCAAGTTTTGCATCTTGCCATATGAACTGTAGTGAGAAGAACACATGAGAGCAAAAGAGTTATTAAACCCAAAGGTTATGGCAATGCTTCCTCCTCAGATCAATTCTCACAAAGCAGATACTTGTGAATTTGATCTATATGCACACACACACATACAGAGGCAGACATGTAGAGTGTTGTTTACAACATGATCATGTAAGAGACAAGAGGGTCCTGCATGTGTGCTGTTTGCACAGTAGTGTCTATGTGCATTAGTGTGCCATTTTGGGCATGTGAGTCTGTGTTTGTGTGTATGTTCTGTGTCGGGGTGAAGGGTCAATGTGTGGGTGGTCATCGGGTTGTGCGAGGGAAGCTGTGGGATGTTGTTTTGAAGCAAGATGAGACAGAATGAGTGGGAAAGGTTGCGAAAAAAAAAAAAAAAGTCCTCCAACCGACGTCCAAACATTCAAACATTAGCCCCTGTAAGAGTGTGTCTTCCCCAACTGGGCCCCTGTACGGACACACACACATAAACACACCCCGTCTTTTCTACCTTGACCTCCCACTGCAACATACACACACTTTGTTCTCACCCATGTTCACTGAAGGCCTCTTGGATGCAGGGTAGATAAACCTAAGGAGACAGAGGAGGGAGAGGTATGAGGTATTTGTTTGGCTCACATGAAGATGATGATGTCATAGTGTCACATGACTGACCTGTCCTTCCATGGATGTCAGGGGCCAGAGGTCATTGCCGTTATGAATCAAAACATACAAACAACAACTATGCTGCAAGATCTGAACGCATCGTGAAGAAGACAAAGCGTAACTCAACTTCAAGTTGCATTTAGGGAACAGACAAACATTGGGAGCTATAGTGACAAAATACCGAGACAGAAACAGCCTCATAATATATCTGAGGTAAAATTAAACCATCAGAAATAAATATTAAGCATTGAAAAAGCAGAAAATAGAAAAAAAAACATCACCATTTATAAACATTTTGACATGAGAGAGTATTTACCAAAAAGTCTCCCTGTTTGAGTGTGTGCAGACTTTTATTTCTGTCTTTGTGAGGACCAGTTTCAATTCAACCATCACAGTGAGGACATTTCTGCCAGTCCGCACTACTTCAAAAGATTGATTGGTTTTAAGGTTGAGGTCAGAATTAGGTTTATGTTGGGGTTCGGGTAAGGGTTGAGCTTAGGTGTTTAGTTATAGTTTGGAGTAGATGCTACAAGCAATGCATTATGTCAGTGAAGGTCCTCACATGTATATAAAGACAAATTTATGTGTGCACTTTTTGTAAAATGAAAACAGGTGAAAATCTGAAGTAGGCATGTGCAGTGGAAATATACTTTGAAGGGTTAGAGGGATTATAAGGTGTAAGTGATGGTTTTATTATAGAGCTTTACAGAGCAGTTAGAAAGTGTTTATCCATCATTATAAATGTTGATAATCAATCAAGGGCTCATGGGTTTCTCACTTTTGTAGTTACAAATCTTAATAAGTCATTAATAAAGACTTGAAGTCTGCAGTTATAAACTGTTAATAAGGTGTTAAATGGATTTTGGTTTGTCTCAGTCTTATTCTCTCTATAGGGTCCATCTCAGTCACTCCACCACTGTGGTCCGGACTGAAATATCTCAACATTTCGGCCTGTTAGACTGTTACATGGTCCTCAGAGGATGGATCCTAATGACTTTGGTCATCTTCCGACTTCTTCCTCTAGCACCACCTTGAGGTTGACGTGTTGTGGTTTTGAGCAAAATGTCTCAACAACCTTTGGCCAGATTGCCATGAAATTTAGCTCACACATTCATGGTGCCCAGAGGATGAATTGTAATAATTGTGGCAATACCCATAACATTTCATCTAGTAGCATCATCAGGTTAAAAATTAAATTGATCTAAACGCCTGCAAAAATATTCCCATCAGCCAATGCCGACATTGGCAGGGTAACGTGAAACTAAGTTGGTGAACATGGTTGACTAAACACACTAAACATCAGCATTGTCATTGTTAGCATGTAGCTCAAAGAACTGCTGTGCATTGACTCTAGAAATAAGTGAATAAAGATTTTACACAACCAGGCAGCCCAACATTTTTCCAGTTAACTTTTAACTAATTTATAAAGCACTAGTAAGTGATTTATTAAGTCAAGTCAGTCAATTTTTATTTGCATGTTGCCAATTCACAACAGAAGTTATCTCAAGGCACTTTCCAAATAGAACAGATCTAGACCTTCTCTTTATATTATTTACACAAACCCAACAATATTATTATCAACCAGTCCCAAGTTTAAACCCTTTATAAATGAAGCCTTGCGAGAAAGTTGAATATTTTTGTGTAACTATGGCTACTATAGGTGCACTGCAGTGCAGAAAGTATATTAGACAGACATAATGTGAACAAAAGTAAGTTTACAGGAATGCAGCACTCTAATAATTTGAAAAACCTGACCCTCTTCTCATACTCCTGCTCTCTCTTTCAGTCTGGGTGCTTCTGATACGTTCCTCACTGCACGTCTCCCTGCCAAGAAGGCAGCTGCTAACCCTCAAACACACACACACACCCGCACACACACCCGCACACACACACACACACACACGGCTGGCTGGCGGGTTAATTGAGTGTGGATGTCTTGAGTGGCTGACCTTCACTTACCCCCGCAGACTCCGGAGGAACAGGAAGACCTTATAAGAACTTTTTTTTACTTTTTGGGGAGTTTATGAATGTGGGATTTATTTTATGGCCAATTCTCTCCCAGCATGAACCTCACTCCTCCTGCCTGTCCCCGTTTCTCTCCTCCATTCATCATTCAGTTATTGGATTAATAATGAAATAGGAAAACGAAACCAGACCGGAGCCCAGTCATCAGTCAAGCCAGTTTGTTCAGGCACATCAAATCCATTCTGCTATTGTCGCTCCTCTCTTCCTCTCATCAATGATAAACTTTTAGCTCCAGTCTGCTGCGCGCTCACGAAGCTGCGCCGTGATTGGTGGAGACACAAGCTCCCTTCACTCAGATCGTCGTGGACGCGCAACTCCCGTTCAGCTTTATATATATATCAGCCCTTCATGCCGCGGTCATGCTGTGTAGTGGAAACCCCTCTGCAAGGCTACACTCCTGCTGCTGCTGCTGCTGCTACTGCTGCTACAGCCCGCAAACCAGACAGAAAACACTGAGCTTCAGTTAGTGTCAGACATGCCGGTCAACTTGTCCGCTTTGGTTTTTGTGTTTTTCCTGCTCGTGGCCTGTCAACAGGTGCTGACCGTGGATCCGCATGATGCCCAGGAGAAACAAGCGAGCCAGGCCAAAAGACGCCTCTCTCTGCAGAGCACAGGTGAGTTGGGACCCGAGCTGCGCCTCTGATGCTCGCATATGGATGCTCTCCAGAAGTATTAATCTTTGGTCGTTTACTTCTTTCATTATTAGAAAATACTGAGTTCAAAGCAAGTGCACGGTAGCCCGACTCGCAGCACAGGTCCCCACAGAGCTGTCTCTGCAGGAAGATCTCTCAGCGTGTATCTAAAAGTGCTTGTAGGCACTGAAAAGTTTACAGTTTGTTTATGGACAGGCACAGGATTATGTCTATTTTGCAGCCGACAACAGAAAAATAATTCAGTGCTTCCTCTACCTGCCGCGTCTGGATCTCACTGGAGAACACCTGAATTATAAATGTTCAGTAGCCTTGATGGTAACACATGGGCTGCCATGTCATTAGGCTATAATACTGATAATTAATATATTAATAGTGACAGTTGCATAGTGTCTGCAGGAAAGTGAGGTGACCCCATTTGTGTACTTGTGTATATTTGGGTCCCCCCCCATTGCATCGTTAAAATAATGCTCCCGCGGGATGGTTTACATTCCGTGCAGCCTGTCGGTTCCACAGACCGGGCTGTGCGTCGGGCCGTACCGTGCCGGGTCGCACCTCTCCGTTTGCTCTCCTGCGCAGTTGGTGGCTTGTAATTCAATGCGTAGCTCCGGCGGCTCGATCCTGTCCAAGCACATTCCCTCCGTACCAGCAGGGCGGTGCATGACGGCACCTCCGGCCCGGAGCTGACCTGCAGGCTGCACAACATCAAGAGAAGCAACAGCGGTCAGGAGAGGCCCGTCACAGCGAGAACAGCAGCAGGATAACAGTCCCGAGCGCTGGTTAAAGATTAACTCAACACAAACTAAAGCCGCGCGTCAAAACGTGATCAGTCTCATGTCGCTTGCTTCGGCCCAGTGACCAGAATGTCCTCAGCCAAACAGAAAAAAAGTCTCTCTCTCAAAACAGCATTTGTATTTATGTGTTGTGTCTAACTGTAACGAGATATTGCTTTAAGTAAAAGCATTGTTGTCCATCACTGACTCAGCTCATCCCTGCTGTCCACCACAGTGTAGCCTGTGAAGTAGAAGTACTGAACCTGTGACCAAACAGCCCCAAATATAATGTACCCAAAATAAAAGGTTATTGTTCTTCAACGCTTTTGATTACAATCATAACCCCGCTCCTTTGAACAGTGTGTCTTTTTTTTTGTATAATTGCCTTTTGTGTGGGAAAACCCTTCAGCCACAAGTCTGAGCTGATTCTGTGTCAGCAGGTGTTGCAGTGATATGGGCAAGATCCTGAAATGCTCAGATGTAAATCAGGAGACTCAGAGCTTTCAAATGGTTATGTGAGGATTTAGTCCGGTACAGACCAAAACCAAGACGGTGTGCAAGGTTAAACTTCTCTGAAAACAAAACTGAACTCAACAAGATAGCCTCACAAAGGAACACTCAACTCACAACTACTTAAATTACATGAGGCAGATAACTTTTCTTTCTGTTGACCTGATGTACTGTAGGTCGTCCTGATGTGATGTTATTGTAGTGTACTCCCTTGAAAAGGTGCAGCAGATAACAGCACAGTAGTACATGTGTGGGACACACACTCTGCACTGTGGTTTCTCATTAATGAAGTTAACACTGATCTGTCTCTGTTTCTGTCCCTCTCAGTGGAGATTCAGAGTTGCCTGGTGAGTTCAGGGGACGTTGGCTGCGGGACATTTCAGTGTTTCAACAACAACTCCTGTGAAATCCAAGGGCTGCACCACATCTGTCTCACCCTGCTGCACAACGCCGGGCGCTACGACTCACAGGTGAGTACAGCACGAGAGTCTGACCTCATTTCACACACTCAATTAGAACAACACTTTAATTTTTTTTTATTGAAGTAATTTGTTTACCATTAGACCTCACTTTTGCTAACACTGCCTGAAACTGTGTGCAACAGCCACCGAGGGCAGACTGAGATCAGACATATTTGGATACATGTCGTTATTTCATTTAATCCCTTCAGTCATTACAGTCATTTGTGAGGAATGTTTGTCATATAAGGAGCAGTGTATAGTTATGTGTGGCACTAGTTACAGAACAATCTGAGAGGGGAAGTGAAATGAGAGAGGGAACAGCTTGTCTACTTTACTAGAATAGAAGTGCATGAGAGAGTGATGCAGGTCTAATGCGTCTCCAGCATGAACAGGCAGTGGATGATGTTCAGTGACGATCTGTGAGTGACTTAGACACTTCCATACACAAACATTACCATACAAACAATATCATAAGATTCATTGAATTGCAACAGGAAGTACTTGTCTCCGATTGGTTGGGAGGTGTCAAATTAAAGTCACCATAGCACACATTACTGATGCTTTAAGTTACAGTGTGTTAATGGCCACACAGTATAACTCACTGTAAGAAAATATTGCACTTGCCTTGATTTGTTTTCTTGTAATACAATCTTTCAAACTATAACCCCCAACTATAGATGTGACCTGTTCATTCACAACACATGAGTATGTGTTATTGGGATAATGACCACAGAGAATTATCATCCAACTGTAGCTCTGCTCAGCTTTTTTATTCTCTTTTTAGCTCATTGTCTTGCAGTCCAACTCTCAAACGCCGCCTTCATCAGCCTCATAAAGGACTAGTTAACACAGTGGGTCATCTAACAAGTAGGCCACTACAACAGATGTAGTCATGCTGTCAAGCTTTCCATTTTCACACTAAACTTTCCGTGCAGTTTAAAATGATAATCGAGTAATAAATTTGCCACCATTGATTTTAAACCGAGGTAGACGACAGCAGCTTCTCATTTCTAGCCGTCAGTTTTGCTGAAATTGCAACTGTCGTGAGCAGATATCATCAGCTGTAGCTAGCTAGCAAATGAAGCATATGTTTGCTCCATGAACTGGTTGAGAAAACCGTCTCTGCCTGACTTTTTAACGTTTCCAGCTGAAAATTAGTTCCCTGTAAACATGGACAGATCAGGATACAATGAGCCTGTCCCTACCCCTCCTACACAGGAGTAAGAGCCACAGATTTAAAGAGGTGTCTTTTTGGGTGTTTTATCTCTGAATATCTCTTTGGTCATTTTGCACTTTTTGTAGTTATTTGAATCGACTTCCCAACAAGAAATGTTAAGTCACTTAATACAGCTGCCCCCCTGACCCCTTGGGCTCCTGGGCCTGTGCCCAGTATGTCAGTTCAGGGATCTGTACATTCCTGTAAAGGCATCTTAAATATGCATATTTAATAAATATCTAGGTCATGGTTATGTACATGACGTTTTGCTAAAGTTGCATGACCCAGGCAGAAAGTCAATCAGAAAGTCAGTCTCACCATGAGCCTCATCCGCTGATGATAAAATAGACATAAATAAAGCACTGTTCTGGTATTGTTGAGTTAATAGTAGATATGAGCTGACTAGTCCAAGTATTATAACCACACTTACTACTACTACATACAAACAGTATCTTTTCATGTTACAAGAGAAAAGACTGGGATGAGAACCAACAGATGTGTTCAGCTAATGTAATTCTATCTCCAGTAACTAACAGCTGCGGTTGCAGCAGTGTAAAGCTCCCAAATCCAATGGCGAGCAGGACGGCGTTGCTAACATTACCCATTACCCTTCCAGCTTCCAGGGCCAGCTTCCACATAGTGGATGAGCTAGTTGTCCGTCTTTACGTAACCTGTAACCCCACAAACTAATGTAGTTAGGTCATGATGTTCTCCTAGGCTTTGGAAGTCATGCTAGATTATTGCTGTAGGTAATAAGCAGACAAACATTGTTTGATTTGTTTTTGTAGTGAAGCTCTGAAAGATTAAAGAAAAGTATACCACCTTCCAAACTCCTTCAGATATCAAGTATCACTCTTAGTACAGACCCATGATTGCCAACACATTAACCATACCTTTATAAAAGCAGCAATGAGAGAGTTACAGACTGTTGTAATCATTCCTCCTCTCCGTACTGACTGGTGGTCACAATCACTTTGTAGAGGGATTATTACAGCAACTAACAACTCCCTCAAAGTACATATAGCACGTGTGTTATATTAAACTTTTAAAAATAATCTGATTCTAAACTGTTTTCCAGAGAATGACACACTCAATCATGTCTAATGGATCTAATGCACACAGCAAATAAAAGATGAAGGTAGTTTTATTTTATTCCAAAAATGCAGTAGAGATCAAAGAATGGGCAGAAACACATCCCAGGCCAGATTTGACACTCAGAATATGCAGCTTTGCTAAACGTACCATCAGAAATGTCCCACTGAGTCCTCCTGTCGCTCTCCTCCTCCTCCCAGGGCAAGTCATTTGTGAAGGATGCGTTGCGGTGCATGGCGCTGGGACTTCGACAGCGCTTCAGCTGTGTGAGCCGCCGGTGCTCAGCAGTAAAAGAGATGGTGTTCTTGCTCCAGAGAGAGTGCTACTCCAAACACCAGCTGTGCCTGGCACTACGGGACCACATGGACACCATGGGCAACCTGGTCCAGTTCCACTTGATGTTTCCCCCGGGGTGAGAGAGAGAGAGAAACACATTAACAATTAACCAGCAAGCTTTTATCACCACCCCAACAAAAAAAAAAAAAAAAAGGAGTCAGCGAAACCATCCTCAGTGAATGATGCAGCACTCTTTGCATAGCAAGTAGCTTATGGTGGCTAATGTTATCAGTGTTTACACAGGTATTGCTGTGTTAACTGGCATTACAGAATCAGTCTGCTGATTTAATGACTCCTCTACTAGGGTAACTAAAATTTCATGTCAGATATTTCAATGGTTTTTAATCACCAGGAGCCATGTTTGTTATTTCCTTTTTCAAAGAATGGTCCTGGTGTTGTGGCTCACAAGCTAGGTTTGGGAAAATCAGCAAAAGAAAAATGGTAATTAATCTAGACACTATCATTATGCAAATATTAGGAGGTGGTTCATCAAGATAAACAGTCAGGTGCCATTAAAATCATGAAAAATCAATGAAATAAAAAATATAAAAATGCAGAAAACATGATGGAAATGTGATATTCATTGGTATTTGTCGTTAGTGTTATTAGTAACACTTGTTTTTCATGCTATGACATCAAAATGTCTAGTAAGCTAATGATGGTGACGTTAAAGCAATTGACTTGAGAAATTAGGGAAATTAGGAAAAATTCAGTATCCAGAACCTGCCAGTATCCTCTGTCCCCAACAGTTCCTCTAGTCTGACTTTGAATAGTGGAACAAACATGAACAAAAAAAATAATAATTTTTTCTTGTGTGTGCGTCGTACCAGACCGTACGTGGAGCTGGTGAACTTCCTGTTGAAGTGCGGAGACGAGGTCAGGTCGTGGGTCAGCCGGCGGTTGCGGGAACAGTGCGAGCAGCACTGGGGGGCACTGTGCAGAAGCTTCAGCAGCACCTGCTCTCTCAGCCAATCGGACGCTCCGCAGCATACCACCACTCCACCACCCACTGTGCCCTGGCCTCTGACTGCTCAGGGACTCGTGCAGCAGCCAACCAGAGTAGCCGAATCAGACGACAGGAGTGGGCTCAATAGGATTGACAACGCAACCGAATCTGGTCTCGCAGAGTCTGAGAGAACCAATGTTACTGCATCATAGAGCGACAGGCGAGCCACACAGAGGTGCAGACGCGGTACACATTGATCGTGCACTTATCACCATCATAGTAGTAGGATGAGTAAAAGTAGTTGTTGTAGTTTTACTAGAGTATTCGGTGTAGTATTGCTGGTGAAAGTGATGCAACATAACTTATTTAATCTGTTGGGCATTTGTGCTATTAATATTTTTCTTTACATTGACTTTGTACAAGGATGAAAACCAATTATCTACCTCACTTCATCACAGTAAACCACAGTGGCTGTATCCTGCAGCGACGGGCATGGACACACGAGTAAACACTACAGGGAATTTGTCTCTAGCTCAAGTGCAGCTGATGGCTGAAAGTCAGTATTCTGTTATGTTTTTGTATTTATGAGCATTGTTATTTTATGCACCATGTAGTTGGCACACTATCAACCGTTATCTTGTAGACAGTCAGGGTGCAGTCTGCAGGAAGGGAAGCACTCTTCGGTTGTGACGTGTAATAAATATGTATTTTTGATGTTCTACATGAACGATCACATTTCATACAGACCCCAGGTTTCAAGCTATATTTTGTAAGTTTTTATTTAAATGAATGGAAAAATACATTTGTAAGCAATTTTGATTGAAAATTAAATAAACTACAATGATGTCACTGAACAGAGTGTTAATTAAGACATTAATGACCTGTTTAACATTGTTCACATAAATTCTCTAATGGTGATATAATGTTGAGTATTCTGCCATCTACTGGCACATCTGTGGTAATGCTGCACTACAACATATCCCGCAATATGTTGGAAATATATTCAACTTAATTCAAACAAAGACTTTTTGTTTAACATTCACACGTTCACTCACTCGGCATGAGACATCCTTCACAGAAAGAGCAAGGAATCACATTTCTGGTTTAGTTGATCTGGACGTCTGATTGGAAGTAGGAAAGGCACAGGGTAAACTCATCAATAACTTACAACAATGTCTTTGAAATAGCCACCCAAACACACAGATTGCAGTTTGACAAAAAGTAAACAAAGGTTATTGCACACTATAGCCTTTACCCTGGTTAGTCCTGAATACCAGATGAAGTATTAATGCCTCAGGATGCTTCAATGTGTCAGTTTCATGCAACATCTCGTCAGTGGGGGTGTAGGTGTGAAAATAGGCAGAAACTTCTCAAACAAACAGTCTTTTCTACTGTTGTCACCTGAATGGCTTCGAGTAGAGACTGTATGAAAATGTGCAGCCTCGTCCCAAACTATACAAATCATTACATCAAGACTAGACAGCAGCGTTCTTAGAGAGCAAGTGTGACGCAGCCAGGAGGAGGTCATTACAGTAAACTTTTCACCCCACCTTTAAGTGCGTTCATTCACATCAGGTATAGAAGCTCTTGCCTTTAGACACTGTCAAACAACATGTATAACCGAGTTTGTTTGAAGCATGCTGAGGCTTTGAACCCATCACTGTCGTCACATGAAACCTCATAATTCCAGTTTTAGTCACTATGCTCCTTCCACTTAAGTTGATCTTATAAAGTCCTTTATACCCATTTTGTAAACCCATATACTGTATTTAGTTCACGCTAAAAATCGAGGCTTCTAAATAAAAAAGGTAAAATGCATTTTTATATGTGCAGCAGTTCATTCTGAACGCAGCTTCTAACTCCTCATTTAGTTGATAATTAAACTCTATACCTACTAGTTTTTCTTGTGCTAACTTCCTGCTGAGTAGAATACCTGGAAAACACTCTTCTCGTCAGCAGGCGTGTGACTCGGGCCAGTTGGCTAAATGAAGGGGAAGAGACGTTTCTTGAGGATGTAGAGGACGGTGGCGAGGAAAAGGGCCACAGCCAGGAAGATGAGCAGCTTGTCCGTCAGCTCCCGCCGGTTGTACTTCAGGATCAGTTTCCTCCCCAGGTGGATGGTTCCCGTCATGTTTTTAAACTCCTCGTTGGTTTCCTGCACCGTCCGAGAGGAAGTGGCTGAGGTGAAGAGGAGGAGAGGTATTAATGGTTGAAGAGGGAAGAAAATTGGAGATTGAGACAGGATTTTATGTGAAAAGGATTTTCACTGGGAAAATGAAAGGTTTACACACACACACACACACACACACACACACACACACACACACACACACACGTATACAAACACATGGACAAGGTAGTTTTGTTTTGTTTGTTTTACCCAGTGTGCCGATGGCGTCCTCGCTCTGCTTCACCTGTTCAGACATCATCCTGCTGATGGACATCAGACTCTCCGTGATGTCGCTACTGGTTTCCACTAGGCTCTCTTTAGTCGCCTTCCTGAGACAAATACACACAAAGCCAAGTGATGGAGGGGTTGATGTTTTACTTTACAATCCAGCAGACTAGCAGTAACATGTTGGCCCTGGCTGTCGCTGTTGCAGAGGCATGACAGTGCGGCTTTGGTTGTAAGCCACCCCAAAAGCTAACTGACTCAATGACAACATTATACTTCCTGTTTACACCCAAACTAAAGCTGTCGTTCCAAAACTCACCTCCACAATAGCGTGTCAGCAGAATTGCACTTACCTCTGTCTGGTGGTCTGGTTCTCTCCTCCACACAGCAGCATCTCTTTCTCCATGTTGTCTATGGCCAGTTTACAAGCCAGGTTAGCTTTTCTCCAAGCCGTCTGGTTACTGGAATCCACAGGAACAATAACACAGAAACCAACTTTGAGAACTTTCTTTAGCTCATCTGGTCTGTTTTGTCTGATGTTGTGTACATGCTGTATAACAGTCCCATGCCAAAAAATGTTTTCCTCTACTACTTGTATTTATCTGCCTTTCAAATCTTGTTAACTCTAGATGTGGATATTCTGTGGATTTTCTATTTCACTATAACTAGAAAATGAAGAAACATTGATGTGAATATTTGCTTTTCATGATTAACAAGGAATTTATATATATATATATATATATATATATTTTCCACAAATTTGCCACACAAAGAATCCAGTTTAAGTGATTTTGTTTTTTAGAAATATGTAGGTGTCAAATGTCATGCTCATTACAAAACAGTGACTTAATCAGTAAAATCAACAGTTTTGGTCTTACCGACAACTGCGAGCTCACAGTAGCATCATAACCAATACATAACTTCAAAAAGGGTCAACACCAAGAATGTGACATATTGCCAAAAGCGTCAAACAAAATTAAAGAAAAAAAAAAAGCCCCCCCCATTTACAATATTGACATGCAACAAGGTTAAAACAATAGTTTGTTTCAATGCGTTGACTAAGAGCGAGACAGCAGTCGGTTCACCCACTCCATCACTGAACTGATCCCTGGCATTTCAGTGGGATTAATGATGTTGATGATTTCAATGAGGAAATTAAGAAATTAAGATGGTGGTTGTGTGCGAGTTAAAACACCTTAGCATTTGCCTTCGCTGGCTCGCCGTCTCTGCCTGAATGGCCTGTCTGTCCGTCTCTCTGTCCTGCTCTCTGGCCATCTGCTCCAGATCCTGATGACAACACCAACACATCAAATAAAACTGTTTGGATTTTAAGCAAGAAATCTATCAAGTGCAACACGGATGCATGTGTGGCTGAGGCCGACCTGTATCCTGAGTCTGAGTTTGTTGAACTTCTCTTTGACCTGAGAGTTGAACTCCCTGAGAGCAGACTGAGGTCCAGGGCAAACCCTGATGTCCTGCAGGTAATACATACACTTAAGTGTTGCATATTAATGATTACATAAGCTTGATCAAGACACATTGTATACAGTAGGTAAATTAAGAAGAAATGCTTGTCTGACTAAAACTAACTAAATCCGATTTTGAATTTCTTTGAAAAACACAATCCAAGTTAAACCATACTGTGGGAGTACACGTCGAACTTAAGCCTGTTAAATCATTACATATATAAAATATCAAATTCAAATAAATTAAATACATGTTATAAGTCATATGCATACTGTCTGGTGGTGATTCATGTTCACATGCAGAGGTACCGAGTTGGACTACAACTGACGATTATTCAATTAGCAATCTTCTGAGTTGTACTTGTGTACATGTGATTTTATTAAATGTAAAATATAGTCTTTATTGTCCTGTATGGTCTGTAAAATGACAAAATGGTGAGAAATAAGTTAAAACAGTTATATTTGAGAGCTAGAACAGCGTCTCTGCTTCTACTGTAATGCAGGTATATTTATTGTGGGCCGTGATGTTTTTATCATTGACGCACAGCAAAAACGCCCCGAACAGACAGACGTTAAAATGTTTTCCTCCCGTTGGTGACAGCTCACTTTTCACATCTGCAAATGCTTCAACACTGATATGGAGTTTATAAAAGCGTTGGCAGTGACGGAAGGAAACAGTTGTTATCGTTACAATAATGAAAACAATTTCAACTTTCCCCACTGATCACATTTACCGAGTAGGTTCGGTTAACGTTTAGCTTCACGGACACCTCTCCGTAAAAATAAAATTGATAACATAAGAAAAAAAATTGACAAAGAACACCTTTTTGGCTCTTACCTGAATTAGAGCCTTGATTTCTAGGTCATATTTTATGATTTCTTGTCCACAAATTCGGACATGAACATCCATAGAAGACGCCATATTTGTTTTTGTACGGCACGTTGGACGTCCAAAAGACACGGCGCTCTGCTGAAGGCGAAGCAACAATGTTAGTTACGGTGGCCTGGATCCTGTAAAGCAGCGTGTCTCAGACCAAGGACCACTTAACCATTAAAATGAAACTCACGAACCACCCAGCTCCCCCTCCCAATATAACTTCAGTTTCAAAATAAAAATAAGAAAAAGGGCATCCGACGCCTCCTGTGGAATCACACCTCAGGATATATTATTAAACCTTAGACCCTATTCAGACCTGATAATGTGCGTCTTCAATGATCCGATCGTACGTGGTCAGCTCCAACTTCGTCAGTTCACACCTGGCTTTAAAATGCGTCTCCACATGCGTCTCGATTGACCACGGGTCCGTCTGTCGATTGGCTAAAAACAATACCCGTTTATTATTTGCATGTAAAGCGGGGAAATGAGATCCGATCACAAGTGGTCAATCGAGACGCATGTGGAGACGCATTTTAAAAAGTCAGGTGTGAACTGACGTACAGAGCTGACCACTTGTGATTGGAGCACACTGAGGACGCATGTTAATATCAGGTCTGAACAGGGCCTTAGATGTTAAATAGATAGGACACAGGCTCGTTTACCGATAAGACAAATAAAATGTTTTATTTGAATCTATTAAAACCAAAAATATATAATGTAGTAGGGACTGGAACTGCTGAGAAGGAAAATTATATTACGGCAAATTTAAAGATTCTTTTGAGAAAGCTATTTTATTAAAATGTGCGGATTTGCTTTTAAAAAAAAAAAAAAATCAAAAAATTAAAAAAAATAATAAAGGGAGGAGGTGTTGTACAATATCTTAAGTTTCTAGAAATTTACTCAAGTTTATTAAAAATAAAAATCAGTCCAACACAAAGCAAAATAAGGAGGCCGGTCCGAAAGAGGCAGACTACCGAGTACCCAGGGGTGCTACTACTTACTCACCTCAGGTACAGCACCGCAAACCCTGAGCAAACCTGACCCCAAAAACACTTGTGTCCCACTACTCTTACTCGCACGCATCAAATGTGGGGACTTCACCATGGGTGCCTATAGCCTCCTGCAGCACTCGGCTACACTGCCAAACAATCAAGTAAATAAACAACTACAGAACAACCAACAATAAAACAACCCAGTTGACTAAACAAATTAAACCAGTAAAGCAAAACAGCAGGGGAACCTAAAAAAGAGAAATAGAATTAGTTGTCTCATCATACTGTATAAATCTGCAATTTAAAGCGGTATAATGACTGGATGTTGGGTGTAAAATTATGTTTCTTTTACCACTTACCTGCAGGCCAATGCTACCAGCCACAACTGAAAGGAACCAGCACGCGACTGATCAGCAGGTAGCAGGTGCACTTAATAACCTGGCCCTGATGAGGGGGTTGGCGGGGGGAGGAGTCATCCCAGGGCTGTGTTCACAGGCAGCGTCTGTTTCCTCCTCATCCCCAGTCCAGAAAAAAACGAATTTAATGTTGTCAGTGTTGTATTTTCGTTTCATTTTAGCACCGAAGTTGAGGTGTCTCCTTTGACGGGGAAGGATTGTCCTCCTCGGCGGTCTACCTGCATCACGACCGTAAGTTTTACTCACGTTTCTTTTTAAAATATCAGGTTAATTATTTTTGACGTAAATCGTAAAACAATAACTGTAAACTGACGTAGGTACGTGACATTGCCGCAAAACGGTCGGTTAAATTGCTCGAAAAAGGCCGCTCTGAAACTCTGTTAATGTACGATAGAAAATCAATTAAAAAGAGAGTAAAACAATTTAATTTTAACACATCTTTCCCCGTTCTCGAAATATACTGTTTTATAGTTAGAAAACAAACAAAATAAGTTAAATCACCTCAAGCTTCAGTGGGAAAAATAAATGTCAGATGTGTTGTGTCAGTCAGCGAATGAATATATCTTCATAGTATTTCATCTAAAAAAGAGCAAACTGTCTTCATGAGTTTACGCTTTTTACCAAAAGGAAAATGGGAACTAAACTAATGTCCACTAACGGATATTTGATGTGATGTTGTTTCTTGTGGAACTAAATGTTTCCTTAAGTTGCTGATTGTTCTTGATAAATTTCACAATAAGAACTTTTCCAATCCCTGGTTTAAATTATTTATTGGTGAACTTTAAACACTATGAGACCTTAACTGAAGACCAAACACATTTGAGCTACACTGTTTGACTGGGTGACATGTTCTTTCATTATGGTAAATTCTGTAGTTTATGTATTTATTTAAATCAGTCCCATGTACGTCATCCTGGTGCTGTAAATGCTGAATACTAGAGTACAAGTTTATACTGAATTAAATCATATTTCCATCTGTTTGACAAACTGTTGCTAAAATTACAGTGCCTAATTGTTTTAGGAAATTATAAAGAAACCATTTTAATAACTAGATAGATAGATAGATTATTAATCCCATAACGATTAATAATAAAACTATCTATTGGTATAAATCATTTGAGTCTTCATTTCAGTAATCAAACCCGCCTGCAGACAGTTAAACATACAAGAACATACAAGAGTTGGAATGGGGTGCTAATGGTTTTATTATTTTGATATTAAAATCAATAAACATAATCAGACTATTGTGGTTACAAGCAAAGCTGTGGTACCAACTCCTGGCTGATACAACAGAGAAAGAATTATTTCAAAAGAAAAAAAAAATAAGAAAGAAAGAAAAAGAAAGAGAGAGAGAGGCACAAAAACACAACAGAGATTCAGGGCAGGTGTCTGCAGGATGTGGAGCAGCCAGAGACAAAAACTGTCAGAAGCTCTGAAACAGAATGAGCTGTTACAGTACAAACCAAAACAAAAAAACATTTTGAACATTTTCATGCCTGTGCATAAAACCACCCAATGTGCCTCCAAGAAAAAAAAAAAAAACCATGTAAAAGAAAAAGTTAGTTAAAACAAAAGTATAAACCCAGCACGACATTTATTACACAACATAAATATAACAACTGTCAAGATATTGTATTTGAACAGGCATATATGTGAACTACAAATATAGACGTCATTGCTAAAGAGAGGATCAAGTTAGTTTCAGCAGGATACACTTTCTGCAGGTTTTGCTTCTTTATGAAATTATAATCACCAAGAGATCTATTATAGAGCACTTAGCAATGAAGTACAGCCTTCCTACTGAGACTGGTGAGAGGAACACACACAGGACTAACTACAGAAAGATCCCATGCTGTTGATCTAGTCAAATAAGTTACCATACAAGACCAGAAGCATCATAACAATGGCATGTAGCTGTGGAGCTCAGCATGACCGATACCTCACACATCCTCTACATGTTTGGACTTGTATGGATTTCCTATAAAATCTTCTTACTGTCTGTCGTTATTATCAAAAGTGAAAAAAAAAGAAAAGAAAACAGAACAGATGTTTCAGGATAAACATTAGATTTTTGATAAATGTCTCTCGCCCAATGCATTTTGGCAAGTCTGGAAGGAGATGTAAATCATTGCGGTGTTGGATGAGTTGGACGTGTGTAAATATAGAAAGAGGGGTTTTGTTTTTATTATCAAGGGTGGGTTGTTGTCATTTGCTTTAATCAGATCAGTCTGCAGAAGAGGAAATGAAACCCCTCCCCATAATTCATTGCAGAGGAGGGTAAGGGGTCTCTGCCCACCAGCCTTTAGAGACCCTAATCTCAGGAGCTCCCTGACGAGACAACTGCAAACCAAAGCCCTTCTGAAAAAACAACAACAACAAAAAAAGCACCCAGAAAAGGGGCTTAAACATCATCTGGCGCAGTGGTGAAGTTTTCCCAGAAAACTCGATCAAATGATTGTGATCGAATTTTCAAATTTCCCCACCAAAGATAGAGAGAGCAGGCGAGCCGACTCCTTACCAGAGCTCCAAGGCTGTGGAGCATCCGAACCTCAGCCCAGAGGAGTCAAGACAAAAGAAGAGTTGTGTCAAGGGGAGGTTGTGTTTGCTGACTCAGCGAGCCTGGTTTAGGGTTTTACTGCCCCTTCTGACCGCGTCAAACCTCCAATGACAGAACGCTTCATGGGGTTCACAGACAACAATTACTCAGTCGCAACGAAACTCTTTCAAATTATTCCAATGACTTAAAATTAATTTTTTGTTTTTAGACACATCTGGTGTTGCTTTTAGCCTATTCATCTTAGATTCAGTCTGCATCAAGAAAACTTGTTTCCAGTGTTTATGCTAAGCTAAGATAACTTGCTGTTGGCAGTGGCTTCATATTTACTGTACAGACATGAGAAAGGAATCAATCTTCTCATGCAACTCTTGGCAAAAAAAAGTGCAAAATATATTGTCCGAAAGGTCAAATGTTCACTTTAGCATGTGGAGCAACTTCCTCCGACCTGAAACTTTTTAATGCCCGTATTAAAAGCTCCAAGTCTTTCATTTTAGTGGCATTTTCTTATGATTTTACACATTTTAATTGAAATGTATCTAAATTATTGTAGCTATTGATTTATTTAATTATTTATAAATAAATCTTTGAACTGATTTAGGGCTGCAATTAACTATTTTTTTCTTTATCGATTAATTGGCCAATTATTTTCTTAATTAATTAGTTATTTATTTTATATACAAAAAATGCCTGTTATAGTTTCACAGAGCCTAAGTCGACTACTTCAGTTGACTTGTTTTATCCGACCAACCGCTCAATGCCTCGTCAAAGTGTCTATTCATTGTTTTACAATCCAATCTATTTATTTTAATGTCTACTTAAATATTAATTAATGATTGTCTTTCACCATTTGCATGTGCGACGGCAATTTGCAATGTGCAGTAGCAGGATTGCACAGATGTACTCTGAGTAAATCTAACAACATTTTTATGTGAAAATACGAGAAAATACCTGTTGTAGTTATTATTTATATATTGTCAAAGTCAATGACATCACGTTATGTTTCACTGTGACTGTAACTGGTGTCTGTGAATCTCATGTGAAGTCTCTGACTCGTGGCAAAGCCTGCTTCAGTGGAAAAGCTATAAAGTCTACTTTAAACAAATTGTCTCCTTACATGTTAATTTACAGGACTCAACAAATAAATATCAAACAAATGGCATGAACACTGGGATCAGGGAAAAAAGGCAATAAAATATAATTTAGGAAAAAAAAATTCAAACGTGCAACATTTGACAGAGTCAGAGCATAAATATCAAACCATAATATTAATAAAAAAGGTTTAACAATACAAGCAGGACAGCGGCCGTATAAAGATACAACATTCATGATCTTTCTGGATCCTGACAACAAGAAGACTAGTCTACATTTATCAGCAAAGCAGCAGCAGAGTTATACCTCGCTATGTCAGCATACAGCAGTGCAGCAGTCAGAAACACAAGACTGACCAGAGTCATCAACAGAAGGAATAATATGGCTAATACAGCTTTTTAACACAGCCATGTTAGCACCCAGCCACTGACAGATTAGCACCACAGTTTACCTCCATGCTCAGTTTGTCGCTTCATTCGCAACCTGCGACTCAGTGCCAACACTGACTTCAAGGAGGGTCTGGCACTTCTTAATAGCAAAGTTAAGAAACGGAAAGTTCTGTTGTGTGTGTGTGTGTTTTGTTTGTTTTGTTTTTTTTTTTTTCCTTTCTCAAAAAGGTCACGAGAGGCAGCAACACAGTGCTCCGTGTCGAAACCGAAGAAGAAGAAGAAGAAGAAGAAGAATGCATTGTAATTGACTAGGTAAAAAGCAGGCCCGAGTCTCCCTCTGCCTCAGACACAGTGGAAGTCTGCTCTTCTCTACATGGACACACCAGCGGTGATAGCAGCAGCAGCCAATACAGAAAAACACAATAACGTGGCATAGTGGGCAGAGAAAGAGTTCAAAACAGACCCCGGTTTCCCAAAACAACATCAGTTTAGTTTACAAGTTGTCATTTATGCTCTTCTTCAGTATTACTTCAAAAGGGAACTCCCATGCAGAGTTAATTTTTCTATCCAAAAGGCAAACACCTTTATCCGCGGTTAAAGGCTGATTATTATACGAACTGTATTGATCTGGGGATAAAGTGAGGTTTTCATTTCATTGTTGTACTTCAAGTTTAGGTTTTGGGAAACCCAGCCCATTGTTTCTGTAGGGAAACCCCCTCCAGACTGAAAGAAGGTGCAGATTTGTGTTCTCATATATTTGATTAAGGCACCTGGTTCAGCAGGCATCATATTCAAAATATTTTTTTTCATTGTAAATGTAAAAACCAAGCGCAAGGTGAGTAATGCTGTTGGTCTTTTTTTGAAAAAAAGTGTGTGAAGAAAATCAGGGGTGTGTGTGGTGGCAATAATATACTGTTATTGTGTCATCGACACCCTAAACCAAAATCTAAAGTCTCTTTGTGCTCATTCAATAGCAGCGAGTATGAAATCATTCGACTTGAGAGTACAGTGAGCCAAAAAGTCGTGCAACAACCTTGTGACGATGAATACACTTTCTGACGATTGGCCAAATTATTTCCCAATCTGCAAAGAACTCCAGACGTCACTTGATTCTCTCAGTTCTATGCAGGGAACCGGCATGCAGAAACATCAATTCCAAATGCATGTGAGTACATTTCTGTATGTATCTAATTTACACAGAGAAAAATGTGGAGGGTAGTAAGCGTACAGCCTCTGGAGATGAGGTGTTTTTACAAGCAACAAGGGTTTGAACAAGACAGGAAAACAATTGAAATGTCTCGAAAGACACTTAAAGCCAGACTCAGAGCTCTGACATCACAGCCAGCAGGAGGTCAGCTTGTTTCTAGCTTCTGTTTTGTTTTGGGGGTTTTTTTTTTTTTATAAATCCAATTTATCAAAAATATTTGGTAAAATTTATTTTACAGATGCAGAATTTCATAACAAGTACTGTAAGTATTTTGGTAGTGGTTGTAGGGAAATTAGGAAAATTTTTGAAAGAACTGCTCCATTACAGCCTCAACACACTGTAAACACAACACTGACATATTATCACCTCATTAAACTTGTTACGCTGAACATCTTAGTAAACATCTTTCATTTGGAGTCGTGTTTCTGGCCACATGATGAATGCAAGTCAAATTTTCACTCTCTTTTAGCTCAGTTTTTTCATAACTCCTGAGGGAAATATCTGGCTCTTTAGCTGCTACACTCACACTATGCTCACCAGCTAGATGCTAACTGTGTTTGCTAAACAGACAACGCAGACGAGAGCAGAGAGAGAAGCAAAACTGTGAAGTTGCTGCCAATAAACCAAAGCAATGGGCTGAAAGGTGCTAAAACGCTCTGTAGAGCAGATTACCTTTTTATTTTTTTAAATAGAAATACTAACTGGTTGATAAATTTGAATTATGTTTGCATGTGGACAAATTTAGTATGTTTGGCATGTTCAGCTGACCTGCTTTCACTGCCTAACGAATTAATTAACTGGAACTATATCAATTTAACACCCTCCCTATTTTTCCTTGTTCGAAATGGTGCAGTTCTCTCATGGAAACCTCTTAGAAATTATTCAAAAATTAGACTGTAAAACAAAGGGTTACCGAATATTTCCTCTGGAGATGGTTGAATATGCAAATTGAATATATACCACCATGTTGCATTTGCATCAAATTATTCTATCATGGCAACAACAGCAGTATCCTAATGCACCAGAATATGTGTATTATTTTGCAGTTATGGTGAATATTTTGAACCTCTCAAACGGAATAAATATCCGCCATCATTTTTGTGTAGTGGTGTCAAATCCAGGAGTCTGGCTTTTACAAAAAGTAACAGTACGCTTAACGATAACGATCAAACAAGTCATTAATACAGAAATCACCCATCTGTTGTTGTTTAGAGCAAGAATCAGAGTGAATCTTCTTCTGATTGGTCCAACAGGGAAATCATGCTATTAATCGACAGTCAGATCAGTGAAAAATGATTGAGGGGGGGGTGGGGGTCTCTGTCTGATAAGTTATTGGACAATAATCAGATGAACAATGTTGTCTGTGAGTGGATCTAAATACAGATGCCAGTTTTCATTCTTGGATTAGTTCTCGGATATAGAAAAGTAATCAGCACCACGTGACAAAACCCCAGTTGGACTACGGCTGGAAATCAGAGTCAAATCCTTCGTGAAAGGAAAATGTTTGTGTTTGTTTGAGTACGGATCTGGAGAAAGCAGAAAACCTGTGTGAATTCTTGTGACAAGTCTGTTGGCCTTTTTTTTTCAGTTTGTGTAGAGATCATTGCACCATATTGATTGACATTGATAATTCATAACACACACACACACACACGCACGCACAATATTTTGTACAGAGTAAAGAATGGCGACAATAATTGGAATACATAAATATATTTTCTTTTGATTTTATATGTCATCACATATGTCAGATAGAAGAACGATATTACCCTGATTTGCTGAAGAAGAGCTTTATGGATCCACTTAGCTTTTATTGGACAAGAGTAGCACAAAGTTACACACTCTATTAGCTTAATAGTTGACTGAATAGGATTTATCAGAATCATCAGAAATAAAAAGAATAAAGGAATAGGTTTACTGGCGTGGATTTTCACTCATTTCCTTGACTGTTAAAATGCCACAGAGTCTCCTGGTTTGAATGTAAAGTTGCACAGCTTGCGCCTATCATGTTAAATGTAAAAACCTGTGAGGACTCTCTCTTGAACCAGCCATGTGATCGACAACAAAACACACGTTCTTCTCTTGTCAGCCGGCCGTCAACCAGCAGCCCTTTAACCACTGTTGACCCCCTACCAGACCTGGGCAAAAATATAGCTGAAAAAATGCATCAAACATCGTCCCAAAGGATACGAGTGAGCACAAGTAGTTTGAACTTTTGAAGCCATTTTCAGATATATTTCACCATGTCTGCTACTTCAGTCAAGGTTGTTTTGAGCCTATCAGGCTGAATGGTTTTGTTGTTGTTGTTGTTGTTGTTGTTGTTGACTGTATAGTGGCAGAACAATGTCATAAACCTCAGGCACAACCCTTGGTGACTGACCTGTCTGCCATGTTATTGTTTTTATTTGTGTGTATGCGAAGTTATTTAAGAAGGCAATAAGTGTCCGGATTGAGTCTTCATTTGTAATTGGCTTGCCATACAGTACAGTGATATAGTAACTTCCCCCAAGGCGGCCGGGAACAACATCTTTCAAACGAGCTCTTCCTGGCCGCCCCAGGCTAAACCCCTCCTCATTAAGTCACAAGTAGAAATCAGTTTACAAATGATAACAATATAGCTCTCTGGAGAAATGTGTCTACACTGTACATCACCCTGAAGAGGAAGCCAAAGCAGAATCAGTTTTTCCATAGGAAACCTCTACTGAAGGCAAATGAATCATGACGCCAAGGGGGTCAGCATCAGGATCAATGTAGGGGCCCTGGAATCAAAACCCTCTTTTTTTTGTTTTTTTGTGTTTTTTTTTTTTAAGACCACAAACACACTATCCACACAGTCCCTGAACAGGAAATAGACTTATCCCGTCAAGACAGTGGGCTTCTCAAAGCCTAGCAATGATACGCTCTTATACAATACCTCATATCATTACATGGCTCCGGAAACATTTAGATCTAACCCTCATCAGGCCACACACCTATACACGTTTTTCTTGCTAGTTTTTAGACCCAGCCAAGTCAGGTAATAGACCTATCCTAGCAAGTAGTCATCAAGTACACTTGCAGCATTCACACCAGGCCTTTTAGCAGCAAATGGAAGAAAAAAATGCTTTTCTTTTTGTTTTTTTTTTCCTTTTTTGGACAAAGTGCTTTTGTTTTCAAACATATAAGATATAGTATTCTATACATATATCTAACATTTAGAAGATACATATTAACTCATAGTCTATATACAAAAATTAATCACTACTAAGAAAATAGCTATGGACGGTAGGGGAGAGCAAGTCATTAGGCTACAACTGGACTAAGAAGTGAAATAAGAATCATGGATACTCATCGTTCTAGTTTCAGAAAAAGCACCATTTCTCCCTTTTTAGACGAAACAGAAAACAATAAAAATATATATATATATATATATATATATATATATATATGTATATATATGTATATATATATATGTAGCACTAGCTGTTATTCAGTCACACGATACAGAAAGACCACAGCTCTGCATCACCATCAGACATCATTCTGTGAAGGAATACGTTCTTCACTTCACTCAAACCTGAATTCAGCCTCGTCAAACTCTTATTTCTCGTTATATTTCCTTACTAACCGACTGACTTCTGGCTGAATTTTAAAAATTTCGGGGGATGGCAGTGTTTCTTCGGAGCAGGCAGCGGGGAGGGAAGCATACAAGCATCATGCATTGTTAAAGGTTGGACACGCTGCCAATTTGTAACTCTGTGTTTTGGTGAACAAACTTATGCTGAGGACCAAAGGCGAGGCCAGGCAGATAAAATTCAGCAGTTTCAACCTCAGAGAAAGCAACGCCAATCCCTGGAAATAAAAAAATTCAACCAGCTTCACGGTTAAAAAGGGAATATATGTGAAAATCTGAATGACAGCACACAGTGCTGAATCCAGATCAGTCTGGGACAGATTCAAATGGCTTTGGCTTTCTTACAGCGTCTATGGTTCCTCATCTCCCCACTGTTGTCCTCTGAGTTTCTTGCTTTACTGGACATGTCCCTGTCTGCACTAAAGACAGCCTGTCCTCATTCTCTTTATAGACTAGACCTCAAACTAGACCATGGCTTTGCTGCATTGTGTTTTAAATAAATCCAATCCTGATTCTCCATATTTCACTCAGCCAGCAAAGGAGACCGAAGGGGTCAAAGTGTCACTTTAAACTATCAGATTCACTGGCTGCATTTTTAAGATCTTTCTCCTCCCTTCCTCCACATCTCCTTCTCTCCACCTGGAGAATCTGGCCGATGAAAACCAACAGGAAAGCTAGCAGGCAGCTAAAATACAAAAATATAACAAGAACTTTTTTTTTTTTTTTTTTTTTTGGTTTTTCTGGTTTTGCTCTACTTTTCTCGATGCAAGGAAAGGCTTTAGAAATGTGTCATGCTTAAAAATTAATCAATTGTCATGAAAAGTGGCATTTCACCATTGATAGATATATCATTAATGTTTCTATATACAGTACTTTAAAACACAATTCAGTTAATATTTTGATGATG
This sequence comes from Seriola lalandi dorsalis, assembly GCF_002814215.2. Lineage (NCBI taxonomy): Eukaryota > Metazoa > Chordata > Actinopteri > Carangiformes > Carangidae > Seriola > Seriola lalandi. The sequence goes on along the minus strand of NW_019525544.1, from coordinate 619,261 downwards.
AACTAGACCTCTTCTACATACAGAAATCAAACAAGTGATACAGGAACATAACATTTTGGTTATTGTTGGTGACATTTTGACAAACAAGCAATAATGTAACATAGCTTATCTACTAGTGCTCTTGGTTTTTGTCCTAGATAGAGCCATTAACACAATTAGCATGTGGAGAGAGGAATCAGTTCAGGAATGAAGTGCTTCCTAAGCAACAAATTTACTGGAGAAGCCCACAGATGGGGTAAAATTTTAGATTTAAAAAAAAAAAGAAAAAGAATGAATGAATGTTCCTTTTCTGTACAGAATTGGACCCAAGCTAATTTCACAGTTCTATGAAGTTCCCTGACCCTCCCACATTTCTTACATTCAATACGGCGTCAGGTAAGCTGTGCAAAACCTTACTTTAACTGGCTGGTCGCCGTTTCGTTGCATGTGTCTTTGGTACAAAAAACAATCAAAATATAGTGTGCAAATATCTTTTGTAACTCTAAACGAAAATATCAGGTAACCCTCCCCTGATCCCCAAAGACAGAGTACCAAAAACCATAAGTAATCTATTGCAGAGCCCTCCTATATACACAGACTCTGTGGCATCACGCAACGAGAGCTTCCATTTGTTTTATGTACATTCAGAATATCTTTAAACGACTGAAATACACCACAAACCCAACAGGTGTCTCCCACCTCGCATTCACTAGCAATCTCCCTCAGTGTAAAGTAGTCCTCTCCTTGGCTGGACCTCAGGGAGTTCTGACCAATCACCTCTTCCCGTTCAGTCCCTCTCACACACACACACACACACACACAAACACACACACACACACACACACACACTCACTCAGACTTACAGAAACACACACATACATAAACAAGGCACAATGAATAGAACTCTGATCAAACACTAGTATGAACACACCAAACTGTTAGCCTGGTCATCTCTACTGTACAAAAAGGGGAGCCGGTGCCGTTTTTCACTGGGAGACACTTCTATGTACAGATTCCTAGAGGAGATGGATCACTGTTCGTGTTTTCTTCATCACCACCATAATCTTCCTCACAGTCTGCTCCCAAACTGGCAAAGTGCCTGTTTCACCCAGTCCAGTTATATCCAGCACAAGGCCAAAAAGCACCAAACCACACGCGCTTCCTCTCCACATGGTCAACTACCTCCTGTTGTATAAGTCAACGTTGTCAAAATCAGCCATTAAGCTTCGTCCTGCCTGCCACAAACTTCAACCCAGCAGGATCTTTGAAATCTTAACTTTCAGCTTCTACTGCTTTTATGTTTAGAGCATTAATTTGCTTTTTGTTAACTCCTACATTTTAAGAATAGCAGAGCTGATTGGCAAACGGGGGATGGCATGAATATATTTAGGCCTTCAATACAAAATATTTCCTGCCACCCCATAACGCCTCGGAGAACGCTGCTTTTTTTTTTTTCTCCGCAGCTGTCTTGGCAAACAAAGTCGTTTCCATCGAAGTGCTTTAGTCAGCGGGTCAATTTAACATCCTGGAGTTAATCTTTTGTTGCCATGTGAGGTGAATCTCTTCTAGGAAATGATAACTGGAACCTCTGATGGTGTCCGACGTGTAACAGTTCTTCCTCTGTCATCACAACCTCAAACAAATTGTGTGAAAGTATTCCAGTGGTTGCACTCGTGTGACTGTCTTTGTCTCAGCCCAGGAAGCAGACCTCCAACCGAACTGACCCAACACAATACTATGTTAAACATTTCTAAAAATCACCATTGGATTTAGGACGTGCTATTATCTATACACCTAACCATCACTTGCTTTTAGAGGCGCATTTCCCAACAGATGCTCACGATGGGTTGGGAGACAGTGACGCACTGACTCTGCACACTGTGCAGAGACAGGAAGCTAGGGTGTATGCCCTACAGGTGCATGGCTATAAACAAGCACACATACATACACACAGGGAGTGGTATGTGTGTTTGTGTGACTAACAATGTGTATGTGCTCGGGGTTGGAGGGGCATGCAGAGGGGAGCATAGTTACAATGGGACAGCACGGTGGTAATGTTTAGTCCACTCCTCTCAGTGGACCGCGGTTTGTCTAGATTTTGGAGGTGGGGACTCGCAGGCCGACCAGTCCACCGGTGGGATCGCCGCGTCCTGTGTTCTCCAAGATCTTGTTGACAAAGTCGGATGTCTGCCCGGCAACTGGTGATGCCACTGCACACAGAGACACATACAGATACATTCAGACATTTTAGAAATTAAAAAAGCGCCTCATTTATGGAACTTAATTTTCTCAAATATGATGAGAATGTTTCTTACACAGCAGCAGAAAATATTCTTTATTATAGTCATTATCCTGCCTGTTCACACTGAGCCGCCTTGATACTAGCCGCAGTATTTTATGTTTTCTTTTTAATCCTGGAGCAAATAACTTTCCAGTTTTTTTCATAAAAGTGTAATTTTTCCCTGTTTATTAACTTCACCCCATCTTTTATCATCAAATATATGTGACACAGAGTGTTGCAATAATTTAATTTTTGCACTGGCTCTTTTTACTCTAAAAGTGTTTTTCTTTTCTGTAAGCTACTAATTTTGTTTTTATGTATTGACTCTTGTCTAAGAAAACATTTTATAAGTTTCCCAAACAGTCAAACAATTGGCTATGGAACTTCTATTTACCGCCATAAAGTTGTGGATAAATTGTATTATTTGTTCATTATTCTTTGAGTTTTCAAATAAAAAGCTGCGAACTTTCCAATGGTTCCATTTCAATCGGCTCAATGATAAGCAGAAGACTACATGAACTAGTTGTTTAAATTAATCGTAATTTCAAGGACATTTTCAATCATCCTTCACAAGCTTTAATTGGCTCAGTGGTCGCCATTTCTCACCAAGTGTTTCCTGGATGAGCCGCTCCAGAGTGTCAGTCATGTTGGTTGGACGCGGAGAAGAGTCCTCAACTCGCACCACAATCTCCTCCTTGATGGCATTGATCACAAACAGCAGCCGATCTACAGGCAGACACGTGTCAGAGCACAGATTACACAATCAGAAGCGTGAACACAAAACAGATTCAAAACGCTATCGTCCTCAGGTTAGGGATTTTATTCGTTATTTGTTGGTGGCAAGAATACAAGCTTTTTTATTTCTAATGAACAGAAGATAAAAATTCAAATATAAATAGATACAGGTGGGTAAAATATTAAAATCTTCATTATTACTAATAGGTCTAGAGGAAACAGAAATATAATTTGAAGAAATTAAATAAATTTGATAAGAGCTCTACTAACAAGGCATGAAAAAAGTGGATGCAGAGGTTGATCAACTTGGTATAAAAACTGAAAGGTATGTAGCAACGTACCGTACTCTGTGCTGAGTCCCCAGAGCTTCACCTTGTTTGCTTCATACTGGGCCTTCTTTTTTAAACGACAAGCTCTACACAACACAACAGATGGTAGGAGAAACATGATATACTGCTGTCAAATCAGCATCTTGACTACAACTCCTGTAAACTACACTCATGCTCTAAGAGATGAAACTACTATACTACTGTATGCGTGCATGTTTTACCTGGACGCCAGCTTGTTCTTCTCCTTGCGGGACCGGGGTCGTGCGGTCAGCGGCAGCTCGCTGACCGGTGTCAAGTCGCTGATCACCTTGTTCAGTTTGCGGAGCTCGGTGCCGATCTGAAGCAGCTTGCGTGGATTGGGAGTCAGATCCTCCACATCCGTGCGACGTGACTTCTTCAGCATGTACTTTCCTTCATGACAAGTGATGAAAAGAAGGCGTCAGAGAACACGCCCACATGTAATCTAATGTCTCAACAATGTCTCCTCATCTACAGCTCTGCGCGGAGCACTGGCACTGCAAAAAGTTGGGGGATCAACTCTCATCTCGTTCTCTGCCGACTATAATTCCCACTCAGTCGAAATCAAACAAATAGGCAGCTGCTGGTGTTGTCGCCATTTTCTTAACGTATGCTAAATAATCTGTGATCTGAATAATAAAAGGATCATGAAACACTTGCTTGAACTTCTATCAGCTGAAAGACTTCTTCTTTTTTCCTCAGTGGAGACACTGTCAGTCTTTCCCTGTTTTGCTGAACATTTCTCCGAGGATTTATACCTTTTTCTCAGAGCGGTCAGCAGCAAATGCATTTTAAACATTTTACGTTTAGTCATGGTCGATGACACCTGTCCTGGGCTGGATCTCTAACAGACCTGGGCTCAGTAATAAAGTGAATAATCACTGTGTGTTGGAACACAGCTCCCTAGTTATGATTGAATTGTAAAATGCCACAAGCTTTAAGTGCTTTTTTTCTTGTTCAAAACTGTTAATACGTGAAAATGCAAACATGAGTCATCCTCTACATCCTCAAACAAAATTCATACTCACACAAAAGGATTAAATAAACATGGACATGAATGCGAGAAAAATGCTTTCCTGCCTGGAGAAATGGCTCATGTGCTTTTCATTTCCATTGCTTTTTTAAAAAGGTGCAGGCTTGTGCCTTTTGTGTGAGAAATGAGATACGCTCCTTTTATTTATGTCATATTTCCAATGTGTTCACTTAAACTGGAATTTCACTGAAACATGCTGCTGTTGTGGAAAATCCAAACCGTGACTGTCCTGCTGAAAGATTCTGTGCTTACACTAGCGTCTCCACTAAAAGGCAAATGTGACTGAAGTGATGGATGAATTTTCATGCCGAGGTCGAGCTTCTTTTCCTTTGAAGATTGTCACAAAGCTTTTGAGCAGCCATCACTGGCAAGTCTTAAAGCAAGACGTATCCTGCCTGTGGATTTTGTGTATTTATGTGTGTGTTATATTTGTGTTATAAGTGTATGTGCGTGCGTGTGTGCGTGTTTATGTCTTTATGTATACCATGGAGAGGCCCGTTCTTCTGGTACAGGTTGCTAGGCAGCGTGTGTCTGTCCCACTCAGACGGCTTAAGCATACGTTCCTGTTTAGAGGGGGTGAGCTGCTCGCTGTACTCCCAGAAGTAGCGGCGCTTGCCTCTCTTCCGGCTGGAGACTCCTGCTGTCAGGCCTTTAATATCCTCCATCAGCTCCATGTCACAGCCTGGTGGATGTGTGAGAAAGAGACGCAGGAGAATAGGGATGAAATTAGAGCAACACAAAGATAAAAAGGGGGAAATTAAGGGGAAATAGAGTAAGAGAGGAAGGTAATAATTAAGTTAGAGGGGCTACAATGATGACTACCTGGCTCAGAGAAGGCGTCGCTCATGTCATCATCCTTGTCTGCTTCGTAGTCTTCATCCTCCTCCTCTTCTTCCTCCTCCTCATTCTCAGACAACTCGTGCTCACTGCCAAAACCCTCATCGTGGTCTTCGTCATCTAGCTCCAGCCCGTCGCCTTCCTCCTCCTCCACCTCTTCCTCGTCCTCCTCTTCCTCATCCTCCTCCAGCTGGGAGTGGGCTCTGCTGGCCAGTCTGCTGCGGGTCAGGAACAGAGAGTAGTTGTGTTCCTCCTCCTTGCTCTTCTCCGTGCCCTCAACAACCAGAACGCCACCGCTTGCCCCTGCCACACTATCGCCGCTGTTCACCAGCCCAGAGGTGCTGCCCTCCAGGGCTTGGCTCGCCTCCACTAGTTGAGGCACGGTGGCAGACGGCCAGCCTATAGGCATCTCTCTCCTCGCCATCCCCTCGGCCCTCCTCTCAAAGCTCGTCAGGCTGCTGGAGCCACTGGCAGCAGCGCCAGGAAGTCCCACCAAGGTGGCGCTAGCTGAAGTGGAAGCCTTTTCATCTTGGGGCTGGGAGAGAGGTAGAGGTGGATCTGGCCTCTCAAAATCTGTCTGGGAGGGTATGTCGGGTTGAGCTTTATGCACAGCACTCACACGGACTTTAGCCTTCCGCACAAAGTCAGAGCCATGGGAAGTTGGGGCTACCATCTTGGTTCCTCGCCCCTGGGACTTGCTTTGAGCTTGGCCATGGTCCTGGGTGAGACTGAGGTGGTTCTGGGTCTTAGCCATAGTCTCAGTGCTGGAGGGGACAGGCCTGGTGGCTTTTTGGGAGCTTTCAGGGAAGTCTGGGAGAAGACTGTGGGATGGACGAGATGAGGACGTGGAGCTTGGGGAAGGCCGTGCAGAGCCGGGGCCAAATCCTTGGCCGGGGACCAGGGGTCTCTTACTGTGACAGGGAAACTGGGAGGACTGAGGCTGAGGCTGGGGGGCAGGCAGGGTCAAGTCAGCAGGGGGGTAGAGCGCCTCACACACAGGCTGTGAATCCTCGCTGTTGAGTTGAGCCAGTGTCGGGGTTCGACTAATCACTTCCTCATCCTGGTAGGGACTAGAGAAGTCATCCAATCCAAGGAAATCCACCTCTTTGGTTCCCCAGATGTCACAGCTGGCCAGCCGTGTGTATCTGTAAGCACAGAGACATGGAGGTCGATATACAGTGAAAGCTTTCATTATCTAGTAATTGTATGTGAAAAAGCTTCACTGTTACAAAAAAGTTTTCTATTGACATTTTAATTAAGTGTGATCATAGCTGATGGAAACAAATTTGTCCTTTTCTCATAAGTATACAGTCTTGTTTCATCTTCTGAATATCTGCAGGGCACTTATTGATATGACTGAATATTTTTCTCTACTTTCTTTTGCCTGTTTGAAATTCCCAAAAATAATTTCTTGCAGAAAATTGCTGCTTTCTCTGTTTTATATCATTTTAAAATGAATATATTTGGACAAAATAAGACATTAAAAGATTTTATCTTGGACTCTACCCTCAGAGCCGAGGTGTAAACATACTTCGGCAGAGTTAACCAAACAGAGACTTAAAGTTAGGCCTGGTAATGCTTTTCTCCAAAGGCAGCTGCCATTTGGATCAGCAATGCCAACAGGTCACATGACAGCACTGGTCATATAACATTCAACACCAATACAACTTGATTCAAAAATAGCTTTATTGTGAATTCACTCGTGAACATGATGTTAATTTATTACACTACTTTGGATTTTTTTGTGTTCTGTGTTTACCAGCAACAAACAGTGAATGTTTCAGTTTTCATCAGTGTCATGCATTTAGCATGTTAGCTTGCTGTAGCTAGCTAAAACTATGTTAATGCTGTCAATTTAAATTCTATCTTCCATCTTTCTTTGTACGTTCAAGTTCACAGAGTTTCAGGTGAATGCAATTTTTTCAAGTTGTCGTTTGTCATCTGAATGATGCAGCTGTGCCTCAGTTCACACCTCCTAGAACAAATTTGCACCTGTTGTCACCTGTCTGTTTTTTCACCAGTAATGTTTTGCTTTGTGTTCAGTTTATGGTTTTCAACTTTTGTAACAAGAGAAGGCCATTAAACCTCTTCATACCACAAGAAACAAATACATCCCAAGGGCAAACAGAGAGCTCAAAGTCTGTCTTAGCTCTACATCTGGTAGTTATAGTTTTCACACCCACACAGACACTGTCTGACTTAATCTCTTTATGGCGATCCAGAAACACTTTCCATAACGCATCAGAGCTACTAAATAGCAGCGTGGGACCAGTCTGGACAGTTGAGGTTGTAAAAGAATGACTAACTCATTAGCCGAAATATGCAGTACTTTCCTCTGTTCCACTCAAATATGACCTCAATCAACCCCGTCAGTGGCAGATTCCCCCAACCCCACCTCCGCCTCCGCCTGAACTATTCCACCTCAGCTTTAATGGCCTTTAGATTTCAGAGACTGTTGTCTGCCCTCAGCTGACACTCAACATCAAAGAAGAGAATACACACACAATCCTGGCAGCAAAGCATCAGGATAGCTGTAAGACAGGCAGAGCATCACCGGAGATCCCGGGAATCTGTGGCAGAGCGCTGCTAGGTTCACTGGCCCTTTAAACCTCTCCCTGCCTCCGAGCAAAACCACTACCTGCTCCAAATCATCCAGTGTCAGACCAAGACGAGCAGCCGTGACAATTACCAGTCAGTGACGGTAAAAAAAACCTTCAGGCTCCTGTTCAATCTCAAAACGTTCACAAACTATCCTCTCACCTGTTTGCAGATAAACAAATGATTTCATATCCGTTTCATATAAACCTATAAATGGCAAACTGGTGACTTCTGGAGTAGAAAAGATTTTAAATGTCTTCTAAACTACCACAGCAATACTCCCAAATCACAAGCTGTTGTTTTCCAGAAGACCCAGTTCACCTAAAGGAAGTTAGAATCAGCCTGGTTCTCTCAACTAAAGCTAACTAGTGCTAGGCTATAAACGAACTAAACCATGGTCGCATGACTTCAACGTCACCAACGGTAACCTTCCAACTTGTAATTTGATTGAGTGCTTACCTCTTCTACAAAAGCCTCTCCGCTTAGAAAGTTAATAATAGTTAACAAGAGCACCAGTATAAACACAATGAGGCTGTAAAGGGCGACTGGTGAGTAGATCAGTTTTCGTGTTCAGCGTGATGATGTTTAATGTCCCAGACAACCTCTGTAGTCTCAGTTAGCCACTTGTTAGCAACACCGCAACAGTAGTATTTACTGACATATTTTATGTTGTAGAATGAAACATGAAAATGTCTTGAGCTCGTGTCGACCACAGACCTTATTTCAAGCAACAAAAAAAACACAAAAACCAAAAACACATTCAAAAAGCCATTGGCTTCCAGACAAGGGAACCTGAAGTCCTGAGCTTTGGATACACAGTCAATACTAACTCTTTCATAGGACTTGATGGCACTGAGAATAATATTGAATTTTGCCAGACAAACCATTGAGAGGATACTGTAAATAGTGCAAGCTGTACAATGTGGTACTTACCACGTATTTATTCTAAGCAACTCAGTAATTGTTTCTTTCTCAGGGAATGCAATTTTCTGCCACTTAAGAACCAAAAAACAAGTAAGCCATCTGAGTTTCATTAAATTCATCAGTATGTTTTCATGTCTCATTAACTTGCTGCTGTTTTTTTTTTAACTTGATCTAAAAATAAAATACAGCACATAAATAAATAATGCAGTACCTGGTGAGGTCTTCCCAGTAGGTGTCCCACTGTTCAAACGCTGAGCTGCTGTAGACTGTCTCACACTCGCCTAAACCCATGAGCTGATCCACACAGCCCTCCATCTCCTTTCCTCCGTCCCCGACCCCCACCACGCTGTCCCCACAGGGGCTCTGCCGGTGGGTCATGTCTCTGTCCTGCAGAAAGGAAGAAAAGATGGAGGTGAGTCAAGCAGGTGGTGGGTTGAAGACGGTCTATTTTAAATTCTATTTAGTTTAGATTTTGTCGTATTAGGAGAATTTTGTGAACTTGTGCAAAAACATTTAATATCACAAACCAATCAATGATTATTGCAACCATAGATTCATTGTGACTTACTCTGACATCCATTGAAAATGAATGTCTATAAATCTGCTTAGAAATCAAGTTTCTTTCCCATGAAAGATAAAAGTTCATTTAAAAATTGCGCAATTTGAGCACCTATCAAAAGGACATCATGACTGATCAGTCCAGGAAATAAACTGTTATGAACAACCTGACTTTTATCTTTTATCTGTCACAAATACAACAGTGCATGAAAAGAAAGTGGCAGCTAGGGTTGGAAATATGACAAAATACAATATACTAATCAGAGGTTACTGGGTTATAATTGGAAAATTGGATTTTTGTATGATTTGTGCATGACTTTGATGAAGTATATTAACTTATCGGGTTTTCAATTTGCTGGATGAGCCAAAAACATCATTCCCATCTGGTTATCGAGCTATAAACAGTTTCCCAACTGATTCCAGGAACTACACTGTATCAGAATCGACAGATTGACAGAGGATTTTATTCATATAGCTCGCTCCTAGCTGCAGCCAAAGATAACAGCACAACAAAAACAACAACACATCTCTCGGCCACCTCAGAGCACCGTGGAGTCAAGTTGTCCTGGTCATCTCAGTCTGTTTAAATAAGTTGCAGTTGAGATTTTTATTGTCCTACTAGAGGAAATTCTTTGAAAGAGCTGGTATTATGCACACAATTTAGAGAAGAATAAAGGGTGTATGACAACACAAAATAAAATACTGAGCTGTGTGAGGAATCAAACTGAGAATCAATCAATCAAACTGGGAGCATTTATATTGCACATGGGATGAATGAAAACTTGAAACCTGTTGCATCTAATTTTAAGAAACCTGTAAGTCTGACAGGTGGAGTAGATCATAAGAAATTACTGCAGAAATTGTTTTATTTTTACAAAACCGGAAAAGAAGCTGTTAAGTTAACCCATATCTGTCCGTGCTGAAAGACGAAGATGGCACTGAAGATGACAAGTCATCCTCCACATTAAAGTGTTACTATGGTGCACGACTTGGCAGTGGCAGTGAATCACTTCTGTTTAGTTTAAAGCAGGCAGTAAATTGAGGTGGACACCTGCAGCTGACAGCAACAGTGGTGACAGGTTTAAAGCTGCCTCACATCACACGCCTGTGAGCCTGACAAATGTCACACGGCTGCTAAACAATTAGACACAGATCTCTGTTTTAAATGCCACGCAGGCAGCTTAGCTGACCTCAGGCAAATGTCTATTCAGTTTTTCAATGTAATTTAAATTCATACATTTCTCACTATCAGTCCTACTAGACTGAAAACCACTGTAAAAGTTTGAGGAATCAAAAGCTTTCTTCAAGCACAATCTTTATCAAGCACGTGTTTGGAAATATTGGAAATAATAATAATATCTATTTTAGTGACGTATATAAGGTCCTGTTCACACCTGGCGTCCACATGCGTCTTGGGTGATCCGACTACAAGTGTAAGTACGTCAGTTCACACCTGACATTAAACTGCCTCTCCACACGCATTCAAGTGATCTCTTGTGTCTGAACAGCGCCAAGGAGTGAAAAGGTCTGTTTTGAATTCAATGTTATCGTCTTTCCTGTTTAATTAAAAAATAAAAATCACAAAAATTTAATTCAATTTTAAATGTTGCAAAGTTATGTAAAACTTTTGACGGCAATATTTGTTTTGTGTTTGTGGCCCTCTATTTGAATTGAATTTTAATAAGTTAAAAAATGAGCAAAACAAAAATATCTCAGTGCCACGGTTCTTTTAAATGAGCATCCTCTCTGGTGTTTGTCGGGAGCTTGTGTGCTGTGTACCATGTAACCTATTTTTTTTTACTCATGCTGAGCTGAGCCGTGAGCAACTATGACCACTCAAGTGTTTTTCCTCTGCACATAATGGAAGGTCAAGCGCGTTGTTTACCTAGATGACACACTGGGGGTCTGCTGAATTAAGAGTCTGTCAGCTGCAGCTCTTCATTGATCTGTGACTGTTTCTGTTAGCACTATTCCAACCAGCAATCTATAACACTGACGCTACACAATAAAAGGCTATCGCTGTTTGCCAGGCAAAAGCTTTTAATGTGAAGTGGCAGCAGCAGGAAATGTTCAGTTAGCATCAACAGAGACTGACAGTGATCAGTAAACAGTAAAATAAGGCTGATATCCGACAGTGAACAGGAAGCGAAACTACAAACTACAGACATTCTGTTAGATGCTCGGGTGGAGATTGCAGAGATTTGTTCTTTTTTTGGTTCAGCGCTCAAATAAAAACAAAATCTGAGCTTAAACCACCTGCAGTTCAGCCCCGGAGAACAGACAGATGCTACTTAAATACGTAACAAACATAAGTATGCTTAGATTAATGTTTTTTGTGCCAGTCAGTGTATATAAAACCCTATAAGACAGGAATATTAGCACTTAACAACAGTCAAAATTTCCAATTTATTTATGTTTCCACCACAATAATAAACTAATCTACTGTTCAGATGTAACTCAGTGACAGCGTCGCATGAGCAGCTGTGACTGATTTTTAAAAGAAGTCAGGCTCAAAGGATGGTTAACAAGGCCTGATGCCTGCCTGTGAGGTGTCTGTGTGTGTGTGTGTGTGTGTGCGTGCGTGCGTGCGTGCGTGCGTGCGTGCGTGCGTGCGTGCGTGCGTGTAGCCACTCACCAATTCGTACATGAAATCTGGGTCAGAGCTGGTGGCAAGCAGCTCAGTGCTGGTCAGGGCCTGGTCAGCAAATGAGTAGTTCTGAAAGGCGTCCCCAAAGGGAGGCTCCATCCCACTGACGCTGGGCTACAGCACAACAGGAAGAAAAGACAATTTAAAAAAATATAATAAACATCACCACCACCAAAAGCAAAATCTGATAAAACAAATTCTTTCTTTGCCTTTCTCCTATCTCTTCTGTGCCCCTCTAGCTCATTATTGTATTCATTATTTTTGTATGAAATGAATCCTGACTTATACTGGAACCAATATTTGTGGGTTTAATATATCCAATATATCCATATAAATGAATAATATAATAATATAAACAAGTAATCTTGATACAGATCCTTTAAATTAAGATACAAACTGGTCGGGATGTTTTGCAGCTAAAAAAAACAACCAAAAAAAAGACCTATCACTGCTCTCTGGTGGACAAACTATGCAATGGCGACATTGTGCCAGATTGCAGTCAGATAAAGCTCATGTCTGCTGTGACTGAAGCAGGTTATTATTAACTAATTTTTGAAGCACTGAAGTGATAAAAAAGTTATGTTGCAGGCCACAAGGCCGCCACTACAGTAAGAGTTTGCAAAGATGGTGACAGGACAGGAGCCGATCACACTAAAATTCATTAAAACTATATGAAAAGGTAGCTAAAGGAGTCAGTACAAAAAAGGTGCAATCATAACTAACTAAGACACCATTGCTGAGCAATATGTCTCTAGAAGTAGTATCTAATATGAATGACAACGTGATAAAGGATGAGGACATGAGAAAGAAAAGCAAAAACACTGGAGGGCAAAGATTCAGGATTAAATCAGCACTGCAGAGGAAAAAAACCTGAATACAAAATTATGTTTACACTGTAAATATTACATCACTTTATACATATTTTTATAAAGTTCCAGAGTTCACATTTCCATTCACTGTCTCACTCCCTGTTAGCTCATCTGCCCCCAGCAGCTGTTCAGATGCAGCGTCCACAGACGTTACACTGGACCAGGGTCACTCACTCGCCTCCCTCAACACATCTGAACTGTGTTTCTATGACACCGTCTGTCAGTGTCTGGTGACTGAGAAGCTCCTTTGTTTTCTCTTTGTTCAGCGGATTTGCAGATTTTATAAAAATATAATTCCCGTAGCTGTAAAAATAAAAGTCCATATTTTTATCTGTTAGGGTTTCACCACTTTATGGTTTTTCATTGATTCTGCAAGTATTCAGCTGGAAATCATCAAATTTCCAGTCTCCAAATGTGTAGGAGGAAACCTGTCTCCCTGTGTGGCAGTGACGGTTCAGTTTCCCTCCATCTGTTGTCCCTCTTACCTGAGGCATTGCCAGGCACAGCTTAAAGCTCCAGCGGGGGGAACCTCTGGGTCTCCTGTCCGGTCCCAGTGGTGTGAGGTTGTCTGATCAGCACAATAAATTACTGCTGAGGGAGACGATCGCAGAGTGCTGGTGGATGCAGCCTGCTAGGCTGGGTGGGGAGGGGGAGAGGGAGGGAGTCTGTAACTGGGCTCAACCTGGTCTGGTCTGGTCTGGTCTCTGTATGCTTTAGGGTCTGTGGTGAAAACACAGAGAGAGCACACAGCAGAAGTATTAGAAAACAAAGGAGAAGGAAACGAAGAAAGAACCCACCAGGAACATGCAGCAACATTTTAACCACAGCTGCTGAGGTTGTTTATAAACCGTGTCACAGATTTGCAAACAAAAGCAAGAAACTCAAAAGTATCTAATAATTAATTTAAAAAACGACATGAAAAATGACAATGACGACTGTGTGATTAACTGCTGAATCCATCGGCTGATAAACATGAAAGTATTGTCTCATTTTGATAATTGATTATTTTAGGATGAAAAAAACATCACTGGTTCCTTCGACTAAAATGTGAATATTTATATTTACGTTAGTCTTCTATAAAAGTGAACTGAAACCAAAAACCAAACCAAAACCAATGTTTCGATATTGTGAAAAATATCGTATATGACGGGAACATTCAACATTATCCAGTATCGGCTGAAGTCTAGTACAATTGATGAATCACACGCTGTATTTTTTAACTGCATCATGAAGTTCACTGAAGAGAGAAGAATATCAAACAGACAAACTGCCAAAATGCTGAACCATTAGAAAGCAGAGCAGTTACAGAGTTAACAAGTCCCAGTTTATTGAAAACATTTCACTAGAGCACACATTGCATTAAACTATGCTCTAAAATTAGATACTGGATGCCCAGGGTTAAAAGTTTGTACAGTGTGTGCATATGTCAACAAGGCCCTTTTCTCCTCTGAGCATTTGTAGCTATTAATATGCCTGTGTTGTTTTCTCTTTCCTCCTTATTCCTTTCATGCTTGTAAGCTGCTTCATACTATTTTATAAGATGTTTTCTTGCGGTGTATCGTTTTAAATGCTGCCAGAAAACTGCCCTGTGGGGGCAATAAGGATCTACATAGTTTAACCGAAGATATCAGTGTATTGATTATTTATCCCACACACATACATGAAGTCGGTTTCTCTCTCTGTGAACTGTACTGCGAGAGAGAGAGTAAATGAAAGCAACATGTGGTTATAAAACCAGTCTGTTTCCTTTCTGTTTGCAGATACAAATCCAGTCCATCTTCTATAAGTTGCTGTGATTGCAGAGGATATAATAACCCATATTCACCTGTGAGGCAGGTCATAAGGTGTGTCAGACCAGAACTGGCCAGGTGGAATTTACAAAGACGCAGTGTGGAGCAAAGCAGGTGGGGCAGGAAATAGTGATGGCATGGTTGCAAGCATAAGCTGCAGGACAACATTTTACAAGTTGGGAATTATAAACCTTTATATGTCATCATTTGTTATCAATGTCTATTCACTGCCAGTTATACAGCATCCCTCCTTCTCTGCTGCTCGTATTATCTCTCCATGCAGCTGCACAAACAACGTAAATGATCACTATTTCCTAAAGGAGGGGTGTGTGCCACCTTCTGTGTAACAGACACTGAAGAGGCTCGCTGTTTCACAGGGAAGCTAACTCATCTCTAAACCCTCTTCACTGAAATGGGGAGTGAATTTCAGTTGCTAGATAGCTTATGGACTTGAGACGCTAACTGGTCATTTTTTTTGGTACAATACAGTGTCAACTGGAATTGCACCTAGTAGAGCACGAGGCCAAAGCCAAACAAGCTTATATTTTCTGCACCAAACTGTACAAACTCACAGATCTCAATACCATAAATATGTCAGATTTTTTACATCAAGATCCATAAATTATTTCCTGACAAACTGATGAACGCTATCTTGTGAAAAAGTGAAAAATTCTTGGAAGCACTCCTTAAACCGGATCCACACCCAATCAGAAAAATCGGTTCAGTACATTTTGCGTAATCCTGCTGACAAACAAGCAAACAAACCAACTAGAGGGGCAGAGCTCGAGTGCAGACCTCCGCCAAGGCCAGTGTCAAACATCATACACCAGACTTCATGAAATTATTAGTAAATGATCCAGATCTGCATTAACATTTAATGATCCATGACCCATCCCTGCTGGCAAATGAATAGACACGGGTGAAACCATAACCTGCATGGTGGAGGTAATGAAAGTAAAGTTAAGTAAAACTTCCCTTAAGCTTTTCTTTTATCCATGTGCTGGTCCTACTGAACAATAACAACAGCCAGGCCTTTGTTTGTCATATAAATAGCTTCCATATCTTTGGAGGAACACATCATGGGAAACACTGTCTGACTGCTTCTAGAAATGCCGAACGCTTGCCTCAGGCCTCCCTCTGTTTTCTGAGAGCTGCTGGAGTGGAGGCTGGACCCTCCGTCTGCGTCTCCAGAGCTGGATCTAAAGTCAACACAGCACTGGACCATGCCAGTCTACCATAATCTCATCCTTCCTCATCTGTCTCTCTTTCTCACCTCTGCTGTCACAGACTTAAGGTCTAAATATACTTTCATGTTCTGAGGCCTGTATCGTGAAGAAAGATTAGTGGGTTAGATGGGGTAGATCACTGTCATAGTTAACGTATGCTATCGATGGAAATAATTCAGAAACCCCTTCCCCTTACACCTCTCTCACGTCATACTAGTGAGAGCTGTGGCAGATCATTTCTGTCACTTCTTCTTCACGCCATGACTGACCAGCTGTGCTGAGGTGAGAAATTATTTATACTGTTGTACTGATGATGTTTTATCACGCAACTGGGGTGGTCACATGAATACACTGAAGTCTAGATAGTTAACAGTTTCATAATACCCATAATCTGGGGGTTATGTTCAGTGAAACCAGGTAATTCAAAAGGAGCCAGATTAAGTTGGAGTGCTTTGTGATGCAGGATCCTGATGTTCTTCTGAATCCCATCTGATCAGAGCAATGAAGAAGGTGCAAGAAGTCTTACAGATTGACCATATTAACGGGGACAAGTCCTGTTCCTCTTATTTTTATTTGATACTCAATTAGAACAATAATCAGAGGCAGACAAGGGATTAATTCCATTTTCAGAGACTATACAAACAACTAATCTCATGTCACAAATATGATACAAACTAGGAAAGGCAACCAACAATTAAAGTTATAATCGATTACTGTGGTGACTGCTGTAATCATTTAGTCTATAAAATGACAATAAAATAGTAAAAATGACCAACCCATGTTTCAAAGAGCCCAAGGTCACTCCTTCACATGTCTTGTTTTGCCAAACCAACAGCCCAAAACCCAAAGACATTCATGTTTACAATGATATACAACAGAGAAAAGTATCAGATATTCACAATTAAGAGGATATACCTATTTATTATTTTAAAAAATAATCAATTATCCAAATAGTTGCATTTTTTTTTCTTTTGTTTGACTAACTGATTATTCAACTGATAGACTCAGCTTTAATATGAAGTAAGGAAACAGTGGTGTCAATGACGCTCTTGTTGCACAGGCAGAGGTGAGGCATCTGGTAATCTCTGTCTGAATGTGTAAATATTTGTCTGTATTTAAATGACCTGCACAATACTCTTCATTGTGCTTTTGTCCAATTTCTAACAATAACATACCACCCTAGAAAGTCCATTAACAAAGAGCCCACAGCATCCAGCAGCTTGTTGCTATCTCCCCAGCAGCTGCCGGAAGTTTCTGTGAGAGTAAACCACTGAGATATTTGTGATGCACACCAGTCCCACAGCAGCCATTCGCTCAGAAATCACCAACTTTTCCAAACTCAGCTGCCTTCCCACATGCCTTCAGAGAACAAGTGATCTGTTCTGAGTAAAGCATACATAAGACGTAACCTTAATTTCATCTTTATCATCACTTTCACCCTTGTGCTTGTAGCTTGTTTTTCATTCTCTTGCTTTCCCGCTCCACCTACCAGCTGCAGCACAGGGGCTGATCTTTGTCTGCTTTTGCATCGCAAATAAATGAGATTCTGCATGAAGACGCGACCCATGCAGTGAAACAGCTGACACGCAATCATGCACCAATCCCACTCCTCTCTGAGGCCGAGGGACGACATCCTGTCCCCTCACTGGGTGCTGACAGACTCAAATGAACTCCTCACCCCTGAGATCTGTCCTCGTATATATGCTCACTTTGCATAGAGACAGGAAGTGGCAGAGCGCAGTACTAGTACAGCAGAATTTGTAAAAGCAACACCTTTACAAACACCAAAGCACATGCATGCACATAAGTCTGGGCAGACTTTATGCATGTACACGCATGTAGCGTGAACATACTCTCTTAGTGACCAACAATATATTTGGAAGCTCAGCCTTGCAAAAATACAAATTGTGATCATCATCCTATCTCAATGTGTACTTCCTTCCTGGGCAGCTGTGTCTGGCTTCTCTTGTTACAGAAGCAGAATGAGGAAACATATGGCCTGAACACAACAATAACAGCAGCATTAATCCAGATTCTCTGCTATCACAGAGGGAAACAGAAAGCCTGTGTTCACAACCAGGGATCTTCCAAACATGTAGAAAACCAGTCACCGCACTTCTCACCTCTTCAGTCAAAGCTGTACTGAATATTTTCCAGTAGCAGAGTTTAATATAATCCAACTCACTGCTCAGTAGCTGACACAGGCTGTGATGTAGAGCCGGATATTTATGACCGAGCTTGACAGGCCCCAAAAGATTCAAGTTGAATTTCTCTCTCAGGGTTTGGTCAGACTTAGTGCAAAGATGAAAACTGCCAGATCTTTTCTTTTAGCTCTTATGTTTTAGGGCGACAACAGTCTAAACTGGGGTCTTAGGTCAGGGTTCTCGTATAAGGTTCAATTTTAGACTTCAAGGGTTTTCTATTTTTCCCGTTCTAAGGCTGTGACAAACAAAAATACCCTAATACATAATGTAACGGTCACTAAAGAAAGATAGGCTGATGAAACAGTATCAGTTTTACATCTCAGAAGTGCAAGGGGGATTTTAGCCGAGTCTGAAACAAGCGCCAGCGTTTTCCCCTTCCAGCCCAGGTAATAAAACACTCTCCTCACTCCCAATAATTTGATTGACTTGTGATTATGTTGTCATGATGCACTGTGGTGATACATTCTTCTCTATTGCTGCAGCTCACGTTTGGCATATAATCTGTCTTCATACACAATTTACAAAATGTGCTTTTGTTGTTTATAGCAGCCACTGACAACTAACCATAACACGTGGGGTCACAATGCAATCTCTCTACAAATGTGTGGTTTCCTGTGTCAGTGACATATTCGTATATGCGTCTGCATCCAAAATGGACTCAACAGCTGAACAGCTCATCTCTGTGCGTCAGAAAGGAGCATCAGCTGGGGTCTAGCTGAAAGACAGAGATGCATTTTGCCATGACTGTATTATTAGATTGATCAATTATTACAGTGGTAGAAAGAAAACTCAATGCAAGTGCAATAATCATACATTTTACAATTGATTGTCATTTATCAAATAAGCACGCCCAAGCAATGCTAATCATATCCGACAAATATGAAATGTTAAGTTTTATATTATTATAAATGTGGGGTTTGAGCATTTTTATGCGTTTATATGCAAGTGACACCAAACTGTCACTTGCATATAAAAATAAATAAATCAATATATTAAGCAGTAATAAGAGTTATGATTAACTGCACGCCTAAACATACAGGTTAATGTTTGGAAACGTCATTCAACTGTCACCTTTATCTTTGAATTCACAAACACTCAGATCTGGGGAACAAAAAAATATCAATAAATATTTATATTTTCAACAACTAACTCCCACTGCTACTTTCCTCCTCTCCCGTCTGAACAAAAAGAGAGGAGGTTAGTTGTGACTGTGCTGTGCTCAACTCGTAGCTCCTCCACTATCATGCAAACAGCTCACATTCTCCGCCTCACAACATTGGACATGATCCAAGTAGGCCAATCAGCAGTGTCTTATTTGGAATGAGTTACCTACTGATACCAGTCAGCGCCTGATCCCTACAGAGATAATAAGCAGGAGATGCCAGACGTTTACTAAAAAAGAACATGAGAGAGAATCTCTGCAAATACCATGAAAGATTAATCCACAAACCCTAAGTATTTGTGGATGTCCAGTGTGGCAACAGAAAAACACGATGTGGGTTCTCACTCCCTGCCAATTTTGCTTCAAGGTTGAGGTTTGTATTGATTTATTCATATAGTCATTTTAATTACTGCCTTTACATGGTATGAACAGGCAGGTGGCCGTAAGGCTGACAGTTCACAGTTATCGACCATGTATTGATTATGAATTGACTTTGATGTCAGTGTTAAAGTAAGTAAGTAAGAAGTAAAGACTTCAAGTTAATTGTATCTACAAAACACCCAAATGAAAATAAAACATGTTTTCTGAGGTTTGAACATTTTATGTGTGACTTATCAGAGAAAATGTCATAAAAATATCAGTATTTTATGTCACAATGCGGATATCAGTCATAAAACCCACCCATTTTGGACATAAAAGATGAATTTAAGAGCTGACAAAAGCTTTCACAGAATGAGTGTATGGTTAGGGGTCATGGTTAGAGGCCAGGCTGAACTACAAGTGCAATTTTTTTTTCTTCTGTTCACTAAACAGCCCTTGCACCAAAGTACTGCTCTATAAACAGCTCTTAAGACAACAAATTTGTTGCTGCTATGTCGCCACTCTTTATACTATACAGGATAAACAAAGTGTTTAGTGTTTATTATTGAAATATCTTACTTTGTTTTGGGTCATTGATTTCCTCA
>NW_019525544.1:525851-599086 GCF_002814215.2 Seriola lalandi dorsalis | reverse complement strand
CACCTCCACAGCAGCTGTAGAACACCTGCACTGTACCTACTGTAAGGCGGATTACTGTAGGCAAGCGGGTCCTAAATTGGGGGGTGCCCCCCTTTGGTAGACCACAGAGCCGTTGCAATGAGTACGCACATTATCAGAAGATATGTAATGAAACTAAAAGACCTTTGTAACAACAGACACTTTGACTTGTCAAACGCAGGTGTAACTAATATCAATGTTAACTGATGCGCTGCATTGCAATAATTTTCATTTTTCAAACTGCGGCATTGTTATTAATGTTATAATTTCCTGCTAACACACGTGAGATATGTGGGTCAGGAGGAAGGGTGAGTCATCTACTATTGACAAGGCATGACATGGCAGTTCAGACAACGGTTCCTCCTGTCCACACATCCTTAGGCAAGACATTGACCCCCAAATGGTTCCCATGTGTCAGGCCAGCAGCTTGCATGGTCGCTCACTGCCAACAGTGTGAGAGTGTGTTTGTGAATGGGAGAGTGACGAATTGTAAATTGTAGAAAGAAATAGCAAATTGAAAAAACCCTTTGTGTGCTGTGAAAAATGTCAATCAGTCTGATTGATCTGAGAACAAGACAGAAACAAGAGCACTTTGATTGTGACAAGTAGGGCTGCAACTAATGATTTGTATCATTATCAATTAATCTGATGATTACTTTTCTTGATTAATCTTCTGATCTACAGAACATTTGAAAACAGTGAAAAATGTCCACCACAATGTCACAGAACACAAGGTGACTCATTAAATGTCTCATCTTGTCAGACCAACAATCCAAACCTAAACATATTGAATTCAATACAATGTAAGACCAAGTAAGACAGAAAGTTTTCAGATTTGCAAACCAGAAACCATCAGTTCTGCTTTAGACATTACTTCAACAATAAACCAATTATTAAAAAGTGTTGCCAATTAATTTTCTTTTGATCAACTCATCGTTGCAGCTCTAGAGACAAGGATGTCAAGATTCAGGTTAGCAAGATTTACGTCAACAACATGTTAACGTACAAGAAAAACTTTACTGGTGATGCTCACCGATCAAACACTTCGGTCAAATCTAAAATATGAAGAAGCTCATCTTCATCTCAAGTTCACTGTCAATATAGCAGAAGAGCCTTGTGTGCAAAAAGGTTCGGAAAAAGTATAACTCGCCTTTTTCATGTGAATGAAAAACATTTATGAGAAGAAGCACAGTTAAGGTTCTTAATCAGGTCATTTCAGTAGGATACACATAGCAGCTCAATTTCCACATGACAGAAAAACATCTGTTGTACGCACACGAGGACATGGCTGCAAATGTGTTGACGATAACGACAACGAAGAATGAAGTAAATGAAAAAATCTTGAATTTGATGCATGTGACGACTGATGTGTGGTACGACCGCATGTTTTTAACAGTGTCCACGTGTTATATTTTTTATCCCTCACTGTGAGAAAGCAATGGTAATGGACGACCGGCTCTGGTACAGACACTGTACTTGATGATGAAAACACAATTAGCTGTAGTTTCCCAAAACCTCATATAAACAGCCACATCACGAATAAACACAAACACTACACAGAAAGATATGAGGTAGAACTAGAAATTGACAACATAAAAGATAGTTCAACAAAATCTTCTAAAAAAAAAAAAAAACATCAATCACATCCCTGCCTCTCTTTGTGATGCATTCACTTTTTTTGAAGAAGCAAAGCATGAGAGCATAAATGTCTACATCACAACAATCATCACCATCTAACAGACAGGTGTGGTTTACAAACGACCAATTACAAACACCAATAAAGCCATAAATGTCACCAGTATCTCCCCCAGTCTCTGCACTCAGCACAGATCCTCAGCAAAACATAACAAAACCTCAATCTAACACATTGTGCCAACACCCACGTAATCTCTCCTCCTTATTGGTCGAGCTCAGACGACAGCCCGCCTCCAGAAGCGACTGAGAGGCTGCCACAGCTGTCACTCACGCGCGCTGCTTTATAATAAACAGCCCATTTCAATCTAGGTTGAGGCAGAAGATAAACAAGTTGGAGGCCTACATGCCCGTGGCCTAGATAGCTATATTTAAAAGATATTTAAAGTCAAATCTCCCACCTAGCACAAAACCTGTATTCACCACAGGACTATACACTAATCCGTGACTTTTATTAGTATCTATATATAAGAAGAAACACAAATTCTAACGTTTATCTAATCAAGTCGGTAGATAAACTATACAGCATGTTTTTTTTTTTTAGGTGAAAATCCAAAATAATCTATTATCCCAAAGGAATCATTAGTAATGTGATCCTCTATGTAAAAACATAAGTCTGGTTCGGGTGTATTATTTACCTCAGATCACATGGAAATTTCTGGCTGTGTCGAGTTTTTTTCCAGCAGCAGTGGATGTGTTTAGTGTTGGGGGGGCGTGTACCTGCCGAGAGCTCGGGCTCCTCTGCCTGCAAAAAAAGTCAGTGTTTGGCATTTCACTGTCCCACTGACGCTTTTTCTACCACAAATACAGTCTATTAATGTTCTACTAGACAATATAAATGGTCCGTTTAATGCCTGTAAGGATATTGTACGAGGTGCAGGGTAGTTTAAAAGTAGAGTACAAGCCAATCTTCTTACATAAGTGCAGCTTTTAACCAACTGTAACCCTGAGTTAGACATGTAACCACACTACTAATGACACTTTCACGGGAATTCATTAACAAAAACAACCGGGCGTTATTTTTGACAGGTATATCCCCGAAATTGATCTCAGCTCACCCCGACACGTTTAGCAAGCCGCTCCAATTTCTGCACATCAACTCTTCCCGTAAGAGATAACGAGCTGCAGAAAACGACAAGCGACACATTACGATGTTTACTTCTCCCCTAGCCGTGTGTATTTAACGCGGAACAGGCGAGCTTAGCTTCCTTTTAACCCGCAGCTCACAGTCAGTATGGCCTCCGTCCGCCCCCTTCCTCATCCCAGCTGAAGCCCGATACACAACAACAACCGACCTGCCGTTAGCTTCAAGGCTAATCCTCCTAAAGCAGCGACCAGCAAACACCCCCAGCCCCGCCACAAAACGCGTCAGAAACAGTGCTACTCACTTTAAGGACGCCCCACATACGTCCCTCTTCGTGCTGGACCTCGTGTAGGCTCCCGTATCTGAGATAATAAGGCCCACTTTTCAATGGAGTCCACACGCTGCTGCAGCTCTATCGGGTTTGTTTTGTTTTTCTTCTTCCTGACGGGTTCCTGGAAAGCGCGTGACTGCCTGACCACGTGGTGCGCTGCTGGGCCAATAGGAGGAGAGCCCGAGGCTGGGTGAAAACACTTGCAATATTTCACCACATTCGATAAGCTGTAATTTTATGATAAATATCTATAACCCCGGCTTTAACCTATATCCAGTTTATAGTGATGTTATCAGGGGCCACTGTCAGATTAACCTTGTGGGGGACCCCGGAGTAAAATTTGTTCTTGGGCCCCTATTGACCCCCAATGTGCAAGACAGTTTCATTATTTACTCCTGTACCCAGAAAGTATACAGGGCCCAGTTCTCCGAATGTGTCTTAAATAATTCAAGCTAACAGCAGGTTAAAATGATCCTGTTAATTTTTATTCAGTTTATTTGGGTCTTTAAACACATCTGAATGTTGTTTTGTTAATCCTGGAGGAAGCTATCTTGCTTGAGTGCAGTTACATGAGGTAGCTGTGTTGGGAAGCCTCCCAAGACTAATTTTATGTTTTGGTTTTTGACTGTTGATCAGACAAAAAAAGCAATTTGAATGCATTAACTTCAACTGCATGGAATAATGATGGGTATTTTTCCACAATTTTCTGACATTTTATACACTAAACAATCAACTGATTGTTAAAGAAAACTTGTCAGATGTATTGACATTGAAAATAATTGTTGTTAGCATTACAGTTCTACTATGATGGAATGATACAAGGGAACCTAGGGTTTCTACATGTTAATTACTTGACAGAAACAATGGAAACAATTTGATAAAACACAACTTTACAAGAAATGAGTTCAACATGAACTAAAACACCAGATCCACAAGATGGAGGATGCAGACCCATCATAGTTGATACTATACCTGGAGCAAGTTTCTTACAAATTTGCAATTAATCAAATCATGTAGACCAAAATGATATGGTGTGACGCTTTGGGACCCCTGGGACCCCTGTGCAGTTGCTCGATTTGCCAGGTTTGATCATCCAGCCTTGATCATTTTAAAAACACTGAGAACATTAGTCGAAGTCCCCTCACTTACATTAGAAAGTATAAACCAAACAACAAAAAGAAAGTCTCAAAAAGTTTTTAATTATTTATAATTATTATTTATTTCTTATTGAGTTAGTTATCCAGCTACTTTGTGTTATGGAAATTGTATTTCCCAACATTCAAGGCTGGAAAACAAGCAGCTTTCAATGCTTGTCAAGAGGCCGTTAGTTCCCCCAGCATGCAGACACGTGTTCAGATGACACGATACACATGTCACAGTGAAGTTCCCACCCGTGGACAACTGTGAAAAGATAAGTTAAACACAATCAACTGTCTGATCCCATAAACTGCTCAACACAGAAAATCTCCACTGAACTCAGTCCAAAACAGGGGGTGGATAATCAGCTGTTCCAGGCAGCTCCCACCCCCATTTCACTGGAAACAGAAACTATGGCTCCAGTCATTATAACCATGTGTGACAAAGACAGACAACAGATAAATGAAATAAATAAATAATTTATTATATATATCCATGAATATAGTTGTGTTCGGAGTTGAAGCTTTCAGACAAAAAAATGGTACAGAGAAAGAAAGAGATCCTAGAACATTATTACTCTTTCAGTTTCAGTATTACTCAGGAGAAACACATGAAAGCTGGATGAGTATAAAAGCTCCAAGTGAACACAATAACATCACAAGATACTGAGGAACATTCAGAGTAACGCACCACCTTCATCCTGCATCCATCCATCCATCTATCCATCCATCCATCTGTCTATCCATCTATCCATCTATCCATCTATCTATCTAAACCAACAGGTTTCCACTGCACTGGTCTCAGTCCCTGAGTAAACAGATCAAACACACGTCAAACAGCATGCAGAGCTCTGCCAGAATTTGTGATCATCTAGTGAAATGAGTCTTGTAGTGAATTCAGTGCATCCCCCAATTCCCTTGTGTTTGTTTATTAGGATTGTTATTATTACAGTAAAGTTTTTCATGACTTTCATGCAGGGTTCACAAGATGATGATGTGTTACGTGTTAACCTTTTGGAACCTCTGCTGGAAACTCGTGCATATTACTGTTCCTTACAACTGTTTGTAAATAGTTCTGTTTGGTAACAACAATGAAGAGAGAAAGAAGAAATATGGCCAACTGGGGAGCAACTTTATTCATTGTTCCTGTTTGTTTTTATTTGCTCTGTCCCCTCTCCTTCTTATTTAAGTCAAAAATCTAGATTTTAGTTATTATGATTGATGATTTTTATCAATATAATGAATTAAAGTGGGTCTTAATGTACAAAAAAAGAAATAATAAAAGACTTGTCTGACAATAGAGATGGTACTCTTAACGATGCAATGTTAATGAAAACTGTGCTGTGAATTTGGATTTTTTTCTCCTTTTTTTTGTTTTTCTTCTTCTTTGTCTCTTTTTAAAATGTATTCGTGTTTATTTTTTTCTTCAACATAATTTTCAAAACAGGGCTAAAATGTGTAGAATATCTATAATTCTCTTGCTGTAAATCCCATGGCTGCCAATAAATACAAAATAAAAAAAAATGCTCAGAACTCAGTTTTCAATCGGTAAATTTTCTTCTGTTCAGTTGTTATCGGAGAGGTTGACAAGTGGACTTTTTAGAAACAATATTCCTGGCAAACCATTAAAATGTTTTATTTTCAGAGTAATGCACATCATTCATTATAAACAGCTGCATTATTACATTCATCAGGAAGATGAAATATTTCACTACATGCCATACCTACGCAGAAAGCTGTTTGTACAGTCAAACTGAATGTGTTTAACTACAGAGATGCAGCTGAAATCCCTGCAAAAAGCCAAGTAGTAGATGGGACCTTGAGTTAAAATTATTTGTCAAACTACTATTTTTAAGGTCAAGAATGAACATTCACACTGTGGGAATCTGTCCTATCACAAAATACTGTACTCCTGTTTCTTAATAGAAACAGCAGTGAACAATTCAAGCACATTGGGCGAGGGTATCACAGGGCTATGTTATATGTCATAGATACCTCCTGGCAATTTAGATTTGCCAATTAACCTATTGCGTATGTCTTTGGATTGTGGGAGGAAGCTGGAGTACCAAGAGAAAACTCAGAAAGGCCCCAGCCAGCTGGCAGGTTTGAACCGAGGACCTTGCGGTGTTGACGGGACACTGCTAACCTGCTGACCTGCCGTACTTCCTCTACTTTTACTAAAAAATCCACAACATTAAGCATGAAAGTTCATTCTGATCTTGGGAATAGTAGGTTTTAGAAAACAATCCCAACTAAAAGTGTACCTACTTAAGTTTTTCAGAAAATTTCAATAATATCACACAGTTTTCATCATGCTTAATCTTTAAGCCGACACAGATGAGAAGTCTTAAAAGTGCTATGGTAGAAATCATGTCAACAGATCATGTTGCTCATGACAACTGAGCAAACTCCTGATGACAAAGACTGCTAAAAGTTGAAAAACAGCTAGTAAGTGGACCTTGAATTGGGATCGTTTGATAAGTAGGTTCCATTAATGCTCTTTGTGTATATTTGCATTGTGTATTTCTTCTACATCATCACATTAGCTACTATTGCTATAAAATATCTGACTATTTTATCTACAGAAGCCGCTGCAGAGTGAAAACCTTGAATTTCAGAGAAGTCAGCTGTTCAGAACGAAAGATAAACGGCCTTCATTTCAGCTCGACCACCATCATTCCCAACACCATCACAGGGTTTTGAAACAATTTCATCAGATTAAAGGGTTGCAGCATTTTCACATTGCATGCCACAATCACATCCATCAACTGAAGCCCTTTGGAGTCACAAGGTTTTCATTTGACAATAGTTAGGTGACGTCCAAACCCACTGTTATAAATCAAAAATTAATAAAGGAAGGCATTTCACAAAGTCTTTTGAAGATAAACAACAGTCAGTGGTTTCTTATCGTATCACCACATCTTCTTTAGAACTTTCCATTGCTGGAAGATGAATGTTCATGTGTTTTTCCAAGATTATAGTACTTATTAGAAAAAGATGAATATCAATGAGGCTTTAGGGCTTGAGAGAAAAGGGAAAAAGTGTCATTGTGACCACCAGCAGCTCCACAGATCTGTCCTGATTTTATTTGTTCCAGTGTGAAAGCTTGTTGGCTCCATTCCCCTGAAAAAAAATGGTTTCCACTGGATTACGCAACACAAAAGCAGCAGGAAGAGGGGATAATGAAATAGTCTGATGAAAGAGGCAATAGAGCATAGCACCAGTGGCCGCTACCATGAGTCACTGAATAATGATTTTATTAATTTACAAAAATCCTTCTGAAATTACATTAATGAGAGCTCCTTAGTGCCAACAGCAAGTCCATTAACAGTCCTTAAATTTGTAGTTGTTTTTGATCAGACTGCTGGTTTATGTGCCTCATGGTAAAGTTAAATCAGTGACTGCAATGATCTGTCTCATGCCTCACAGCTGCTACAGTACAGACATAAAAAGCAGCCATTTCAAAGTGTCCCATTCATGCTCTCAATCTTGAACCTATGAGTGTCAAAGTGTTTTGGCCACAGGAATATTTATTTACACAGAGCACCAGCAATTCAACAAAACCATCTCCCTAAAGCCCATTCACTTTCTACTGAGATAAATATCAGCTGGTGTTTTCCATGGTTGCTTGGTTTCCTAATGTTTTGGCAAAGAAAAGCTGCCTGCGGCTGAATTTTTTGGATGAAACCACCAATTAGTATCAACAATCAATCCCCAACCAATACTGCAACATGTCTCAAATATCTGCTGTGTCACAGACACAGAGAACGAAGCCATCAGCAAAATCAAACTGGCCTCTGGACAGTTCCAGCACCAGCCGTCTTTAGTGGTGCGATTAAACGGAGTTTTAGTTTTGATTTGAGTTTGATATTAACTTGTTTTTCTGTTTTTATTTAACAAAATATTCATCACTGATTCAGTATAATAGATGAATGTAACAAAAGTAATATATTACTTGGACGAGTCTCTAAATGCACTTTCCAACAGGAGATTTACTCCTTACAAGTTAGTGTCCTATTATGGACATTTCCTGGCTCAAAAATTCAGCAAGAGATAAACTCAATGTTTAGGTAAGACTTAAGACTAAAGAGTGTGTAGATCAGTTTTGTGACAGAGGCATTCACAGGTCCAAATTTTTGGGACCAATCCAAAACAAACAAAAAGGAAAGACCTATCCAACATGCATAATTTAATTTTACGAGAACTGAAAATAGAGTCGACCCGAACAGATTCTAACAGCAATAAAAAAACAGCCCTGGCCGCAGCATGATGCACTATCAACTAATTGGATAATTTAAAAAGTGGCTGTGGTGGAATAATGATAATAATAATAATAATAATAATAATAATAATAATAATAATAATAGTAGAAACTGATGTTTTATATGCCTCAAAGACAAAATTGTATAAATAACTGAAAGTCCTACTTGTACCTCGTCCACCAACAATAAAATATTCTGTACATGTTCAAAACATTTTGTGGGTGGAGAAAACACTAACCTGTGTGTTTTCTGTGAATCAAATGCCAAAAACATGTAATTTAATGGCATAAATCATACATACAACTGATTTTCCTACAATAAGCTTGGCTTCAGTTCCCAGCTCAGAACAATGCTGCAGGATGAACTGCATCCTTGTCTGATTTGGTTTATTTCCATTTCAAAGAAAAAATCTGAACAAACAATGTTTGAATAATATATGACATGAGTTCAGTAAGATGATGATCACCACTGAAATAACTCAAGTTCACACTTCTCGCTCTGCTTCTCGCCTCAAAACGCACAGTGTTTTCCCGCTGTGTGTGTGAGCTGACACACACACTAGGGTCCAATCGGATCCACTCGGGTATTGGACATATTGACACAAAGAACAGAGACTTGGAATAGTAAAATGAAACCCTACCTGACCTGATTAGACAGAGTCTCAGGGTCTCAGTTCCTCACAACCGAGTGGACCCATGAAGACGTGTGCTATAAGAGCTACAATTACCCAGAAACCATCTCTCTCCCTCCTTCCACCAACACTGATCGGTATCTTTGCTGAGGTGTGTCTTCGCTTTCAGGGGATGAGGTCATAACTCAGTCTTGATCCTGTGCATCAGATCTCTCTGGTCCACCATGTCCGTCTGTCTGTTCCAGCGGTGGTAAGCCAGCAGGGCGATGTTCTTGGCAGCCACTGAGCTCATCTCCATGGCGCTGCCGGCCCACTCGATACCATTGAGGTAGTAGAGATTGGGGTGGAGCTCCACAGGTGGCAGACCCTGACTGCTGCCGTAATGAGAGTAGGGCTGCCATTCGGTCACCTGCACCGAGTAGTACGACCTAAAACAGTAAAGAAGGAAAATTGTTATTCCACTTTTTTCAGAATTAGTGAACTGTCTTGAACTATTGGATGAAATTTAGTTCACACATTCATATCTGCTAGCATGGCTGTAGACTCGTCTTGTCATTTTGCTGCGTTATCTCACGTATCTGGAGATATTGTTTTAGGTCAATACTAGAACTGAAACAATTGATTATTTGATCAAGTGATTGAAAGGACATTTTTGAGTAATCAAGTTATTTTCTAAACAAAAAAACCCTCTTCTCAGATATGAATGTTTGCTGGTTCCTTATGAAGGAAGTGGCTGACCTGAAGAGTGTTTTGAGCTGAGACTTGTCCAGAGGCTGTGGTGAGAACACTTTATAGACTCCAGCCTCTTGTGGCTGCTTACGCCGGAAGCCCGCCGAGATGTTGACGGGACAAACACTAGCCACGCTGTTGAAGAACAGGTCGGGTGTCTCAGTTGTCAAGATGCTGGCAAAGGGAAACAGGCGGGGGTCCGAGAAGCCAAAAAAAGAGGTGTTGAGGTAACCATGGACAATTGTTGCGACTGTGCTGTGATAGTTGCCGGGGAGCTGGTCAAAGGGAGGTGTGAAACCTTGGAACTGGACCCCAGACCCGACACTGGCCTGAAGCGGCGTCGCCAACACTACAATATCATACAGCTCTGATCCCGTCCCTGCTGCTGTGGTGAAGCTCAGCTGGTACTGGAGCGCCTCCCCTGTAGATCAGTCATCAGTGATACACAAGATCAGTCTCACACTACACTGCATGACCTAAAATTATCCGCATCAGCGCACTGGTATTTACTGGCAGATAGAATCTAGACGCATTCAGCGCATTTTTTACAACTCTACATGTCCATGGTGATACAATAGAAATATAAGTATGTATTACTATGCCAGGACAAAATGTAATCATACACATGTAAAGGTGTCAGTTTGTCAACGATGGCGTGAGGATAAGATGTTTTTCTTCTTCTTCTTTTTTTTTTTTAAATAGATACATAATCATCATGCACATCTGAAACAATGATTTTTCCATACTTAAACTGTAATGCAATTCACACAAATGTTGGCTCAAAGGAAAGAATCAACACTTATATACCACCATTTTACTACTGAATAAGTACTTGAATCTTAATAGGAACTGAACTCCCAACTGTGCAGTTTAATCATTACAAATACTTAGTGTTGAAATTTAAATACCACTTATTTCAAAAAATCAGGTGGCTCAGAATGGATTGGTTAAATTCAGACATCCCTGTTATGCCTTCTTTAGATATTTTTTTTTACAGTAGAGAAGTGACAGGGAATGGGAGAGAAACGAATGGCATTAACAAGGTTCCCTGGCTGGATTCAAATCAGGGACCTTGTGGCTCATGGTCAACACCTCAGCCCCTGAGCAACGGGGATGCCTACTTGAATTTTCTATCTGAAATTGTGAAAGCAATTTTTTGAAATTGCAACTCACCGTCTGGATATTTCAAAGAGAAAAATTCCCCCAAAATAAATTCAGACACTGTAGATAGTATTTGAAGAAGGATGTTTCGGAGCTATAATTTCAGTGGTGTGGGGAGCCCTGCGGACAGCATGATTGTTATCACTCCCTAAGATAAATCCATATAAAACTGTATTAAAATGAATTAGTAGCTCAACATGATCCAGTTCAGTCAACATCAGGGTTACGTACCTGACTGGATGGGGGAGATGGCGTTGACTTGTGCTTGGCGCAGGTTAGCGTTGGCTATCTTCAGCAGACCAGAACACACCAGCTTGTTGCCTCCTTCCACCGCCCACAGGTTGTTCTGGGCACCAGCTAAAGACACAGCGCCTGAGACACACACACACATAAGCGCACACACACACACATGCTCACTCACAACAGACAGCGCCAAGTTCTATAAACCAATTATCAGCTGCCCACACACTTTCCTGTTCTCTCGCTCCCACAGGCCACCCCGTCCTCTCACCTTGCTTTTCCTCTCTTCTATTCTCGACTCCCCACTCCTCCCTTCCTCGTCTCCTGTATCTCTTTTCTTTTCTTTCCACTTTCTTTCCTCTCTCCTGACCTACATTGGCGGGGACGTAGATGTTCATCTCATAACTGGCCCTAATTTCAGCACTGCAGCCTTCCTCTTTTCACTCTCTCCTCGCTCTTTACACCCTCACTCCACTGTTCATTTCTTCACTCATCTGACCTATGAAGGCAGGGATGCTGACATTCTGTCCATAGTTGACCCTCATGACGGGTGCGATGACCTCGTCGATGAAGCGCTGCGACACACCCAGCTCCAGCAGCGAATCAGAGAGTGGCCTCCGGGTCATGTTGATGAAGCCACTCCCCCCGAGGGAGTCCAGCAGCTCCTCCACAGAGCTGAAGGCGTAGCCGTGGGCCTGGTACTTGTATATCCTTTATTACGCATGTACACAGAGACAACAAATAAATGGTTAATTAGTTATTATAGTAGTCAATTACTGAGTCAGTGGACAGATTCATAAATTGAGATACTTTTTTTCCCTCATTCCTGTAAGTTGGAACAAATAAGCATAAATTTCAGAGAGAGGGACTTACAGGCTCACTGTTTCTGATTTAGTGAGAATGCCCAGTCATGTGTGATATCTGAAACAGGACAGGCTGATCAGTTTTGTTGTATTATACCGTGTCATTTTAATGCTGAACGATGAAGACAGCTAATTTTTCATTACAGCAGCAATTTCCGGCAGATGGTTGTCGATATTTATACAGACCTCATGCTCTGAAAGTCACACATTGAGTTGAGGTTTTGCAGTGATTATGACTGCAGATGCCTACTGCGCAGGAAACAGGAAATAAATAACATGAATATCTCAGCATAGGCTTTGCCCTTTGACTGTAACAATAGAAGGCAGTGTTGTGCATTCAGTCTATACCTGTTGTAACGGAGAGTTAAAACCAGAAAAGCTTCGCTAGATCAGAGATGCACATTTGTTTGGCATCATTAAGAAGATGATGAATACATAGATAAGAGCAGCTTTATGTAATCTTCCCTATCTTGTAACCCAACTGACACCAGAGAAAATATGAAGCGTACCAGGTATGATGTGCAGGTGTATGCAAGTTAAACTGGGGCTCCTCCAAGCACATACAGAGACATGCTGGACATCTGCAACAAAGGCATGTGCATGCCAAGCAAGTTCCATGAGACTAAACCCCGAACAGGGCATTCATATTTCTTACCTCATGAATTTCTCCATAATTTCCTCCACCCACATCTGCAGCCGTATGAAGCTGATGCCATAGCGCCACCACAGACGGAACAAGTCCAGCAGGTACCAGTCTGTCTCCTCTAGAATCACCTCCTTGCCGTTAAAGACCGCAGTCTTTCCCGCCACGCTGCGACGATACTTCAAACCTTGAGGAGTCGACACGAGACAACATGAAGGACAAAAGACACTCAGATTTAATATTGAAGTGTGTTTTTTAAATCAAATCGTCTCTTACGGTTGTAAGGTAAAATGTGTTGGTTTTTTTCTGTTTTACCCTTTGTATTTCCCAAACTGCGATTTCACATTGATAATTATGTGTATATATATTCTCTGAAACCTTCCGTAATTAATATGATAAAATTCTGCTTAGTAAACTCAAACCATTGACATGTCTTGACTGATGACCTGACCTTTCTTCCTGCCCAAGAAATGAATCCTAAGCAGTGACTTACATACATTATTTTCTTGGTGTGTGTGTGTGTGTGTACGTTGTGTGTTTGTATGCATGTGTGTGTCGTGTGTGTAAACCCACCGAGCTGCTTGACAAACTCCTGCATGTGGAGGTTGAGGGAGTGAATGATGGAACCTCCAGACTCGTAGTCATTGTGATTGACGGTGACGGTGGCGAGACGACCCCCGACCTCACCCTTTTCAAACACGTCCACCTGCACCTCAGGGCCAAAATGCTGCCGCAGGAAGTGGGCCGTGGCACTGCCTCCTATCCCCGCCCCAACCACCGCTGGAGCACATGGGATTGAAGAGAATGTGTGAAATAAAACTGTGAGGTGAAATGTGTCTTAAAACTAATGATCACCAATCATACAGATTTTTCTACAGTACTGTGCAAACATTCAAGGCACTTTAGATTCATCATACATCATGAAGTCTGTCTAGGATTACATGAAGACACAAAGGACACAGAGACAGACTAAATCCACAGAACTGTGGCAAGTTCCCCAAGACGATGGAGCAACTAACCTGCCAAGATAGTATATACTGTACATAGTTCATGTATACATGCACATACTGTACATAACCACATACTGTATTCATAAATTACCTTTTACAGTAATTTTTCACCAACTTGCATGTACATAGTGGCAATATGTTTATGTAAGTACATTGAGAGCCATTACAAACAGAGTCTGATTTCTTGCATGTGCAAAAATACTTCTCTGATTATCTCCATTACTTGGATACCATTTTTGGATTAATGAGGCAACACTGGATTCTTTGTAAAGTCAAATAAAAAGGACATTTATAAATACCATTATATCCAACTTAGCTTTCAAAACATTAGCTACATTCAGATGTAGCTGCAGTAGCTCACATGAGTAAAGTCACACTAGCCTGTGAACCTCTCAATGCGGGCGTTACGTTAACGTTAGCTTAATTCAACGGCTGGCCGTGATGTGTAAACATACTGCTTTCATTACCTATTTTTGAAGGCGGGGCTCCGTCGACATTAGGGGGTCCCTCCGGGTCTCCGACCACCGACCATGAGGACAGCAGGACGGCGAACAGCGGGAGCAGAGTGCCCTCCATAGCGGCGGCAACAGAGCAAACGTGACCAGGAGGAGAGGAGGCGAGCCGCGACCGTTAAACTACCGCATTAGGTTAGCTCCTCTCTGTCTCTTCCCTTTACACGGGCAGTGTGTTCAGAGCACGGCTATTCACATATCGCGGTAAATGAAAGAGGATATTTTTAAATTTTAAACACACACGATGGCCTGGTAATGGTGTTGACGATGCAGGTTAATTCACTGAGAAACAACCGTTCACATCCACGTCCGGCAACATCATGTAATCTGAACCGTTGTCTTGTTTCGGCCAATCACAGCCGTCTGAGCAGGTCTACGTGAGGTAATGAATGAGTGTACGTGCTTTACGTAATGCCATGATTCTCAGTGTTATTAACGCAGTGCTGCAAGAATTAACGTAGCCAAACACAATGGATAACATAAGCATGATACAGTGGTATTGTTCTCAACAGATAAATCATGTCATCCTCAGCCAGGATGGGTTACCAGCAGGACAAGGTGGGCAAATGCGTAGTATCCATTTATCCCAATGGCCCCAAATACCCAAGCTTTACTCTTCTATTGCTGATGAGTGTGTGGTACCACAACATCTGGTTTCAGTCAAAGACCTGAGTCAGGATCACAGACCAGTACTTTTTATTGTTAATAATATATAAGGGGAAGAAATATGTCATGTTATATTACGTGAATGCATTATTTTCCTGAATATAATTTAATCACCACCAAGCAATTTGCCAAACATGGTATTTCTTTTATATTCTGTTAAATACATAACCACATACATGTTTAAACAAAAACATTTTAAAATGGTACATTACAAATTGTTATGTGAATTCTCTGAACTATAAAAGTTTTCACTGTGTGCATGCACACAGCAGCGGAAATGCAAGTATGGCTAAGAGTGTTCCTGTGCCCAGGATGTAATCTAACATGTAAGGGATCCATTTTTTTATATAGATCCTATTGACACTAGTACTGATACTCAAAACAAGGCTTCATATTGGTTGTATTGATATTTTGGGGATCAATTCACCCATCCCTTACATCAGTTATGACAGACCCCCATCCTCTAAGGTCCTGATGCAGGAACCTGTCTCAAAATCTAATTTAAAGACCATAATTTTGTGATTTCTATTGATGTCATTATTGTAAAGTTGTGTTTCATCAAATTGCTAAATTTTTTTCCGTTAAGTAATTCATACACCAAAAAAGCTCAGGCAAGGCAGCATTATATTATGATTATGATTTAGCTCTAGAGAATGGGTTGGTTTCTGGGTGTGTGAAATAATGAAACTGCTTTGTATATTGGAGGTCAATAGGGTCCAACAACAGGTTTTTGCCCCAGGAGCCCCTAGGAGGTTCATGTGGCCATATTCCCCAGTGAAAACGGAGAGGGGTTTAGGTTAGGACTATTTCCTCTATATATCTAGTTCCAGAGCTTCATCCAGTAATGGTATAGAATAGCTTTAGAAAAGAAACCCACAGGAAAACATATTGAAAAACAGTGGAAGTTGCCTTTATTTCATTCAACAGAGAAACTGCTGCGACATCGGAGTAAACCACTGAGCAGAAACTAACATTCACACTGAGCCGCTGAAACAATGACTGGCACAGTGGAGCTGTAAGGCTTAAGGACGCCTCAGACACATGCACACACACTCCCAGACACACACAGACGCACTCCCACACACACTCAACTTCATTTACATCAGCTATCTTACACCTCTGTGGCTGCTCGGGCAGCAGCCTCATCACTATCCCTCTCTCCCTCTAATGTGGTCAGTCAGAGGTGAGGGGTCAAGGGTCACCTTGAGATCAGGTAACCTCTGTTCCCTGCTGTTGCCTTAAATGCAGGGTTATTTCAGGGCTAAGAGGCGACATAACACAGAGACCTTAACCGTTCATCTCTATGGTACATCTCTAAGCAACATCACCCCCAGTAATAACACTGCGAGGCCAACCGTGGGCCTGGAGGGCGGGGTTCATGGGGTGTTGGGGGAGGTCATGCTCTGGCCAAAGGGAGGGCAAGGAGGAGTAGGGCACCGGCCGAGAAGGTGATGTGATTGGTCACTTGGTAGAGCGTCGTGTGGGCTCAGAGGCAGTAGGGGGAGGAGGCGGGCCGCGGCGGTCTAGGTCTTCAATGTAGAACATGATGAGCTTCCTTCGCTCCTCTGGGACACACTCCAGAACAAGGTACCGCTTGTCATTCTGAAGGATCTTCTCCACATCCTTCAGATGCTGCTCTGACTCCTGGATCAGCTTTCTCGACCTGGGGGGAAGTGCGGATGTGAGATTGGCAGAAGGCAGGATGGTGATACTATAAACTGTATCCCCTGTGCACCGAGCATTCAGGGGGAGATTTAAGAACAAGCTGCTGTTCAGATTTTGGTTCATGTCTTCGTTGGGTACCGTTTTCTACTGTCTGACTTTCTTATGCAACAAAGTCACTTTAGTTCAAATATTTTAACTGGTCAAAAAAGTGACACAAAATGTGTCAAAGGAGAGTTTATCACCATCACAATCTGTATCATCTACATGTTTGCAGCTTCCAAGAATCTTCCAAGTTACTATGGACAAAAAATTAACTAAAGAACAAATTTCACATTTACATTTGTATGTGAAATTTGTGAAATGTACAATCTAATATTTCTGGGCTGCAATCACAACAGGTTATTCATATTAAATACACAGTACATGCAACAGAATATTATTTTTAAATGCTGTTATTGACACTAATTAAAGTTTTGATTATGCATATGTAGTATGTGACTGAGTGTACAGACCTGTAGGTGATGAACTTTGTCTCCTTTAGCAAGGTTCTGAAGTCAGCTTTGGCTGTGATGTACTTGTCTTTGATGTAGTCTTCAAACTCGCGTTGTCTCTTCTACACAGACAGATGAACACATCACACACCAAAACTCAGATAACATGGACGTGTAAAGAAAGAAAGAAAATTATAACTAATTTCACTGTTTATGGCACCTCAGAGTTTTAAGACCTGCACACACTCTGTCTTTGCGCTGACGGAAAACATTTCTGTGTAATCTACTTGATCCACACTGCATTTTCATATCCTCCAATGTTTTGTTGAACCTGCCTATCAGCTTCTCCCACAAATGTGGAACAGTGTACAGATGTCGTTTAGATCATGGTTATTTATGCTTCAGTTGAGGTATTGAAAGAGAGCAGTGACTGGACTGAGCTGGAAACCGATTTAACTATAACAAGGAAAGATTGAGGGCTGCTGTCATTTCGACTAACCTAGCAGTATTTTTTTACCGATAACTTATGTTACAAAACACCTATAAATTATTGCTAGAAAGGGACTAATCTTTTATCATGTAAAATTGTAAAACTAAATAACACAGGGGGAAGGTTCTCCATTAAAGACCTTACTCTGTCACTGGAGGAGAACTTAATACAGCGAGGATCCTCCTTGATCACCTTCTTCACCTCCTTCCACGTGGTTGTCAGAGTGATCTACGACACAAACAAAAATCTGTTAATAAATAATCAGTTATCAAATTGAATAAACATAAACAGACGACATTTAAAAAACTGCAGAGCATAATTTTCCTTCCAGCCTCTCTGGTTATAGCTGCACATGTGTGCACACATAAGTTTGCACTTATGCTTTCCCAGCTGTTGACACTGCTTTTAGCACCTTTCTCACTTCATGTTTTTACTTCTCACCATGCTGGTCTCATCCAGTAGCTGCCTGAAATGTTCCTTCTTCTTCTTGGCCAGAGCTTCGACGTGTTCGTTAAACAGCTTCTCCTTCTCCTCTCTCTCCAGCAGCGACGCCGACTCCCAGCGATGGTCCTTCCGCAGGTTACGACGTGTGTCTGACCACGTTGCATCTGAAGAACGCACCTGAGAAATGAATGAACGAAAAACTATTTAAATGCAGAGGAAATGTAAATACCATTTAATGCTCCATGGGATCAAAGTTTCTGGCAAAAAAAGTCAAACTATAATGGTTTTAGTTAAGTAGGTAAAATTGTGCTTCTGTCAACATATTGAAATGTTTAGAAAATGCTCCAATGACTGCAGTCAAATCATATCTGTAAAATCTGACGTGTTTGTGCATGGACTCTGAATGGAGATTAAACTATGCTTTGTCCTAATGATTAAAATCAATTGCTTCTTCCCCATTTGTCTTACAAACTGGTGATGAAACAAATAGATTAGGATTTAATGAAAATTCAAATACCATATCATACCATTTGTGTTATCACATAACATTTCAATGGAAAATAAAAATCTGCAGAGCGTCTCACCATGTCAGACATGAGAGCTTTGAAATGCTGGATGGCTTCCTCCCTCTTATGCTGCTCCCTTTCACGGTCGATCTCTTTGGTCTGTTCTGATCGGGCCTTCTGCACCTCGCGCTCCCTCTCTCTGAGACTGGCCTCGATACGAGCCTGTCGCTCCAACTCTCGCTCCTTCTCAATGTCCACGCTCTGTGGGAGATGACACACATGGTCTGTCAGTTCATCAGTCACCTGAGGTCAACAATAGCCGAGTTTCCATCCAATTCTCCAGAAAATTGGCAAAAAAAGGCCTTTTCCATCCACTGCAGTTATGCAGAGATGAACAGCTGGTGGTGGTGATCCCAATAAACCAAAGCCAAGGAAGAGAGCACAACAAGATGATGTGATCAACTGAACAGTAACTCTACAGCTGCTCTCATGCAGTTCAGATATCACAAGCACATAAAAATTAAAACCATGTTGTTGGCTCTATTTCACCGTCTCTCCCATCTGATTCAAGTGATTCTTTCCATCTGTCAGACATACACAGAGGGATGCTCCTACCTTGGCTTGTTTTTCCATGTACTGTTTAAAAAGTTCTTCTCTGAGTGCAGAGCTGTCCACAGACTTGTATCGTGGGTCAGTCTCCATCCTCTCTTTAACTTTGCTCCACCGCTGGCCTCCTTCTATATGCTGCTCGGTTAGTAGATCAAAGAAGTCTTGCTTCACCTGGGACCAAACATAGAAATGAATTAGGTATCCGTCCAAAAACCATGGTCTGCAGGAGAGCAGGAATCCTTGACCTTTCACTTCTCTCCATCATAACATCTTTCATCTGCTCCGTCAACCTCTTTAAAGTTAAAATAAAAAATCACCACATTCCCGCTCTGAAGAGAGATGCTGTACATTGATATTTGTGTCTGAGTGATACCTTCTCTCCTCTGGACTTGGAGTCCTCTTTCTCTCGCTTCCTCATCGCAGTGATGTATTCCACGAAGATTGCCTCTCTGTCCTTCATCTTCTCTATGGTCTTAAATCGCGGGTCTCGGCCGTGCTTCACCGCAAATTCACTAAACGTTGTTCTGCAAAACAGTTACAAACATCTCAGGAAATTATGTCTTCGGCACAATGGGAAAGAAATATAAAATCAATTATTATGTTAAATACTAATAATGTATTATGATATTATATATTATATGATATTATACTGTGAAGAGGATCATAAACTAACTCTTCAATAAAATGTTGTATTCTTTCACTTGTGCTTATAAAGAAAACAAACAAGGAAAACCTAATCTGGCGGAAGAATAATGTTGTAATGAGAATTTCTTCTCTTTGTACTTATTCATGTCTGACTAAATATCAGCACACAAAATTGAGTATCAGCAGTTTCACGCCAATGATATTGGTCTGTCCCTGTCCCTTTACCTGGGTGTGAGCTTGGCATCCTCCATCATCCTCCTGAATTCGTCTTTGGCCTGCATCAGCTTGTTCTTCTTCTCCTTCCTCTCCTCCTCCGCTCGCGTCTTCACATACTGATCAAACACCTGAAGTGGACATAATCACAAACTTAAGACCTTTTCATGGTTATGACAATACTATGAGAAAGGGAGAACGAGTAATAGTGAGGGAGGAGAGAGAAACATGTAAGACAGGATGAGAAACTGAACCTGTTTTCTTTCTTTTGGGTTGAGGAGAAGGTAACGTGGGTCAAACACAATCTTATGAAGCTCTTTGTCCCAAGTTGAGAATGCAGACACCTACATGTAAAAGACACAACGCTGGCATTAGACAGACAGCGACAGTAGGCTATAACCATATACCACACAAGTTTAATATAAACTGTTTACGTCCATTAACAAACTAACGGAACACCGATGTAAAATTTCATAATTTGCCAGCATAAAATTTTTGTTACCCCTCTCTCCAGGAGCATTTCTCTGAACTGTGTCATCCTGGCCTCCAGCGGCACTATAGCTCGTTCTCTGGCGGCTCTGAGTTCTGCCTCCATCGCTGCTTCCTTCTCAGAGTCTGCCTCCTTCACATCCTCCTTCCTGTGAGGGTGAAGACACAAATGGTCACGACAGTAAGAGAATTATCAGCGAGAATAGAGAGATGAGATAGAAAAAAAAGGAAGGACGAGACAAGAAGAGGCTTAACGAACATTGGCAGTATTTTCTTGGAGAAACAAATTAACTCCTTAAAGTTTTATAGTACTATAGTGTTAACTGATGGGATACTTACTTCCTCTTTTTGGCTTTGGTTGGCTCCTCATCCGGATTCTCTTCAGTAGCAATGGCTAACTCTGATTCCTCCTTATTGATTCCTGTGTACGAACACAGACATAAAATGAATACTTCAGATACTGTAGCACACAGTGTTTAGAAGTGACAGCAGCACTAATGATTTTGTTTACATCCACAGTCTGTGCTCTTGACTACAAAACCAGAAAAATGCCTTGCTCTGTTTAAAAACCAGTAGTGCACCTGGGTTTCTCTGGCCATTGGTTTAGTGCCACAGAACAGGTAACTGCTTCAAATGATCAATGCCACCCAACAACCACAAAAAACAACAACTGTGTTCAATATCATAGTTACTGACTCCATTTGTCCACACCTGTCTTCTTGCCGTCTTCCAGGCCTCTCTTGTGCGGCGGCTCCTGGATGTGCTTGTCAACATCGGCTCGACCAACCAGCTCCTCGGGTCGGTCCCACATGGACAGCCGCGTTGTCGGGTTGTAGAAGAACACACGATCATCACCCGTCCATACCACACACCTGAGGCGGAAAAGAGAAAAAAAAGGATGCATTAAATGTATTGCATTATAGTGGCGAGACATAATGTGTTCTGGGTTGTGGTGTGCGTACCATGGTGTGCCAGGGATAGGGTTGGTGGCTATAGGCCTGGCTTTCTGAGCGGCTTTTTCCTCCTCTGTCATCTCTTCTTCTTTAGGCTCCTTGACAGAGAGAAAGACAAATTGGTTCTCAACATTACCATTACATTCAACTGTTACACTACAGTGTATCTTATCATCTATATTCTTTTCTTAGTAATATATACTATGTAGTGTCAAAATGCCCCCCCCCCCAAAAAAGAAAATATATAGTCTAATAAAGATGAAAAGATATTAATGGAAATACATTTCCCATAACACTTTGGGGATATAAACACACTGCTGATATAGATTCAGTAAGTCATGCTGTAGAAAACATTAAAAGTATGTCAAATTAACTGTTAGCAATTCCAGTTTGCCGTGTCGTGTACCCATGGGTGTACAGACAACTATGACTAAATTACTTTGATACTGGGGAAAACTTAAAAATGTGATAATTCTCAGGCAAGTTTAGAGGAAGTGTCTTTTTCTTTGAATTCTAAGAATATTTATGGACATTTAAGATAACTGAAGATAACTGATAAAGTGCTGAATCTAAAAATGTGTGTATCGTCTCTGTGTGTTTAGATCTGACCCCAAGTACAATTTTTTGGCACAAATTACAACAATCAGCCACTTAAAAGTACCTCAAGTATCTCCATAAGCTGTGTGTGCTGACAAACCACAACAACTAACTTTCTGTTGTTTTGAGAACACACACATCACAGTGCATCTTTGCCTCACATCTCTCCCTCCTGCAACTCTCAAGGTTTGAAAACCCCTAGTTTTATATATTTGATGTATTTATTTGTTACATTCTGGTCTATTATAAATATATATATTTTACAACATGCTTTGATAATACTGTACTCAATTATGGTCATAAAAATAAAACAGACAAGACAGACAACACATCTGTTTTTTGTTGGTAAGTCAGATATTCTACTCTTCACACACCTCCTTCTCATTATTAGTGTTTTCTGTTTTGTTCTCCTCATCCTCCATCTCCATTGCCTCAGCTTCTTCCTGGGCCAGACGCTCCTTGGCCTTTTCTGCTTCTTTTTCTGAAGATGGAGGAGAAAAACAGAATGCAATTTAATACTGACTTCATGATAACACCAACCATAGGTCAAAAGTGTGATGGAAAGATAGTAGGGATGATGCGTCTACTAATACAGAATTACAGAACACTAATGCAATGAAGCACATTACTTGCAGCCCATTAATGCCTGTGAGCAGGTCTTAGTGAGTCGACTGCCTCTTACTTCTCAGAGACTTACAGCCACTTTTAGACTTAAGGCACAGACATTCTTTCTAAGTCCGTGGACAGCTGCAACCTTCTCTCCGGTCTAAGGACGTGCTTGCAGTTCCATTCATACTGCAATTGAGGGTCTGTGGCGTTATCTGGAGCATGCAGTTTGGGTACTTGCAATGCGTACAGTCCATGTGGACATAAATTTTGGGCTGCACATATAAGTCCACATACGGCCTTGAGTGGACCCTCAAGGATATGCAGATGTGGAAGGTGGTATGAATTGGCCATTATGACATTTTGTGAGTATGGATCCAGGGTTCTTGTGTGTGTCTGACAGATGACAGTGTTGTTGAGGAGCAGTGAGTGGATACAGCTTTTGAGATAAGTGATACTGGAACCAAGCCTTGCACTCATTAGTATAACAAGAGTTTTGATTTAAAAAAAACAAATAAAAAAACTTTAAGCGTAGTGGATCACAGATGACCATTTCACCACACCAGGCCTGACAAAGCCTGTGCGTGTGTGTGCACTCGTCAGCAGTACCTACCTTTCTCCACCAGAGCCTGTGGTTTCTCCCAGGTGGACTCCAGTGTTCGGTTGTTGTAGTAGTATGTTTTCCCATCAGCTGTTTTGTACTCTGACCACTCAGGGAGCTGCAATGATCCGGCCATGGAGGCAGGAGCTGCTGAGAGAGCCAGCTGGGGATGCATCATGGAAACTAAAGGCGGGCCCATACCAGGAAGCATACCTGTCATTAGTCAGAGAGGAACGAGACAAACCATGATTGGCGTACAGTCACCTTTCTGTGTGGGCCACTAATAGCAGTTGCAGTGGACTAAAGAATTAGTTCATACGTAATTTTGCGAAATGTCATATTCCAGGTTGACCATTTGTAATCAACAACATGTATGAGGAGAACCAGAGGTAAGAGAGTGAGCTCCACAGTCAGAATGAGACTGATTCACTGCAACTTAAAATGGCCTTTCCCTGCAAGTATTTGTCTGGTCATCAGAAGTAAATTAATAGATGAGTGAGTGAATAAAAAAATATTATCATTTTGTGGAAGAATCTTCTGCAATCTAAACATAACTTGCAGACAACAAACACGGACCACATACACAAACAAACAAAGCAGTGACCACACACACACATTCATACACAACCATGCCACAAAAGAGGACAACCACAAAATGTAGTCCTAACTGTTACACTACTGAAACACTACTAGACAGCAGCAGCTGGCGTTAATGGGACTGTCCTTACAAACATGGCCTCTGTCTCAGCTTGTTTGCAGTCAACCACAAACCTAAGAAAATGACTGATCCTTACAATCAGTGACTTGGCCGAACAATTTGGCTGCTGATTTTCAAGTCACAGTAAATAGAGCAAAACAATTGCCTACCAGTTCCTCAGGACAACGCTCTAACAACGTGCTTTCATAAGTTAGTGAGGGCTGAATATTTTTATTTCCAGGTTGTTTTAAAAACAAGGAAATGCTGGAAACTAGGCTTTACTACATTGTCCAGAACAACATCGTAAAAATATGCTGGTGATGAAATGTTTTATGGCATATTTAATCCAGAGTAAACTGATTGTGTTGAGTCTGTAAGTATAATCACAATCAAGCTGCATATTCTGCTTCTGTTTTTTTGAAATGGAAGAAATTTCACCACTGTACACCGAATGGATCATGTTCACAGCATTCACCACCGTGCCACTGTTTGAGGGTTCCCATATATACACCATATGACTCATGTAAACATCATTCACTACCATGCCATCTACTGTAGGTCTGAGAGGCGAGCGGCTGGGTGTTTACCGTTGGCGCTGGGGCCTGCCTTTACACAGGGTGCACCTACTATCTGCATCATTGCTACACCTGAAAGAACAATGGACAAGCAAGCATGTGGTTGAACACAGCAGGACACTAGACATCAGCTACCATGGTGTGTAAGAGTTTGTGTGTGTGGCCCCACTCAGACAAACACACACCCAAATTTTGGATTGTGCATCACTTATATGTTCCAACAGTTACTGAGTCTCTGCTGAAGTTTATGTGCTTGTAATG
Organism: Seriola lalandi dorsalis; assembly: GCF_002814215.2. Classification (NCBI taxonomy): domain Eukaryota; kingdom Metazoa; phylum Chordata; class Actinopteri; order Carangiformes; family Carangidae; genus Seriola; species Seriola lalandi. The sequence continues at coordinate 574,266 of NW_019525544.1, read as the reverse complement.
TATTTTGAATGTACAGTGTACATTGGGTTTACAATCTGTACTAAGATTTATTCGGAGGCCATTATGTCTACATTCTGATATAAAGTAAAGAAAGGAAAATGTAAAAAAAAATAAATAAAAAAAGATCTTAAAGAGCGAATGCACAATGTTGGAACACCACAAATCTCAAAGTCAGTCAGGAAGCTCTCAGTCTGATACCTATCTGCTAAATAAACAACATCCCTAATCGACCTACCCACTCTGATCGTAATTCTGATTGTGCCAGACGATTCGTCCACAAAGAACATAATAAACGGAGGAAATTACCAAAATTAACTTTTTCCTTAAAATGTCAAAATGAAGGACAGAGAAAAACAAGAGGGAATCAAAGAAGACATAACAGAGGAGGAGAGAAAAGCAACAGAAAAGACGATGGACTAACAGGAGCATTTACATTAGCCTACATTTAAATTCAAGACACTGCACTGAACACTTGTGTGACCATTGAACAAAATGTTACCCGTGAAATCTGTGTTGACTGAACTAAACAGACTTATCCATTACCAGGAGATAAATCTTGTTGAAAGTCATCTAGAGACATTTGTGACATTTACATGTATAATCTATGCGTTAGCGTCAAAATAATCCTGCACTCCTGTGGTGTCCCAATGACGACTAGAACTGGAGTCCACTAGCTACCCTCAGTTATTGCACCCATAATGCTGAATCAGAGTTTGCACAGGGACTATAAACTAAATGCCAGTTGCCACAAACATTTACATAGCTTAAGAACCTTTGAGCATCAGAGTAATTGAGAACTCTTAACTGGTTAACTTACAAGCAACATTGTTTTTTCTAGTGGGGATGTCCCAGTCTTTTGGTCTTGATCTTAGCCCTTTAATATAGTGTATCTGGTGATACCAAGTCGGATCCGATACTTTTATTAACATATCGGCAGCAGGTGTGCAATGCTGAATAAATATGTATCTGGCACACTGAAATAACAGGTGTAGCCTCTGAAATTCTGCACATTTTATTTTTCACAAGCTATTTAATACAAATGCCATTAAACTGATGATCTTAAATTATCTGATATGAATGAAAGATTAACTGATGCCGTCAGCTACAGAGAAGACGTAGCACTCTGTTGAAGTTGTTGAAACTATGGAAATGCAGCACACTCACAACAGTGCAGTGGAGTTTCTTCCCTCACAAATGATCTTTGGCTAAGTTCAGGTACCAAACAAGTTTTATTTTGTTCTATTATTCAGTTACTCACAGAACTAACGTTAATCAGTTACAGTTAATATAACCTGCCACTGGCAACGTTCATCACTTTAAGTGGTAAAGGTGTCAGGTAACGCAAACTGAAAATAAGTTGTCTGAATGTTCTATACACTGCTGCTCTTTGCTAGTGACAAAGAAAGCGTTTGAACTTCAGCATTTCTGTCTATTTTGCCAACTCGCATACTAATTTTTAATTGCATATACAAATAACATGCTGCACTGTCATAAGGGAGAGCAGCAAAGCACAAACCTCAGTACAGTATAGTAATGTACGGATGGCCATTTGATCTTCTTTATTCTAGCCAATTCCAATCCATAAAAAATAAAAGCATGAGCATCTCGTTACTGATGACAACCAATAAATCTGCACTATAACTCACTGACATATTTACTGTAGGACTACTTTTCTGGATTTAATATGTTGTATTGTGTAAACCCTTGTTCTTTCCAGTGGAAACCCTACAATATCAATTACCAGGCTATGAATGTAAAATCAGCTCAGTTAAAAAAAACCAATACTGGTGCTCAAAGGATTGTCAACTCTTCCAGCTAGACAGGCAGTAAATCCACCATCATTTAGATGTCCTCTTATAACCTATCTATAAACAACTGGTTAGAAGCATAGTGATTGCAGCTACATATTGTGGCCTGTTAGTTTCTTGCTCTCAGTTTGCTTTTCTTACCTGGTAGAGGAATGTGCATGCCCGGCAAGGGCACCCTGAAAGGTGGCACCATGACAGGGGGGAAGGCAGGTATGGCTGCGGTGGGCTGTGCCACACTGTGAGGCAGGGCTGCAGGCAGCAGTGGCACAGTCTGCACCGCCGTAACAGGTGATGGCACCGTGGAAACAGTTACCACAGTGACTGGAGACACAGCAACAGTTGAAGTCACTGTGGCAACAGGGGGTAGGTCTGCTACAACAGTGGCTTTTGGAGATAAAAAGACAAAAAATAGTTGTTTTTTTTTGCTTTTGCATGTGTGTATGTGTGTATGCTTGATGTTAGACTGTGTACATACCTGCAATGGTCACAGAAGGGGATGGGGAGTTGGTTGAGTCAGGACTGGAGGTGTGTGTGCGGGAGGAGGTTGTGGACAGGGCCTGAGTAGGTGAGGCTACTGCTCCCGCTGTGCTGGCTGTAGTATTGGCGCTACTGGAGCTGGCAGCTGCAGTCACCCCCACACTTGCACCTGTACCCGCAGCCCCAGCCCCTGCTACAAGAAGAGGGTTGAGTTCTGACTGCTGGATGATCTTCACACCATCTGGTTTACTCCACGATGACTCTCTGGTCCTGGCGTTGTAGTAATAAGCCTTTAGAATAAGAGGATAACAGAATAACAGAATACTTGTAACTTGCTGACACACAATAATAATATTAATGGAATGTAAAGGTCGGCATCACATTTATATTTGTCATCTATCTCTGTAATGATTTCACAGTTAATTTTACTCATTTTCAAACACCAGCACAATTTACAGTCCAAAGATAAAGATATCAATTAGATCATTTTCCATGAGATTTTTGTTATTCAGGTTTTGTGTGTGAGTATGTGTGCGTATGATGAGACAGCGTTTCTCAAAAGAGAAAGTGCAACCAAACAATTAGCGCCATTAGATCAGCAGTGTAAGTCCAATCTCAGCTCAATATTTAAATGTCGGACCAAAAATTTTGCATCAGACAACCCTGTGTAATGCTGATGTTGTCTAAACCAAGACTTCAGAGCTATACTTTTGGGAAATCATTAATTAATTCTCCAACCTTTTCCAGACTGCATAAACCACTGTAGCAACCATGTTACCTGTTTACATGACTTCCAGCTTACCTTTCCCTCTGGCGTCTTGTTCTCTACCCAGATCTCCTCTGCAGGGTTGAGAGCAGGGGCTCCAGATGTAGGAACAGGAGGCATCCCAGGAGGAAACAGCATCCCTGGAGGAGGTGGCAGGTTACCGATGGGAGGGGGAAGGAATGGAGGTCTCTGCAAAAGATAGAGAACCAGCATTTACTTTTCAAACTTTAAGGAGTCGGGCTAGGAATGTAAATTACCACATCAGAGTCCTCCTTCCTCCAACAAAATGTGACTTAATTGGATACAGAAAAGTGGCCAGTCAGATAAGAAGTCGACTATTTAGCCTGCAGCCTTTGTTATTAAACACTATGAATTCAAATTAGGAGGTCTGTGCATCAACTGTATCATTCAAAATAGAATCACACTGTGTATAAGAATCAATGAAGAAGATAGTGGAAGGCAAAGATATAATAAAAACAGTGTTATTTGCTGCTGCATTGCCACTGTTATTCATGCAAGGACTGAAGCTTACTTTGTGGTCAATTTTCTTTGCAGACTGTCGCCAAATGGCTGCACCACTGACTGATGTGAATTCAAAAACAAACTGGGGATCATCCCTGCTGAAGGACTTATCCTTTTCTTTGGACTTGATTCACTCACTCACTCTATCACTCACACACACACTTAAATTAATTTCCCATTCCTTGATAGAAATGCAAATTCACCAACACAGCAGCCTCTAACCGATGCGAAAACCCTGGTCAAGAGAAGGTTGTGAAGGTGTGCCGCCTGATGACGTACACTGACCCATTCATATAGACCATCACCACAACTTTGACCCAGGTCAATGTGTCAAGAGGGCTATAGATGGAAGTGTGCTATGGTGTGCTAAATTTTAAATCATGCTCATCAACATGTCTTGTTATATTTTACATTTTATAATGTACAATACAACAATACATTTTATAACTACCTATTGAAAACAAAAACCAGATGAGAATGTGTGATTTTGGCTAATACAGCAAATAAACACTAGCTAAACAAGGCGCTCCATGACAGTAAAATTGTGACGTTGCCATAAAGCGGTCCTGCTCACTAATTAGCAGAATTGGCCTATAACACCCAGAGTTATTCAGGGATAGCAACTGCAGTAGAAAATGCACTGCAAGGTTCTGCCTCATGGTGATAGTCAAATCATCCAACTGTCACTCAGAGTGAAGCTCAAAACAGAATGATATATAATTAATTATTATTTTACCAGGTTCAAGGTTTGATCCGCTGATGGAGGAAAGCTCTCCTCCAAGTCAGTCTCCATTGTCTTATATGATTTTCTTTTCGCTTTAAGGATAAGCTTGCAGTCAACATGCACTATGTGAAGTCACTAATAGACAGCTGAGCACAACACCACTACTGGGGAAGTTATAATTGTTCAGCCCTTCAATTCCACAAAGAAAAACATGTATATGTAAGGATGGGAAATAGTCACCTGTAAGTGGGGAGGGCCAATCGGTGGTGGCATGCCTCCTGGTGGTGGGATGGGCGGCATGTTGGGATCAAAGGGTGGACGTGCAAATGGGGGTCGTGGCGGGGGTCCCCTCATCATCCCAAAAGGAGGTGGCGGTGGCCGAAGGAGTGGTGGAGGGCCTCGTAACACTGGGGTCTGGGAAGGCGCAGGTGCAGGGGCAGGGCCACGGAACCGCACTGCCTGCTGCGCCATTCTAGCACAACAAGATAATACTTATTACTAAGTAGCATTAACAAAACATGCGACCTTGCTATCAAACCACTCCACAAAACTACAAATAATTCTAATGTTTCAAAGTAACTGTAACTACAGGTAAGGTTGAGCAAGAAAAGAAAAGGATAGACAGGTATCATATTAAATACATACTGTTTTCCTGAGTGTAACTTAGGTGTGGCAAATTTAAAATTGTCAAGTTGTAGGTCATAACATCAGGATGCATGATAATATGACACTGGAGGCTTCTCTTTCAGCTGCAATTCTCAAGTAATTCTGGAAGAAATCATAATAGTAATTGCTCTGTAGTGTTAGTTAAAGCACCAAAATTTTCCTTCACAATATGTATATTCCAGGTGATGCAAAATAATATTATTTGGTTCTTAATAATAATAATAATAATAATAATAATAATAATAATACGGACAGACTGTACTGAGGGCAGATGCTTGTTATGCAGTATATAATAGGATGACTTGTGAGATTATTACAAAACTTTCTTTATCACTGTGTGAAACTATTTACCATTTATGGTTTTGTAATTACATGGTTCTACTGATTAATGTACAGTACTGTGCAAAAGTTTTAGGCACTAACAGTAAATTGTGGATGCTTTCAGAAATAACGCCATGAATAACTAATTTATCAATCAAATAATACAAAGTACAGTAAACTGAAAAAAACAAATCAAATCAATATTTGTTGTAACCACAAGACAGGGCAAGACCCTCTGTTGCAGGACTCCTTGTTCTTCTTGTGGCTGAAGATAGTTCTTTACAATCCGAGGTTCTGTGTTTGGGGTCGTTGTAATGCCGCAAAATTAATTTGGGACTGATCTAACACTTCCCTGATGGTACTGCGTGATGGATAATAATTTAAACATCTAAATAGCCTAAAACGTTTGCACAGTACTATATATATGAGCTGCATAAATATGTTCTTAAAAGATGCAATCATGCGGTCGTACGATGTTTAGCTTTCTGGTTTATTATTCCACATGTTAAAATGCCGAATTCTTAATGGTGGTATCCTGTTGGCCGTGTAAATACATGTACCTAAATCCAAAACAAAAATCAAACACTCCATCTGTGCATCTAAACACACTAACGGAAAGTCGGTTCATTCAAAACACTGAACGGGCGTGAAGTTATGCGCCCCTGCTTACTAATGAATGTAGCATAGCTTAGCTAGAGCGGGCTATTATGCATTAACATTTGTACACAGAACAAACGTTTAAGACATAGAGCCGTATCTGATCACAAACTCCAGGGGCCGGCGAGTCAAGCAGCTTAGTGTAAGAGGAAAATATATGTCGGTGTTTGACCTGGCTGCCGGTGTTTACCGCGTGCCACGAGCGGAGAGCAGAGGCGAGCCGCTTGGCAACACAGGCTAGTTAGCTACAAGCTAGTTAGCTAGCGTGGCTACATTCACAAGTAAAACCAATGTTTACCACAACCTCTCAACCAAAAACAATTAAGTATAAAATCTCAGCTTGTGTTTAATATTCCAATGAGCCGATACTACAATTTAGTGCTTTATGTGCTTTTATCTGACCTGTTGTCGCTGAACCCGATAGTCTCGCTCTCTGTCTGGTCCGCCATTACAGGAAAATGTAACCACTCTCTTCCTGGAAACACCCCTTCATAATTTCTCCGTTTTGTATTGGCTAGATCTTGGTGTCAATCATAGCGCAGTCGGAGCTGTGTGAGCTCTGATTGGATGGTGATTTTTTTTCACGGAGGTTGAGCTGAGCGTTCATTAGTCCGCTTGGATCCAAGTTTTCATGATGTCTTTTGTGTTCAGGCGGTGTGCAGGGTACGGAAGCCCTGAGAAGCAAATGAGAAAACAATTCTGGTGATCCATTTTCTAAATTAGATGAAATTATTTTCTTCCCTGTGTTTATGATTTAAGAACAGGTGAAAAAAATCTGCCAGGATAATCTTTTAGAAGTTCCTTATTCTGTTAATGATATATATCTGTGAAAACTGGTGATTTTTTTTCCAGTAGAGAAAAAACTTTGTCCAGTAAAATTTTTCAAAGTTATTTAAGTTGTTATTTTCATCTGTAAAAAATGGTGTGGAAAAAAAGTTTTGGCATGTGTAAAAAAATAAAAAAAATTGTCATGATCAGTATTTGTTGTTGTAATACTTATTTCTGCCACAACACACTGAACTGCACCACTGCCCCAGTCCAAATAGGACTAAAAGCATTCATGTTTTCTTTCAGGTGATTTTTAATTTCTCCACACACTCTAAGCACAAGGTACATAGAGAGTGTGTTACCAAGCTTTATAAACATTACTGTCATGTCACTCTTATATGACAAATGTATTTTAATTGGTGAAGGCTTTCTGCCGGAAAGAAAAGTTAATTTTGTGTGAAATCTTTAAATCTCAAGGAATAATTGACATGGGAAATTAACAACAATCCAATATATTTATTATGTATAAATACAGTATATAAATAAGGATGAAATCATAGAAAATCGTCTAAAATGGAAACAGAATTATGCTACAGGTCATTCTACTGTTAGTAGACATCAGTCATATATTGAGGAGAATTTAATACCACTATAACAAGTGCAGACAATGAATATACTTCGACAGTGAGTGCAAATAAAATCAATGTCAATCTTCAATCTTCTTCTTCTTGCTATAATTACTCTTACCACACAGAAATCTGACTTTTAGTAGTTTGATAAATGTGTGCCCAGGTCACTGCGCTGGCTTCCAGTGTGTCACAGAATAGCGTGTAAAAGTACTGCTGCTCGTTTGCAGATCTCAGTTGTTTGGAACTGACTGTCTTTTATCTTATGAACCCTCTTGGCCTCTCAGGTCATCGTGGAAGGATGAAACTATGCACATGTATAAGGTCTGAATATAATTACGGCTGACAATCAGGTAAAATAAATATATATATTTTTTATCAGAATATGGTGTGTCTACTGTGTGTGTGTGTGTGCTGAAAGTCTCTTAAAGCAGTCCAACAACGTCCACATCATCCTCGCATTTACACTCCACTTTGATGCTGGTGACAATGTCAGGCTGGCCCAGGCTCTCAGATGTTGTGCTAGATTCAAAGAGGACTTCATGACTAAGATCAGGTCGCAGATGCTCTGCAGCCACAGCGGTGTCATCCCTTGGCAGGTGATTGTTGTGGTAATTCCTCACTTCCTCCGAGGAGCTGTTGGCATTTGGGTGACTGTGGGAAAACCTGATATTAGCTCACAGCAAGTAAATTATAAAATGCTCCACTGAATGCATCAAAGCAAATGTCACTGAACTGTGAATTCTGTGAAACTTTACGCCATTTAAAGTATCATGTAACACTGAAGAAGCTTAACCTTGAATCATGGATCTGGACGTTGGGGTACAGGCCCATTGCATGATATGGACAAAAAGATGGGCAAGGATGGTAGCCCAGTCTGTAGCCCATCAAGGTGGGATATGGGTACATGGTAAGACCCAGTATGCTGGCCTGAGCTGGAGGAATGGCTGGTGGTACAACTGGAGGTATGGCCTGTGAGACAAAAGAGGGAATCCCGGGGTCCTGTCCTTCTCCCTGTCCTGTTCCCCACCCTGAGGACAAACACTCTCTGCCTCTCTTCTTCTGGGGGCGAAACTCATAATCTGGCATGATACAACAAAGCAGAGAGCCAGAGTTAGTGAAAACCAAAAGTTTATCATTCATAGAACAGATCAGACTACAGTATATCTGCAGACAAGACGCTGCAGCAACCTTGCAGTAAATGCTCATTATCTTCTAGTCACTAACAGCTGCTGCCTTTCATACCAGGGAATTGCTGCTTGTGCATGTTTTTCAGTTTGTCAGCCACTTCAAAGTAGGGGCTCTTCTGTTCTGCGCTCAGCTTTGACCACTCAATGCCCAGTTGAACACTGGCGTCTATCATGCTGACTCCGGGGTAGGCTTTGCGTAAGACACATCGATGGATATGAGACCACACCATAAAGGCATTCATTGGCCGTTTAATACGTCCATTCTTGTCTTGGACAGACTGCATCTGCCACAGATCTGAAGGAGACATTTCATGACTGATTCGTTAATTTGTAAAGAAAAAAACATTCAGAATAAGGAGTACATTATCGATCATTTAGATAAAGATTCCTTGAGAGAGCACAAATACATGAGAAAAAAACAAAACACCCATAGAAAAATTTGGGGCACAGATGATTTGCCTATTTTGGAGCTCTGTATATGTGAATTGAAGCTCACATAACTAATGCTGTTAGCTAGACACTTCTCTCCCAGATCATTGGAACCCTTTTTTCCAAAATATCCAAAACTACTAAGTCATCTTTTAAAAAGTTTATTTATTTATTTAATAGGGACAATTTAACATTGCTCCAATACAGAGCATAGAACTGATGTGTTGCAAAGAGAGTTTATAGCTATTGCTATTTTTCAACTCTTTTCCCTAGTTGGTCTTTATCTGTAGCCCACAGTGTAATTAAAATAGTCAGTTTTCATGATCATAAAACCACAATACACAACAGATATGGTAGTAGAATAAAATACTATACTGAAATGCATTGATTGTGATGTACAGTCTAAAAAAAGAGACAACAAAAACAACAGTAAAATCGGAACATAGCAAACAGAAAAAAATGACAATGTCATACAATTTGCTTTAAACCAGAACATAACCTTCGCTGTAAAATAATTTATATCTGAAATTAATTTGATTTCAGTTGGTAATGTGTTACAAAGTTGACTGCTCTATATGGAGAAAAGCTGATTGTCCAAATTTAGATATACAATGTGATAGTTTGCAGTTGCCATTCACCACGCTCCTTGTTGCTCTGTTAGGGTCTTGCCTTTGAATACACCTGGAAAGAGACTCTGGGGCTTAAGTGTTGATACATTTATAAACTAATCTGAGAAAGCAAAGATGATAAAAGCTGTCAAAACTAGGTAGATTTTATCTTCTCAGTATGTGATAGAGATGCCAACGCACAGGCTTTTTGTCCATTACTTTCAATGCCTGATTGTGTAAGGATGTGAAGGGTCTGACTGTAGATGGTGATGCTTGAACCCATACTGTGATAGAATGTGAAAAATTAGAAAAAAACATAAAGTGCATAAATGACTGTGCCCCCTGAGTGGGTATGTAGTGTCTGACTAATTTGAAAAGTAATTCAATTATTAAAGCAGTTATGAAATACTAAGTCAAAGTTTAGATTTTTTTAAAAGTCAAAATCCAGAAAGTAAAACTTTGTTACTATCTCATAATTTTGAGTTAAGCCAAAGTTTGACTAAATTCTCATGTCATGTCATTTGCATTTTAGAATACAGCATCTTCTGTCCTTAGATCTCAAATTAAATGTCAGACGAAGTATCACTTATTTTTACTTCAAAAAGGTGACTTAGAACTTCAAAGTTTCAAGAATGTGAAAATATTATTGTAAAAATTTGACTTATACTTACATTATGATTTTGACCAAGTTTGTCAATATTGTGATTTTTCTAAGAATATTCCATGTAACATTTTATATTTATTTTCCTATTGCTGACAGAGCCTACACAGACCCTGCAGGCATACTGTACCTTCCTCTTTTGGCGGGATGGTAAAGCAGGTGGCTGCACTGAGGCTGGATGATGTTGCGGTGATATTGTCTGGGTTCAGGAGTTGTCCACCTGCAGCGGCAGCTTGTGGCACATCCAGCCTCTCGGTGACAACGTGTTCACCGGATGGAGGCAACTTCACCGCCCGGACCTGGGTCCCTGAACGGACCGTTTGTGAGTTGACCGCGCCATCACCACAGCAACTGTCCTCCGCTGACACGCCCGGGTTAAGGGGTAGTTTGTTTAAAAAGGTCGACATGGGTGGCAGCTTCTCGTGTCCAATTACATTTCTTGCTCCAAATGAGGACTTAGAATTTGTCTTGGTCCCGTTCAGCTGCTGAGCTTTATCTCCATCTCCGATGTGACTGAGCTGAGAGATCGCGGGGTCCTGTCCGGGCTTTCTGGTAGAAGGACTGTGTTTGTCTTGTTGAGCCGTTTCTCGTTTTCTTTTTTGGGTTTTCTTATTCATTGTCACGACTGTAGTTATAAATCTAGGTTGGGGTATAATATAAACTGTTGTTTCATCTGGATAGTGATAAAGCGAAAACCGCTAGTTGCTATGGCAACAAAGAACCTTTTCGAACGTTAACAACGTCAACACAGCTACAACAGCTGAAAATTAGCAAACTAGTTAACGAGCAAGCAGAGGAGTTAAAGGTTAAAAACACTTCAAACAGTTAACTAAAAGTGAATGATAAATAGTTACCTATAGGTGATTCGTTTAAAGTAATAGATAAATGGTTAAAAGTAATGGAAAACTGTTGAAATAATTATCTCAGTAATGGAAAATTTGTTAAAATAGTTATCTGCTTATTGTCATACATACACAATATACCAAAAAACAAATAGTAAACTATCTTTAAATAATAAAAAAAAAAAAGTTGTCAAAGTTTAATTTACTGGGCCTAAAAATACTGGTATCATTCTATAAATGATCCACCAAAGGTCAGTGTTGAATTACAGAATGTAAACTCACCTAAGGACATGCTCAATGGTAGCTATTACCTTGTTCAGGATCAAATGTAATGCAAACATGGATGAGACCATGAAGACAAATTAATTTTCACTTAGAAAAAAGGAGGAAACTGAATCTTTAATGTTATAATTTAATTTAATGTTGAATGAAGTACAGAAAATATAGAGCACAATCAAATAAAACGAGCTGTACCGAAAATGAAAAAACAAAACAAAACATGATTCCTGTCAACTAAATGTTATTAGTAGCTCTCCCATATGAACATAACCTTACAAGTAAACTAATAAAATATTAAACTAATAGCTATGGAATCATCCTTCTGAGAGTAACAAAATAAAGATTTGGTCATTTGGAGTGCAGTACCTCAGAAAATGACAAGAGGTTCTGCTTAGCTGTGTTTGCACATCAAACAGAGAAAACTGAACCCATACACAAAGTCACACATACTCATTCACTCATTTCTCACACATACACTTCACCCGAGATCCCAAAACCCTTTGGATTGGTCCTCCGCTAGCCATAGAAATCATTTAATAAAACTCAGCTAATGAAAAAAAAAGATCCAATTCCTTGAGTTCATCTAACCCAAGTCAAATGTAGGAGTGATTATTTTTCTAGTACATCATTTGTGAGGCCCAGATATACAAGATACTAAAAAGTTAGCTGCAAGATGAAAAATGTTTAGTGGAAAAAATACTTTGTAATTAAAGGTACATTGCTGAGGTGTGTGAAAAAATTCTGCTGTGTGCCATTGAAAGAAATTTAGACGATTGTGAAGTTCAGTCTTGTAGATGGTGACCCTCTTTTCCCACAGTAGACTGGAAAATACTATGTAAAAGACATCATTCTGCACCTTTGTCCATAAACAGTGTCTGTCTGCATGGGACAGAACACAATGCTTACATAAAGTCAAGTCTACCACGGCAGCATGTCTGAGGGGACATGATGGCATGGGGGCTATCAAGAAAAAAAATATCAGTTAATAGTAGTTTGAATAAAATACTGACTCACCCTTTCATTGGGCTTTAATATGACAGAGGTATCCAAAATTGAAAGTAGTATGACTTTTAACAGTGACCTGTTTAAGAGCCCAACGGTATTTTAGGGACCTCTTTCTGAGCAGTTCAAGTCTTCACTCATGGTGGTTTTTTTTTGTTTTTTTTTTAAACATCAACAAAACTTTAGATGTTCTACTGTAAATCCATGTATTGTGAACTGCTACAAGCCTGATAAAAAAAGAGGGGAGGAGACAAAAAGAGAAAAAGATGTAATATGCAATTCATTATCTCACTGCATACATCCATCCTGCCCTCTGCCGGAGGACTAGAGTATTGATTCTTTTTACTCCAGATACTGTAACTGTTATACTGTTTGCACAGGGAGTGAGAGATAGTCACAGCCACCCCCTGGCAATAATGTAATGGCTTTAATTTTGTGATTGAATTTGGTTGAAATGATCTAAAACATGACATCTCAGGCTACAATGTAAAATTCAGGCAGCAATGCCATTTTCATCTGAGTCGACCTTACTGATTGAATTCTCTGTGCCGTTACAGAGAAAAACATTTTGCAGTGATGTTTTGTAATGAACGGGGGTACACTGCAGTTCATATATAAAACGGGTAAAGACGAGGTTCCTTTCCTCACAGGAAAGTAATGACTAGAAGCTGTGGGTTGACAACTTCCCTGCTCTTCGGGTGTCCTCCGTGTGACATAAATTCACACATCAAAATACCAGTGGGTGAGGGGCACCAGTGGGCACACTCCCCTGCTTCCAATATCACGTAATCACACTGGGATGGTGAATGATCACTGGTGCCAACTCTCCAAAAAGAGCAGAAGCAGAGAGAAACATGCAAGGTTGTCTTCAAGTACAGCAGTCCTTCTGTGGTTCACACTCTCATACTGTCAGACATGCACACTCACACTCACTTGCACTCCCTCATTTCCCAAAATTGCCAAAGTTAGCAAAGGCATCTTGTTTGGGCGGAACCACGGCTGGGGTGATGGAATGTGCTACGCCCATCCCGACTCCTGGCACTCCCATGCCGGCCATACCACCCATCATCACTGGAGTGGTCATGCCCATATTCATGCTCATGTTCATTCCCATCATGCCTTGGTTTACAGGAATTCCCCCCATCCCCATGGTACCCGTGGTCATTGAAGGTGGCATACCCGCTGCCATCGACGCAGGCATGCCCATCGTCATGGTACTGCCTGCCATCAGGGGATTGGCTGGTGGTCTGATGGGTGTCACATGGGGCGGGGAGCTGAGGTTCAGTCCTCCGAAGTTCTGGGCCAACAAGTTAACAGGAGGCACTGCTGCAGAGACACAAATGAGCAGAGAGGAGTTTGACTTTTACTTTATTTGAATTATTGTGACATAGCATGAACCCATAAGTTAAATTCAGGACTTTTTAAGATATTTGCAGTATGCAATTTATTACACAGTCATACCAGCCAAAGTTGTCAGCCAACACCATCCATACTTTTACTGGCACAACAGTTTTATCAGGACATCCTAGTAGTATCTAACAATAATTCATAATAATATCATTAATTAATCATTAAACATGACCTGGACCTATATATGAATGAATGGATTAACCAATTTAAGTCTCACAGGAATTGTACATTAGGTCAGAGGTCTGTGGATTTTTCTGGGACAGTTTTTGCTAAAATCTCATACAAAAACATTTTATAACTAATGTTACAACCTGAAATTCAAGACTTTAAAAGACTTTTGAAGACCTGCTGATACCTCACATAATGATTTGGGGGTTTCTTTGTACATCAGCACATAGAAAATGAATTCCAGTGAAACGTGATACCTTGTTGCTGGATGATGTTGTTGAGTGTGGGTGGTGTCTTAGTGGGGTTGAGGCCTGCTGATAGGAAGTCCAGGCTGATGTTGACCGAGGGGTCCGACCATGTCGACCCTAATGATCCGACCCCGACCTTCTGCTGTTGTCCTAAGGGCTGCTGTGATGTCATGCCTCCCAAGCTCTGAAAAAAGATTCCAAATATTTTACACAGAAAGAATATAATCTTTTAAATCATACGCATTAAAAGATTACTGAAATCAAAAAGAAAAAACAAGTCAATGTTGACTGGCAAGAACCTTGGAATAATCCCAATGTGGATAGGATTTATTAGCTGTAGAACAGGTGGGGTGATTTTAATATTACCTGATCTCGTCAGTGATTTTAATCCATTCTTGAATGTACAGGTGAGTAATTTTTCACGCCCTCCCCAGTAATAATTATAGCCAAAATAACCTACTGTTTTTCTGCAAACTCACTGTTCCTCTGTCATTTAAATTCAATCCAGAGTGACATCCTTGTCTTATAAAGTCAATCGTTTTGAGAGTGGGAGGATTTTCTTTTTCTCCTGCATTCCTGTGTTGTGTACCATCCCTACCTGTTGAGAGCGAGAAAGGGGCATGGTGGGCATAGCAACAGATGCTCCTGGTGTCGCCCCTCCCAGAGAGAAAGTCATGCTCTGAGACGCACTCAGTGTCGTATGTGGATTGGTTAGTTGATGGTTAGCTCCCCCCATCAGCATCAGGTCAAAAAGCTCAGCGGAAGGTGGGACAGAGGTGGGATTAGAGGCTGCGGCTGTGGGTGACTGGACGCTGCCAAACAGGTCAGTGACGGGCTGGGAGGGAGCGGAGCTAGACGAAGGTGGTGAATTTGCCGAGAAGGCATTCCAGTCCCCAAATTCTCCGTTTCCAATTGATGGCGCAGCAGCTGGCCAGAAGAGAGGAGTGATATTTTTTAGTTGTGACTACAACATCATGGATTTTGACAGGAACAGACTTTTCCGATACAATCTCTACCTCTTCAAATGCCGTCCATTTGCAGTCTTATACCACTATTAATACATATAAGCAGTTATTTCTTTGTGACCTCTTTGTGACACCAGAGAACATAAATATGGACATTAGAAACATTTTTATGTGTTTTATGTGGGTCCTGGTGATGTGCTGATGATACAGGATGATAATCGCCAAAACTGTCAATCAATAAGTCTGTACAGTCTGTACAACTTCATGTTTATTCCTCTTGCAAATATGTATTCATTTTCCCCGTGGTCTGGACCAAATGAGCCAAGCACTCTAAGATTACAGAGGGAAGAAGAGGTTTACCGGTGGAGGTTGGGAGGCTGGCCGAGGCTGCAGGAGAGGAGAAGTCAGCAAAGCCAGCGATGAGGTCTGAACCACCACCTGGACGGACGCATGCACATGTATTAATACAAGCAAAACAATAGGAACTCTCTTGTCCAACAAAGAGTGACTATTCATACAGCACAGAGCAAGATTTTAAAACCATTTTCATGACCTTCATTTCTTCCTTATCTTTGTGAGTGCAGCAGTTTGTCGTTACCTGTTGTAGCGCTCTGATTGGATGAAGGGTCAATCACTAACAGGTCAGCTAGACCGCTACTGGATGACTGCCTGACTGATGACTGACAAGAGAAGTAGAAAGACACAGCAAACTGAAAAAAGCACTAAAAATGTGTCTCACATTTGGGAAACCATGAGTGTTTGTGTGGGTACCTTCTCTTCTGGACTCCTGTCTCCAGTGTAGTGAGCTGCAGCACCCAGGTCCAGAGTCTTGCTGCTTGTTGCTCCGCTGCGTTTCCGTGTGGTGGTGGTTGTGGTTTCTGTTGCTTGTGTGATCTGGATGCTCTTTGTTGTGACAGTTTCCTCCTCATCTTTGAACTCAAGGGTTTCCTGCCTACCATTTCTCGATGCTCTGTCCTCCTCATTGTCACTATGGCAACCAGAATAAGGATGTATGAGAAACAGCACTCACGAGATGTTTGTGTGCAGTGATCTCTGTGCATCATTGTTTGGTTATGTAATGGATAGTCGAAGACACAGAGGTTTAAAGATTTTACACACATGAAGAGTAGGGCAAAAAACCAACTGATGGTTGATGATGAGTGGGAGGCTCTTTGCATTATTTTATTTTTGCAGATTCTGGTTTTTAAAAAGTGGAAGCTATTACAAAGGAAGCCAATATGTTATTGCAAAAACGCCACATGCTTGCATAATCAAGGAAGCATGTAATAACTTTGGTATATACCCTCAGACCATTACAAAACAAGAATTTGTTCATACGTTTTTAAAACTGTGTGAATGTTTACCTGATTCTGTCCGGTGAGTCGTCTCGCTCCTTCTTTCTGAACTTGTTGAGTGTGTCGTCGATGGTGCTGCCTATCTTGTCACTGATCTCTCCGAGTTTCTCACTAAAGGGGAAAGCTCCTCTGCTCTTATCCCAGTCCTCATCCCACTTACTACGATCCAACTCAGTAGCTGGAAGGAACAAGATAGGCAAGGACATAGAGAGAGAGAGCGAGCGAGTGAGTGAGAGAGAGAGAGAGAGGCTTTATAAACTCACAGAAATAAACAGTCTCTCCTACTAGTCATATAAACCCCCTTAATTTGTGTAACTATTGACCATGTATGATATAATAAATATTCTGCTACAAAGTATTATTTTAATATTATTTCAATTTATGGTTAGTTCTATAAAATAAAATGTCTTGTTTTGTCTAAACAGTCAATCAATTTTAGATTGATTAAATTAAAATTAATAAATAAAATACCCTCTTATCAATAAAGGACATGGTAAAGGCATACCACTGTTTATTTTGAAATATATAAAGTTAAGGGTAAAGGGTAAAGGCAAGAATTAAATTAATTGGCAGAAATGTTATGCTGTGTTATATTTTCTGTATTGGTTACAGATGGTCCAATGTGAGGTTGCTTTTCTGTGTTTCATATAATTTTGTGACAGGACATGTCTTTGGGCTCTTGAGTTAGCAATTAGCCATAAACTGGACATTTAGAGATTAATCAGCTAATCAATAAACCAATATTTCAAATTTCTATTTAGTACTGATCATGCAAGTTTCACTTTTAATAATTAATCAGAGACACATGCTTGCTTTACACAATATCCTTCCTCCAATGCATTTCAATTCCTGTAGGTTTATCACCTTTCTGAAGGTAAGTTACATATATTACCCCTTAAATCCACATTTGATTTGAGCAGTCAGAGACGATGCAGTGAATTACTTACAGTTCTTAAAGCTGCCTCCTCCTCCTCCCATACTGTCAGAGGAGACTCCAATGTATTTATCTTTGTTCTTCTTGGCTTTCTTCCTCTCCTCTCTCAATCTGTCATCGTCCTGGATGAACTCCACCATCTCCTTCACCTTTTGACGCACATTGATGCCCTGATCCTTACCATTCTCATCTGCACACACACACACACACACGCACACACACACACACACACACACACACACACACACACACACACGATCAACACTTATGTTACCTCTGACCTTTCCTCTAGAACAGTCAAACTGACCACTTAACCATTAAAATAAAACTCAAGGACCACCCAGCTCCCCCCAAAACCAATGGGGCCTACTACTTCAACAGTACTGAGGTGAGCTTGCTGCTTAAAGAAATGTCAGCAGGGACACAATTTTCATTATCAACAACCACTGCCTTCACACACTGCAGGGGAGCATGTGGTGCGTTTCTCATCAACATTATAACACATATGAACACTGGCTGAATGTCAAACACATTATGAATCACAGTCGTGGTGACTACATTTCTGCTAAAACTTAACACTTCACTTAATATAACCTTTAAAGGTTACATTTTTACAACCTTTAGTGGACGTTCCAGGAAGGTATGCTAAAGGTTATTTTTGAGGAACAGACATTTTAGTGTGCATTCCTCCCCTTAATGCATATGCAATGAGGAAAGAGCTGCACCTTGCATTTTCATGAGATCAAAGAAGAATAAGAGGTGAAGGTAGGTAGCAAATGTTCATGTAGAAATTCACCAATGAAGTGGTAGTTTTCTAGAGATCGCAGGTCATAGATGTGTTCTCTGGCACTGGTGACGACTCTTTCAGACCCATTCCTGATCAGATATGCCAGCAGCAGTAAAGCCTGGGAGAGAGAGACAGAGATAAAGAGAGATAGCAAGAGATGGAGTGAACACATAATTAGATGGTTATAGAAATCACTAATAGATGTTGTCAGCATTGTTCAGTGAGAAATAATCGTCACTAACAAATATTTAGTCAGTTCTACTTTATTCAGCCGTTCAAGTGAATTTATTTTTTTTCCTTCAGCAGTTTCCCAGCCCTGAGTCATGTATCCTCTCTTAAACTCAGCCTAATTGCTTTCTAAAAAATCCAACCTCACTCTTCCTTGGCTTTTGCATAATTTATAATCTTTGCATATCACTCTTATGATTCTGAAGTTAGGACACAAGAAGATAGTTGAGATGCACTGCTCTGATCTTTGCACTATATAAATACAGGATTCACAGATATCTGTTTGTGTAATGGAACAAACAAGGAAGGAACCAAGCATCTGCCCAGTACAGCAGAGAATCAAATTTATAAACGGCTCCTTCTGCACATGTATAATCACAAGGGCAAAAAGCATAGAGAAACAATTTGACAGCAATTAAAATATATTGTTGTATTTAAAACAAAAGGAAATCCAGTCAGCTGTGTAAACACTGGATCCCCTGTGGGTGTCTGCCTACAGGTACAATGAAGCACTGAGACTGTGCTTTAATAAATCCTGACAAAATAATACAGAGTTGAGCTACAAGGCACAACACAGGAGTGTCACCACACACCTTGTAGACTCGTCTCCAGTTCTTCTTGTTGTCCTTCAGCATCCTGGTCCACAGCATATTCATCACCTCTGGGAACTGCTCATACATAAAGGTAGATCTACACACACACACACACACACACACACACACACACACACACACACTTTTATGCAGGGAAAACTCATACAGAGTCAGCCTGTGGAGAATAAGCCTGGTCTTTCTTACAGACCTCATGTTTCTCCTCAATTAAACGGTTATTTTTTTCTCACGTGTCTTAGATTTTGGTGCACACCCGTTTTAAGGGGTGGATCCAGGAATTAGACATTTTGTGACTTTATCAGGAAATAATATATGAATCTTGTTGTAAAAAATCATAAATATTTATTGTGTTGACACTTATTAGTCTGCACAATTTGGTGCAGATCCAGATAAGAATCCAGATCTGGTGGAAGAAAATGCTGAATCTGCCTTACACACAGAGTTGCACTTATTATAAATAGTAAATAACAGTGAATATGGCACTGCATATGCTTACATCAGTGTTTCGTTCAACATGCAACGAATAAGATTACACAATAATAGTGGTTGTGACATAACAGTGAGTCAATTCATACAGCTGTAGAGCTGTACGCGTGTGCTCCACTGAGTGCCATTTGAGGTGAATTTGTTTCCATCTACTGCCTTAGTGATAACGTGCAGGCGTTCATGTGCACATACAGTAACTGTGCTTATGTGTGTGTTATACATACTTGGCTATTTCTCCCATCAGTTGTCCAGAGGGTCCCCAGGGGTCATCATTGGTGGCCTCTCTCACCTTGGACTCGATCTCTGAGTAGTTCATCACCACATTGGTGCTGTTGACACAAACATATATTCATAAACTTATATCTTCATATATTAGTAGTACCATTAATATTTCAAACATGTAAAAGGTGAAACCCTGTGGCTTTCCTTTCTTGTCTTTCTGTCCACTTAATGTGAACACACTACTTATTATTGACAGCTTTTCAATTAGACAGCCTTGCTGTTTATCATCTATAGTCTATACCGATTCCCTTGACACTCTATTTGTCACGTTTCCAGAAGTCAAGCAGAAGTAAAAATAAACAAAGACATATTTACACAGTAGAACACAAAAATGCACACAAATACAGGGAAACTCTTCAATGATAAATGATCTCTTGAGCATCATCATATCTCCTTTAACTTCTACACACATACACTCACTATATATTGCAAAACAGAGAATAGCTTAAAAAATAAATATTTCTCTGATGACAGGAAGAATCTCAGCTCTCTGAAGCGAGGGAGACACAGCCACACCACGCCATAAGCAACGTCGGCTTCCTTTCCTCTATGTTTTTGTGGGCTCACCTGCTACCGTGTTTGCTTTTTCTGTGTCTGTGTGTGTGCATCTGTGTTTGTTTTGCATCTTTTGATGGGCATGACTTTATCTGCAGAGTCCTGGCAAAAAACACAGCCAAAGCGCTACACATTGAAACACACCTCTCCCACGACTCTATTTTATCTACCTCTCCTCTAGCCTGTCATTCCTCTCCTTCCTTCTGGCCTTTTTTCATTTTTCTGTCTCCTTCACTGCTGTTTTTTTTCTGTTTCATCTCCTACTCCCCACTTTTCCCAATCTTCAGCCTTGTTACTTCTTTATTCCTATGTAGCTGCTTTCCTTTCCTACTTTTTCTCTCCATGTCTTTCTCCTTTGGGCTCCGTCACCCTCCTAGCTAAAGGATAAGAGATGCCTTAGACTCCATTATTGTCCACAGATAAGACGGACAGATAGACAGCGAAGGCTACATAATAGCATGACTCTTAATCTGCCGAAGCAAAGCTGCCACTGCCAGCTCTGTTGAGGCAGATCAATAATAGAGTGTATTCATCATGACCAGCCACGCACAACCAACAGCTGATTCGGGCTGGTGTCTATTACTCCATCTACAGCTCTGTTGCTACTTCTTCATATTCCCTCTTCTTATCTCTTTTCTTTCTTTGGTCTTTACACTCATCTTTCCATTATGCAACTTTCTTGTTTCTAGCTTCTTACTACATTTGTGATATGATTGATCATTTAAAAGGCGGACCCAGCCGGAGAATGGTGCGTCTCTAACTGTGACAAACAGCAGCATGAAAAATGACACTGATTTTCATGTGAGCATTTTTACTGTGACGTTTGTTCTGACGATGCTTTTGTTCATAGGATTAAAAATACAAATGTGGGCAGAAACAATGTGTTGTGATGACATTAAGAACAAGACTTAAGGAACACTTCTTCTTGAAATCTTTGTTGGCCATGTACACTCAGTTGCCAGTTTATCAGGTACACTTAGCTAAAATAAATGCAGTCTAATACAGCTCCCCTCTAAAACATTCAGAAAAAAACAGACCTCAGCGCTCAGAAGTTCAGACAAGGGATGTTGAAGGTGCTCTTTGGTAGGGACACAAAAGTTCAAAAAGAAGGAAGATCCAAGGCATTTTTCTAACAAAAAGTTTAAAAGACTTTATTTATTTGGTTATTTCACAGTGAAATTCTTAAAAATGGTGTTACCATTACACCCTGAAAAGGTCTGACTCATTTTTAACATGTTTGGCCCATGTTTTTTTTTTTTTTCCCTATGAAATAAGCATTTGAATAAAGGCTTATTAATGTTTCATCAAAAGAGTCCCTTGGATCTTTCTTCCTTTTTAAACTTTAAAACCTGAACATTATAGTACCTTCATTGAGGGAGGATTTACTGCATGAGTGTTGGATTAGACTATATTCATTTTAACTAGGTGCACCAAATAAACTAGCAACTGAGTGTATATCATTTGAAATGCATACAGGACAAAATGTGTGTAACCTTTCATCAATATCCATAAAAAACAAAAAACAAAGATGTTTTTGGCGTGGCACAAGCATAACAAAATACACCCGCCTGTCACTATGCAGTTATTTTCCATAACATTTTTTTCAAGGTTTTTTCCATTACACTTTTTTCAAGGTTTCAGTGTTGCTCAGATACAATATGTACACTGCTGCATGAGTGTTAATACAGCACCCACACAGCACATATCGGTTTGCATTTAACCTTTTCGCAGGATTACCATCAAAAAGCAAGTGCATGTTATCAACGCATAGGGAGCTGAAATATCCCAACTTTTAATTACCAACCATGCATACAAAAAAAATTTTCAGTTTATGTTGACATTGTTTTAGAAAGGTGTTGATTCAATTTTGATAACTTGCAGGTTGTAGTTTGTGGTGCTGTTGGACTGTATTTTATTATGTAGAGAGGTATTTGTGTTATTTACCCTACCCTCACTGACCTTAATGGGTTCGACAAAATAATAGAAACACCTGTTAGTATAACACAATACAATTCCACAGCATCACACTTCATCCTCCAAAATAATCACACAGTTGAATCAACACCCTCTGAAACTATTTCAACAAAAACTACCTTAATGATGGTAGGATTTATTATAGAGCTATTGAATTGGTCTATAGACTACTTTCAACAATGACACAAAGACACATGTCACAAAGAAGCATCCTCGCTCAGACAAACAACACAATGTAGCAGGCTGCAGCACCAGGATTAGCTACTAGAGTATGATGTGTTCCGTGGCTAACAAGCTTTGTTGTCTATCTGTCCGGGACCATGGGGGCATGGGCCTTGTTAGACCGGTGTAGCTACACTGTGAGACATGGTTGGTAGCTAATTGGCAGGACACATGCAATTATTTAGTTCACGGAATTTACAATCATTAATGCTTCGCTTTCTTGTCAGGATGTAATGTTAGATGAAAGAATAGTGGAGGCAGCGGCATCACCAGGGTGGGACAGGGCGTGATCCTGCAGCAGCACTTACAGGAACAGTAACACCGCCGACCTGGGCTTAGCAATGCTAGCGGAATTAGCTAACTGGATAGCTTTCGTTCTGAATCGCAAACAACTTCATTTCCCAGTTTATATCGTATTATTCCTGTCCAATGTGAGCCAGTGCTTAAAAATGCACAACAGAACATACCACTGCAAAACACACAGTTCCATTTATACTACAAGGTTGAAGATTGGCAGCTAGCCAGCTAGTCAAAGCTAACAGCTGAGGGCTAGGGCCGTGACGTCACGGCCCGTATCCTCTCCTGTCGGCGCTCAATGTTGCTGATGCTGCTCGGTTACAACCAGCCGGTTAGCTTAGCAGCCGCCGAACCAGTGCACCACAGCTCCACCTGCTCCGCCGTACTCACGCTTTGTCCACCAGCTCTCTGACTTTCCACATATTCAGCATCTCCGCACGGAACTGCGGGCTCGCCGCCTCGATACTGCGTCGCCCCCGTGTCTCTACACCCCACAAGACAGAGGTGGTATCCGGTTACCGACGACAATCCCCCCCCCAAGCTCCTTGATGAGCTCCAGTAGTTAAGCGGCTGCTGCGGTTAACGGACCGGCCCCAGTTGCTACGGAAACGTGGATCTCTGTCTACGTCACTGAAACGTCGTTACGTGCCCTCGCTCGCGGGACTGAATCATATGTTTTTACAGAACAACAAAATGACGCAGGAACAACGAGACAATACTATGAAGTCTGTCTTGGCTTTGCAACAAGACACCCCAGGAGCTGGCAGTGTCTTGCTCAAGGACACTTAGGTCATCAGTACTTTTCAGTAAAGCAGGACCATGGATGGATTACCAAGGATTCAGAGTCTGACTTCACTCTGTATTGTACTGTACTGTATTGTATTGTAGCACTCTCCATTATATGAAAACAGCTTTCACACAAATTAGCAAATGAAAGATTCATTAACATTTTGTTGGCTTATGCTTGTGTAAGGCTTCATATACTTCATATCATTTGTCGGAGTGCACTGCTGTCCACACACTGTTCAAATCTGAGTGAAAAAAAAAACCCCACACATTTCAGGGGATATTTTTTGTTTACAGCATGGTTAGCTTGCAGGTTAGCCTACATGTTTTCAAACAGAAAGTTGTGTTACATATAAAAATCATAACAACCTTTTAGGTTAATACATGAACCAGTCCATAGATAGATATTAGTACTGTTCCCAGGTAGGATAATTAGTTTTCACAGTATGTGCATTATCCATGCCTGTAGAACATAGATGCAGCCCTACAGAACAGTGACAACTCAAGAGATGAGGTGAGATTTTCTTAGCAGCAACTTTTTTATTAATGTAACATTATTTAGGCGATTTTAGTTTTTACCTAATATTTTAATCTTTTGTCTAAGGCTTCAACAAACAAAAAAAACTGAAAATGATCATTCATTTTCACCTTAATACAATACGAAGTGTCACCAGAGTCTGACAGTTTTACTGCAGCTGATACAATTCGCAAATCAGAGAAATACCACTCTCTAGTGGTACAAGTTTAGTACTGCATCAAAGTGTTTGTAGAGGAAATATGTAGAGATTTCAAAAGTTTCCACTTTTATTCCAGATGATGGTTGGTACACAATCTAAATGATTTCATATAGGGATAGGATAGGACTGGATTGTGTAATTGAATGACTGGTGAACAAAATACATAACCTACATTATAAGGTGACATTGAGGTCTTTTTATTCATGTTCAACAATATACAACAATTAAAAATCCCCAATTCAAAATAAACAACTTTCAAATTCCTGAATGAATGGTCAACACCAAAATAATTTATTAAGAAAATAAACATACGTCTTTAAAAATATACAGTCATTATGCTTCATGGACACTGACTGAAGTCTCAGTAAGTGAGAGATTTGTGTAGAGACACATTCACATTTGTGGTGAAGTCATAACAACTTACAAACATGTTGAGATAATTTCAGGTACAAGGTGTGAGGATGCGTCAAAATGCAGTGTAATACTGTGTTCATCGTGGAGGACACGTTGGAGAGTGAGAAGCAGCAAACCTCAGGTAGTCCACACATGGTGCAACAGCGGAGATTTACACCCCAAACCACTTGATGAATCTGTATTTTAAACACTCCACCGTGTACAGACACCGTAGTCAAGTTTTACAAACAATTCAAAAATACACATGGGACACTTTAAAATTGTTCCTGTGAGGTGTAATTACTGCTGAGCTGGTCTGTGTTTAAAGTGCATCCATATCGTGGAACAGCGAAGCCGGGCTTACAGCATTTCCCTCTTTCGCTTAACTGGGGTGTGGAGTTTCTGCTGTTTTCAGACTCTGAGGAAAGAGACGGTGAAATTTTCACTGATGACTGGAAATATCTAGAGGATTTATGATCATGAATCACATGTCAGTGCTGCAACCTCCAACTGCAGTGCTTTGTTTCATCCTGACAATTATAAAAGGTAAGATACAGTCCAAACTCTAAGGATTTGGACAGTTAGTTGGACAGTACTTTTTGTACTTCGGGCTCCATGCTCCAGCACATTCACATGAAAGTGTCAAGTCTCAGGTTTAATTTGAATAGATTTACACCAATATAGAAAGAGCACACTCTAAAAATTTAGGAGTTTGTTAATTTTCATTAATCAAGAAAAATGGCAGCTTCTCAGATGTGATGATTTTCTGTTTTTCAGTTTAAATCTACTTTCTCCTTTTTAAGATTTTTCCAACCTCACCTGTGAGTAGCTGAACGGGGACGCCATGGGCTCGGGTCTGGTGTAGTTGGGGGGGTTGGCGTGAGGGTCGTAGCCCAGACGAGCCAGCATGGGGGCGATTTCAGCCATGTCGCTCATCACGTCGGAGGGAATGTGCCCCACCCACTTGGAGAGGGCGTCTGTGTTCACCGGCTTCATCACCTGGTCTGTCGAACGCTCAACCCTGCACACAGAGGCAAACACATGTTCAGTTTATGTGTGTTCCACCATAATACTAAAAGCTTTATATGGAAGAGCTCCAAAACAAAACTTAAATTTGCGACTGACGAGTGATAAAGCTTTGGAGGATTTGAAACGCTTAAATTAAGACAAATCAAAACAATGGAATAAACTGAAACACAATACTGTGTCATAATTAAATGAAACACGTGTTAATCAAAATCAATTAAAACATTAAAAACAATTCCTTTAGCTGTTAAAGACAACAAGATAAAAAAACTGCCCTTTTAACGTATGTTTTTCATTTAATTATGACACAGACAATAGGCATTTTAAATCTTCCATACTTTCAACCTGTCCATCTCAAATAAATGAATGTATGTGTAAGTGTGTACACACATGAATCATGATCACAACATGCCAAGTTTTGTGTTATTTCACATTTCTGCGGAGGCAAAAATATATTTGTGACTAATATTGCGCCAGTTCTTGCATAACTAATCAACATAAGGGCGCTAATTCTCTCAGAATGTGGCCTCATTCTTTCAAATACACGCCAGGTCTGGGTGTAGCAGAAGGGACTAAATCCCCTGAGCTGCTGGAGGTGCTCTGCCTGAATCACGAACAAATAAGTGGGACAACGCAAATTAAATATCTACTGAAGGAAGTCCGTAAGCTTTACTTGACCCTGAAAGGTTTGTTTGCTTCAGATGAAAACTCAAATCTGTCTCACATTTAAATTTTAACACACTGATAAAAGTCTTTTCTGTGTTAGTGGTTCTTAAAAAAATATGGACTTATTTAGGAGGTATGATCTTTAGACTGCTTGAGGTTAACTGGCCAGTGTACGTGGTATGACACAAAGCTACATTTAGGATATTTCCGGTTGGTGTAAATACCTGATTCGGGTTACAGTATATTTTAGTGGCACAAAAATCTTCAGCCTTTTAAAAGATCAATGGTAAACATCAGGTTTCAGTGTGAGACCCTGAGAAATAAAGAGCTTCTCTTTACCCGTGTCCCACTGCAGCCAATAATCAGACATGGAGCGATCCAATTCAGAAGTGACTAGAGCTCAAATATTTGGTCCGTTAATCAATTAATCAATCCACAGAAATATAATCAGCAACGATTCTGGCTATCATATAATCGTTTAAGTCTTTTTCTTAATCAAAAATGCAACAAATATCCACGTTTCTTTGTCTTCTCTGAATGTAAACTTCCTATCTTCTGTATCAGTCAAGCTATTTGAATATTTCAACTTAAACTTGAGGAAATCGTGAGCCTGAATTTTTTCACCAAATTCTCACATTTTACATACCAAACAATTATTGATTAATCAAGAAACAGATAAAACAGAAATCATTGTTATTTGCAAATTTAAAAGAGATTCACCGTCTTTAACAGTCACCTCAAAGACAAGAAGGAAGTGCAGCCATATGACATGTTGTGTTTTGAATATCTAGTATCTGTGTATATGACTAAACAAACGTTCATGCCTGTTGTCTGAGGGTTCGTCAAGGACACCACACGTCTGCACCTCGCTGTGTTGTCAACTTTACAAACTGTTCTCGTCAAATGTCAATCTAGGAAAATTAGTTGAGGAAATAGATAATAACAAAATAAGACCTAGACTACAGTGATACAAAACTACACAAGTATCCCAGGGTAGAGCAGTCCACCTCTACACGCCACTTAGTAGGCCGGTGTTTGTTTCCCCTGACCCTGCACTCTGACCCCTGCTGAGGACAGGTCGATCAATGGAGTTTTCAATTACCTGTGTCGCCTCTCTTTCACCCAATTACAGTACTGTCATGTAACAGAAGAATTAAAACATGAAGAAAACACTGGCCAAAACATGCGTAATTCACTGATTAAGCAACTCTTTAAAACTAGATCTACATTACCACTTAAGAATTCTATTAGATAAGATTAGTATATAAATTTTTACAATCATTGAGCAGCAGCACAGGCGTAAAAAAAGGCTGGTTATTCTGATCAACAGCTCATGAACGGGTTGAGGTGACTGACAGAGAGCGTGAGAGAGAGAGGTGTGAGATGTGAGAATCACAGCTGCCCTTTTTTTTTTTTTTTAGCAGCCTGAAAAACATGACACCTTTCATCCTGAAATATACCTGCTCCTCAAAACCACCAGGACGAGTACTTATGGTGAGAATAAAAGCTGTGCGTTTCTGTATCATTTATATTCAATATCTGAATATTCTGCCTATTTTGGCTCATGAAACCTTTATCAGGAAAACAATTTGGTTTCAACAGCACGAATCCATGGACCCATCCTGCCTTGTGTCAGTCGGGTAGGGGCGGGTGTTGGTGGTGTAATGGTGTGGGGAAAGTTTTCTTGTCACACTTTGGGCCCCTTAATACCAATCAATCGTCGCTTGAATGCCACAGACTATGTGAGTATTGTTGCTGACCACGTGCACCCGTTTATCAGAGCGACCAGGAAACTGTGACCTCCTCAAATTAATACAGGAAAATAATAATAAAATAAATAATAAATGCCATATTTCCATCATGTTTTTACACTGTTCGCCACTGCTTGAGGTTTGACTGCTTCTCCTCTAATTACATCATCTCCTGTGCCCTCTTCATCTGCAAGAGATTAATGACACCCGACTGGAGAATTAGCGCCACCAGCTATTTTATCTTGATGCACTCAACTTCTAATATTTGCTTAACAGTGGTGGATGGAAAACAGCATTAATTTGCATTTTCTCTGCTGATTTCTGTGAAGTTGTGCTACTTTTGGATGGAAACCTGACTAGTGGGACACATGACTGCTTTCATTACTTACCAGAAGTAAATGCAAAACTTTCAAGGCCTCTAGAACTGAACTGAAGGAAAAATGATATGAATATATGCATTCAACATTATTACAGGCCTGATTAAGTAAAACATAATTTCAGACATTTGAAGACTTTCTCAGGACTTGAAGATATCTTGGAAGCCATACTATAATTTTCAAAGATTCAAACTTAACCCTTGTGGGTATCTAATCATGCAGGTAGTTTCAGTTGATAGTGCTGAGGTTTTGAGATATCTGCTTCTGAAACTTTTTCTGGGTGCAGCCTCAGAAATTAACTTTGTATTGTGTCAACACGTTGCAGAGGTCGATATCTGAAAACCTCAGCATGTGGAACTGAAACCATCTACATGGTTAGACGCCACTAGAGATAAGAGGCAGAGCTTGGTGTGCAAACACATGTCAAATACTCACTTGGACAGAGACACGCCACCAGCCTTTCCTATCAGCTCTTCATGGTGCAGCACTGACGGATCCCATTGCAGGTCTAGGAAGTGAAGCAACTTCCTCATTTCCTCCTCTGAGCGGAGGACAAGCTGCTCGTAGCTTACAGGCATGCATCTGTCCTTCCCGACCGCCTGGCACTGGCTGAACATGGTCTCCACCGCACCGCTCCACTTTGTCAGACAGTCCCTGTAGCTGTTCAGGTCGAAGCCAGAGATGGTCACCTGTGAATGAAGGGATAAGATAAACACAGCAGAGCTGTCATGACAGACAGTCAACTCAGAAATGGAAAATTAATTTAGTCACAACGTGGCACCAGAACAAACTTGTCAAGTGGCTGTTTGGAAAGATAACCCTGTGAGGAAGAAAAGAAAACCAGCATACCTTTCGTGATATCATGGAGTGGACGGCTGCCCGTCCGTCTCGTAGCATGAGCACAAATTTGGCTTTAGGGAAGATGCGTGCCAAGTATGAGAGAGACTTCAGGGCGAATGGGTCCTTGTTGCAAAGGCGAGGTGCAGGCTCCCCGTGTCCGACTATCACCTGGAACACATATGTAAAAACTGAATTCATAAAATCTGAGACACCTTTTCACATTTCTATTGAGATGCCAAATATACTGTGGCATGAAAACATATGTGAAGCCTTTGGAATCACCTGATTGTGCTTAAGCTAATAACACACACACACAATTATAATGTTTTGTGTCTTTATTGAACACAGCCATTAAACGTTCACAGTGCTGGTGGAAAAAGTAAGTGAAACCTTGGATTTAATAACTGGTCGAACCTCCTTTAGCAGTTATTGTCCTGCCACATCACCCAGCTTCTACTGAGCTTCAGCAGGTGGACAGCCACCCCGACATTATCCTGTTAGAAACCTTGATAAACTTGGGAATCTCATTTTCCCTTTCGATGATGTTGAGCTGTCCGGGCCCAGAGGCAGCAAAGCCCCAAATCATGATGCTACCTCCACCCTGCTTCACCTTTGGGATGATGTTTTCATCATGATAAGCAGCTTTCTCCACGCAACCATTTAACATGATTTGCGTATGGTAGACTCATGAACAGAGATGTGAACCAGCTCCAATGATCATTTCATTCCTTTAGCTGTTACTCTTTGCTATATTTTTACCTAACTGATCATTCTGCATTGTGCTTTTCATCTTAGCCAGACGCCCACTTCTAGCAAGAGTAGCCACAGAACTAAATTGTCTCCATTTATAGACAGTTGATTGACATTGTGTTGGTAATTTTTCAAGCAAAAATGTTAATTTTTTTTTTGTTTCCAGCTTCTAAAATATGAGGAACTGCTGCTTGTGACATGTTTTCACAATTTTTTTACATTTTAGAATGAGAAAATAAGCAGCTAAATGAATAATGATTCTCAAATAATGATACTGTAAATCTTTATTGACATATTTACAGTTGCCTTTAATAACGTGGTGCAAACACATCACCCTAATTCTGACACATGACACACCCAAGCATGTTTGCAGATCAACAGATGCAGAAGTGTTTTTCCGGCTTAACGCTACAAAGCAGACTACACGATGCACCAACCAGCTCACCTCTAACAGGAACGCCCGCACGGCTGAATCCAACACCTGGTCAGTGACACCCGCCTCGTCCAATCGTATCCTCTCCTTAACCGAGCGACTCCAGGTGGCCCGCATAGCCAGGAGGCGGGGAATCACTCGGGTCTCTTCCCCGCACCGCACGGAATTGTGGGCATCCAGCATGACACGCATGAGCGTGGTGCCGCTCCTGGGAAAGCCTCCAATGAAGATCAGCGGGGTGTCTTCAGGGAAGTGTTCGGTGAGAGACAGGCTCTGATTGGCTGAGCCCAGGTTTAGCTCCATCCACCGGTACCGATGGCTTTTTCGAGGGCACTCTATCCCGCTCATGCCCAGGTAGAGCAGGGAGGCGGAGCAAAGGAGCACGCAGCCCAGCAGCAGGCTCAACCTGGAGGACCTCATGTTTGCTGGGTATGTTTGGGAGTCAGGAGGACATAAAATAATATTTATGGGAACCTGATTTACTTCATAAATTTCAGTAAAAGTCAGTTACACCTAGCCTGAGAGTCAAGTTGATAAGGATAAGTGCAAGAAAGACAGCTGAGATGATGAGGAAGGCCTGACGGAGGCCAGGACGGTGCAGTCAGGTGTGGGCTGGGGAGACCCCTCACTCCTCTGTAGCTCCTCAGCCCTGGTGTTGGAGAGCAGGATCCATGCATGCTGCACTCCACAGCCAACCATGTCTCTTATCCATCATTCCTGCAGCACCTAAAACATCAGGAGAACATGTCATTCATCTCACCAAGAACTGCACCGGAATCAATTCATACTGCTTTCAACCAAATAAACACCTCTGTTTCTCGTGGGACTGTGAATCCTACCGCAGAATGAGATGTGGGTTTTTTCCCCAGGGGATGATTTTACAAGTTGCTGAATAGCAAAAAAACATAAATTTGCCTTTTCTAAATGTCCAACAAAGGAGTAACTGCAAACATTAGCCACTGCCCTGCATGAGTGAGCTATTATCAGCAAGCAGGGTGCGATGGTGGCTGCTGCATTATTATGCCAAGAACACTTGCACACACTTTCATAGGATCTGAAATACATCCAGTTTCTGTTCTCAAAGAAGCTATTCTGCATCTTTCCTCTGGGGAGCCACTGACTCTTAAGCCATATCAAACTTCACTGCGGCATGCAATGCAGACACACTCTCAGTCAGTGTATCTAAAGCCACTAATTACAACTTCCTCATGTTTTTATTCTCTCTGACAGTTTCCACCACACTGAAACGCAAAGCAATCTATTTCACGATTAAATTACTATTGACTAAGACAGAGGAAGCCACTTCCTCATCTCTCCTGCAATGTGCACACGAGCAGATTCGTCAACGTAAGCCAGCGTCCAATTCCTCTTATTAGCACACAACAAAACAAAGTACACAAGCTTGCAAGAAGAATTGAATCAGCTGAAAATTGACGTCAATAACTCATAAGAATAACTAATGTTGAATGTATAACTTTTAAAGCCACATTGCAGCTCTAAAATCATCGAACAGCAGCTATACCTCTTGCAGAAGCAAATTTGGAATGTGTCTCCCTTTCTCAGAGGTATTTTAGTTCCTTTCTTGTTCAGACGGGCTGCTGAGGGAGCCTCACATCTGGATGCCACGTGGGGAACCTTCCTTGCTCTGTGCTGGAGTAGCCTGCCCATAAAATTCAGCCTGACCATCAAAGAAAAATGAAAAACAGCTGGAAATGAGGACATCTCGACCTTGCTCGGATACTTACATGCTGCTTTAAGCCATGCTAAGTCCAGTGGCATCCACAAGCTTTACATGTAATTCTAATGCATTTCCATGCAGAGATTAAGCCACTTGGAGTTTGCAGAGAATTAGGCCAGAGGTTTAAGATAAGGCTTGCTGCCCCCCCCCCCCCCCCCCTCCTCGACGATTCTCACATATTTTCTCACTCAACAGATGCAACTAATGATTATTTTCATTATCATTTACCCATCTCAACTGGGTCGTCACAATTTCCTAAAGCCAAAGTCGATATCTTCAAATTGCTTGATCAATCGATTGATTGATCAAGAAATGAATGAATAGATTATTCGATAATGCAAATAAGAGACTATTTTTTTGCAAGAAAGTTTGTCTAATGAAAACTCTTGAATGCTGAGACATTGTTTCTGGAAAGAGTTGTTGCTGTTAACTTTTTAAGTATTTTTTTAATAGTGTAAAAACCACAAAGATAACTCACCTCAAAAATCTCAGACAGATATATCTGAAAACATGGTCAAATAAAACCAAAACTATCAGCTTGGCTACACACCAATAGAGGGAAGTGAAAAAATATTTTTTTTCATAATTGGTTTTTGCAAAGATTGGCTATGGACACCTACTCTGACAAATCTAAAAACTGACCTTGAAAAGGCCAGTGCCTTCCCTGATCAGGATTGAGCCAACAAACAAGTCCATGATAAGAAGAAAACAGTGATCACAGTCTGTCAACAGGAAAGCAGCAAACTGACACCAGGGGCCTCAGGAAACCTAAAGGTACGACTTCAGCTGCAGCTGCTTCATCATGAGAAACTGCTGCCTTTATTGCCTCCTTGCACAAAATCAGTGGTGACTTGTGCATAGTGGTGACATCTTTGACCAGCAGTTTGTCAAGAAACCTGAAGCCCCCTTGTTGTATCTCACAGGAGGGAGCAGTGACGGTGACTTCCTGCTGAAGGGGGGGGACTCTTGAGAGGAAGAACAACTTCCACATTTTACCTTAACTCTAGTTCAAGCATTAGTCAGGAGTCTGTCTATTGTTGCAAAGGTTTCCCGTAAAGCTCTCCATTGAATGATTTTTCGTAATGTATTTTTATATGTACTATTTTTGCTCTTTTTATGCTGCAACGAGTCCCCCCCGCCCCCAGCAGCAAACTAAAATGTGAATTCAATGTCCTAAAGGTGCATGTTCATTTGCAGCTGCTTGACTGCTGCACAGAGTATGTGGTGAACCAGGTGTAGCCTATATTGGTGGGAGTGTGATAAACAAGTCAAAGCTACGGTACCACCGCAGTCACTGGTGTGTGTTTGAGTATAAATAGGATTATTGTACAGCTGCAGAGCGCAGGCCCAGCAGCCACGCACATCTGGCCTGGCTTGGTTGTGCATCTTGTTTGCAAAAATGCACCCGAGGCGGTCAGCCACCAGGTGGATGACCTGCTATCAGTCAAACACACCGTGACAGACCATCGGCCACCAAACAGCCTGTCAGTGCGTTATTTAAAATCTCCTTACCTGCTATGCACAGACTCATTTGGCTGTCTGTAGGTAGCTAACATACCTTGGAAATTTCATATCAGTTAAAAATGGTGTTCACTCACCAGCGTCTGTGAAACTGCCGAAATCCGAAGAAAAAAAACACATGAACCTTGATCCAAAAAGACTGAGACGAACTGCTCCTCTATCCCCACAGAGACAACTGTTTTCTCTCATGTGGAAAATCTATCGGTGGAGGTCACAGCGGACATGTCTATGCCATTTAGTCTTTTAAAAAATACACAATTATACAACGTATCGCTGCTGGCTCTAATCGTAACTTTGCACCGTGAGAAGTGCAGCCGTATCTACCGTTGAGAGAAAAAAAAAACACTGAACACGAGCGCAGGCAGCCAGAGAAAGCCGAGCAGTGATTGGTCGATGGACGCTCTGAATTCTAGAACACATCTGCTTGGACGATTCCTATTGGTGGAGATGTTAAAGGGCAATTCCAACGCTCTGGCAAACCAACCAAAAGACCCTCTTCTGTTTTTTTTTCTTCGCACTGGAGGATAAAATTACTTTACCTCATCGATTCGTATGCTCTCATTTAAAAGCCCACTGGGGAAATGTAATCATAGTGTGGGATTCAGTGGAGGTTAAACCTGCCTCGTTTCATTTACCCACCTTTTCATTAGAGAAACAGATTCTGGTAACTCATTTAGTAGAACATGGGTCTTCACGACAGATTGCGGCCATGGTGGAAGACCAAGTGTGACCAAATTACACCAGTAAGCTTGTCAAATTGTAATAAATAACAATACATTAGTGTGTGAATAGGTGAGATACTCAAATAAGATTATCATATACAGACCAGTGGTCTCAAGACTTTTTGGGTTCCAAAAGATATAATCATATGAAAAGTTCTCACTTATACTTTTTTACCTGATTAAACAATAATAATAAAGCTGATAAAGCAGTTATTTTGAAATTGGCCTTTCTGCATAATGAACACTTACTTTTGGTAGTTTTGGTACTTTAAGTTTGGGGAGTTACTTTTGATACTTATAGTATATTTTGAAATACTGTATAGGGTTAGGGTTATAGTATATTTTGATATACTTATATATATATATATATATATATATATACACACAATATATTGAAATACTGATACCTTTCATACTTTTACCTAGGTAAGACTTTGAATGCAGGACTTTTACTAACTGTGGTATTACTACTTTTATTTAAATAAAATGTTTAAATACTTTCACCATTGGATCTTCATGACAGTTTGTGGCCTCTGTGGAGGACCAAATGTGACCAAATCACATTGGTAAATCTGTAAAATTACAATTAATAAAGCATGAAATAACCACTGAAGTTTATAAATTAGGAATGCAATACATAATCAATGAAATAAGTAGTGGTGGAATGTAACTAAGTACAATTTTGAGATACTTGTACTTTACTAGAGTACTACATTTTGGAGGCAAATCTTTACTCCACTACATTAATTTTAAAGATTTAGTTACTAGTAACTTTGCAGATTCAGATTTATAAATATAAAATATGAATATTCCTAATAATGAAATAGATTAATCTACCCATCAGTATATAGTGTGGTTAAAGTTAGCCCCACAACAATAGCTACAATGTTAGTGATGTTTACAGATTAATGCACAACTAACTTTAATCCAGTGATATTCATTATTCTGAAATGGGCCATTGTGCAAAAGGAGTATGTTTACTTTTGCTACTTTAAGCATATTTTGGTATTAATACTGTTTTCTATTAATACTGATTTTGAATACAGGAGAAGACTCAAAGCTTTAGAAATGGTTTTATACTCTTGCCCTCATCTATGCCTTGACACAATTTTCTTGTGGAGGTTTACAGAAAATGGACGGAAAAGGATTTAATGGCTTTGTTTTTTAGTGTTTGGTTTCTATTAAATTTGGAAAAAATTATAAAAACATGTTTTTGACATTGTCAAAAAGGGGTGTTTAGTGCAGATTGATTGGCAAAAACTGCAAATTTATCCCATTTCTGATGGATTAGGTCAGACAAGCAGCTACACACTGAAATTGTACAGAGAAGTCCTTCACCTGTTTCTCCTCTCTGTGGGGCCCTGTTAAGTAAGCAGTGATGACATTCATATCAAATGTTGCACAATGAGGAAACTAAAATTTAGTGACTCAGTCTGCCAAAAAGTTATGAAAATGAGAATATTGAAGCTAAATCAAAAAATTAGACTACTCATTTCAGTATTACAAAACTGCGGTTGCAGTTTTCACACAAGGCCTGTATCTTGATGTTAATAGTTAGGTCACATAAAAACGTGTGAATACGTGGGAAAAATATCTTTAGTACGTTACAGTTTATAGTCTGTGCAATTTTCAGACTGGAGAATGCTGGGCATTTACTCTTTCATATGGTTTAAGAGACGTTTCCCTCATGTGTTCACTTCCAAACTCAACCAATGGCCGGGAGTCACTTTTGGCTGGAACAGAATCATTGTCCATGACGTTCACTCTCTGTATCTTGTCCTGTAAAGGTACCAAGTAAGTACAGTGAAACTTATGTAATAAAAAAAACAGGAAACCTATAACAGAAAAGTACGAGTCTAACCAGCACATCCTTCCTCTGTTACTTTACAACATCCCAGCAAAGAAAACACCAGCTGATCCAGAGCCTGCAGCTGAGGGGTTTGTGGGTTTATGTATCAGTGTGCATGTTTATATCCTGTGTGATCGGATGGGTTACAGAAACAGAAACCTAGCTGTGTGGAACATGTTTGTTGAACTAAATGACTACAATAACTTTATGTCAGGATGCTTAACTAATTACTAACACGAGTGATTACTACTATAAATCTAAGACAAGCTCCTAGAATAACTAAATTTACAGCAAATGGAACGACCAATAATCAATAGAGGGTTGTATGCGATTAGTCGACTAAATGATTAAACATTGCTACCATCGCTAGTCATTTAAACTAATTACTGATGTGTTTTTAATATACAATACAGGCAAACTAAGTAACTAACCCCAGCAGTTGGCAGAAAGTGTGACATATGAAACCTTGTAAAACCAAAGTGGCTTGGCAGAAGTTTGATCTAGAAAATGAAAGTAAGATTGTATGTAGGCTGTGTCACAATAAACTGCCATATAAGCACTCGACTAGAGCAACACGTAACCACAGTCGGCACAGGTACGTGCAAGTAAAGAATGCTGGTGCTAGCAGTGCAGATGTTAGCCACACTCTGCAAACCAATATGACATTGTTTACAACGTCGCTTTGCTACCAATTAAATTGTGATCAATTACTTTAAATTTTTATTTCTATTTAATCGACATGGATCATTAGGATGTTCCTTACTACTGTATGACACAGAGAAAAGAGACACTGAAGATGTTTTC
Source organism: Seriola lalandi dorsalis (assembly GCF_002814215.2). Lineage (NCBI taxonomy): Eukaryota > Metazoa > Chordata > Actinopteri > Carangiformes > Carangidae > Seriola > Seriola lalandi. The sequence continues at coordinate 537,005 of NW_019525544.1, read as the reverse complement.
TGTAGATGAAGGTGGCAGTTTCAGATCAGTCATAATTTAGCACCAGTACTTCACAGTCCGTCACACTGCACCACAAAAGAACCAGAAGTCCTTATTTCATATGTTAATTTTCGTTACAAACAGAGAACGTCTGCAGCCTTTTTTGAAATGACAACGTGTTAACTGCTGACTGCGTCATTCAAAGCGACAAAAAGCGACATTTCAGCTGTTAGTTTTCATGTTGTTACACAGGAAAAAGTTCAGCACATTTTGAAAAAGATAACGCTTTGAACACACGAATAAGAGACAATGATGTTGGTTCTTACAGTCTCTCTTTGTATTACACAGCCACTCTAATAATACTGTCTGACCAATGCAAGTTTAATTGCATTACTGACATATATTACAGCTTTGGAAATCATAAATCACCATGGTAGAAACTGGTGACTAACATTAAGTCAGAAACCAAAAACATAACAGGTTAATAGCAGACTGTCTCTGCATGAACATTATCTGATGTGAAATACAAATTAGACGACTCAGATGCAAAACAAGTGACTCACTGTTTAAAAACCTGTACTTATGAAGGTGTGCGCATGTTTGATCTGAATCCAACTGGATGTACAAACATAAATGTAAATCCTAGCATGCTTGTTTTCTTCCAGTAATGAGGTCCTCTCAGCCACGGCCAGGCAGCCATTGTGCATCCTTTTTCTGTCGGCGTGTTGTTCAGTTCAAGCATTGATGCAAAACGGCTCAGGTAAAAGCAGCTAGTCCACTTCTGTAACAATCTTGTTCTTCATCTGTGGGTCATTTCTGGCCTGTCACTGGGTCACGACTGCTCACCGCCTTCGTCCATCTCTGCTTGTGCTGGAGCTGCGTTTTCCTGCTCAGGGTCACCGGGTAGGGTGTCTGCGACTGTCTGGATGAGCTCCTCAATCTGCTCCTCCGATAAACGCTCCTCACTCTCTTCTACCATCTGAAAACAAACACAAAATTAAATACCATATTTACTAGGGATTTAATTGATAGTTTTATAACAATAATACATCAAATAACAATGTGAAAAGAGTCACTTGTAGTGATGAACCTGCAGAGAACTATCACCTGAATCTACAGCTCTCCGTGGCTTTATGCAACTTTTTGAAGTTTCTGCTCATTGTTTAGCTCTCTGGCTCCACATCTCTCTTGTTTTGGCAAACTGTCAATACTCTCATTGTGCGTTTTTAAGTGGAAGAGCTCTAAAAACCCAAAGTACACTGCCTGCTAGCAGTTAGCAACTAGTTGGTGAACACAGTGGAGCATTTAGCAGCTGGAGACACAGATATTTTCCTCAGAAATTAGACAAAAACAAAGCTAAAAGTGAGTGTATACTGGAGAATACTGGATAAGCAACAGCTTGGTAACAACTTAAAAGGTGATGATAGCTAAATGTTGTTGTTGCAGCTTTAACTTTAACTGTTTGTTCTGATGCATTTCATTGCCTTCTGTAAAGCACTTTGGTAGCGTGACACATGCAGTAAGATGCTATGCACATGAACTTGTCTCACCTTTTATGTGTTTAATCAATTGATCTGCAGTTGACAAAACAATCTCACCTCACCCTCTTTTAAGCAGCTGTTCTGGAGCTCTTAGTCATGTCACATGATTTTTTTTTTTACAGCAGAGGGAATTTGCCAGTTGTCATGGAACAGTACAAGGTCAAATTTTCAACATGGACAATAAGTTCCTCAAGCTCCCAGAAAAATTTGAAATTTTCATGACATCTCTCAAACTCCATCTGCTGATGAAAAATCATGTGATATGGTGAAAAGCACTAGAAGAGCTACTACATGGAGCTTGAGTTGAGACTGTTGTTTCCATTAATCATTACTCAAACATTTTGCTGTGCCAGAGAAACAAACAAACTACTACTCACAGTACAAATGTGTGGCTTCATAACTTAGATGTTGGCAAATTCAGCAGGAGGTGACCTAAAAACAGGAACCTAAACTCTGTTGAATCCATGTGTTTATCAAACCCTGCCAGTCTGAGATGACTTGACAGTCTATTCATGATTCTGGTGATGTATGGCTTGAGAGTAGGAGCTGTGCATGTTAAGTTGTATCTCCATGATACAATCAGTGACACAGATTCATACATTTTAAATGTGACACTAATGAGTGACCTATTCTAATGGAATAAATGGAGCCATGCGCAGAACAGTACATGTCAAAAATGACTCTGCACTACTTTGCCTATGGAGCTGTAACTAAATAGATTTATTATATATATATATATATATATATATATATATATATATATATATATATATACAAGACTTGTGTTATTCCATGTTTCCTAACTGTCAAACATTCCTATGAAAAAAACAGAAATCTAAGAGTTTCCTGGTCCATTTCTAGTACTTCCCTATCCTGTCTGTGGCACTGCCCAAGCACATTTCTTCACTCTGAAGACTGAAATCTTCAAAAACAGATCAAAACATATTGTTTCATTTTTGTAGTTTTTTGCAAACTATACTCAATCAGGAGTAAATAGTACATTTGTTGGGAACTATTTTCAGCTGTGAATTAATACACATTAGGTGCTCTTATCAGTATTTCCTACATATATGGAATAGACTCATTATAAACTACACCGCCCATGTTCATCGTAATGAAGAAACATGTAACCTAGTGCAACAGTGCGGCTCAGTTCATTGTTGGTTTTAGACTTATTGTAGGATATGTTGACAAAAAGAAAACAAAAATAATATCACCAGATTTATCCTTTAAGTGAGTCTTAGTATATGGCAGTTTTGCTTGTTTCTACCACAGTCATTTTGTGAAACAATCATGGAAGTCACCAGTAGTGTATAAGAGAGATACAGACAGGTAAAGTGCAACATGTAATAATAATAATTGATGACAGTAAAAAGCAAAACACTCACAAGCTGAATTTCCACTGCTGTCTGCGGCCGGTGGTTGAGTAGCTGCAGTTTCTCAGCCCTGATGACATTAGCGGGGAGAATATCATCAGTGTGTATATGTTTTACAGATGTTTTAAAAATGCTGTGTATCTTGTTCTTTGTAAATACCAAACGAAAACATGAAATCTATGCATCTGTCAGATCTTACTGACTTTGTGAGTTTGTGAGGCATCATGGTGGTGAGGAACTCTTTGACGATCTCTGGACTCTGTCTGCTGCAGGGCGTCTTCGACAGGTACTTCAGCGTCTGTGTGGAGATGCAGAGCAAACTGTAGGCATGCTTTTGTAACAGTGCAAGTGTGAAACAACAGGCGCACACAGCGAGTTAAAGGCAGTGAAGAGAGGGAGAGGACGTGAGCCGACCTCATACATGATGGTGTTTAAGTTCTGCTGCCCGGTGCTGTGCTTGTTCTTCCCGCTGTCCTTCCTCTGTTCCTTCAGGTCTGTCAGGAGTTTGAACACCTGAGAAAAACATAGAAAGACAAATCTGAAGCGACACTCGACACAAGTGTTTTCATCTCTTGACTGGACAGTGCAAAACACAGTGAGACAGTGAGAGCAAACACATGAACTTACCTCATAGTTACTGAGCATAGCAGAGTTAGAATTTTTCCTGAAAAGAAGAAAATAAATGTTTAAGCACCAAAGCTTATTTTTGACCTATTTTGATCATTCAATCAATTGTACAAAATCCATAAATACTCAATGTTTATGTCAATAACCAGCACAGTGACAGAGAAAAGTAGAAAAAACCCAAGTATTTTGTTTGTAATTTACTTAAGTTAATTTCCTGTCGATGACTAATCGATTACCTAATATTTCACCAAGCCAAATTTGAAAATTCTCTTAAATTTTACATTGAGTGTAATATTTATGCATATCACTGAAAACACAGCAGCTCAGTGTGTACCTCACCATACATACTCCTATGAAAATAAACACACCAGGGCATCCACGCCCATTCATATTTTAAGTTTTTAGACTTTAGAGAGATTTTTGTGTCTAACGGCAGTTGTGTCGTCACACTCCTGTTTCCCTCGAGCTGAAGTCGAAGTTATTTTACCTTTGTAACTGCAATGTTTGTCTACAGCTAAAACTAACAGATATAGCTGTAGATAAATGAACTCGCTGTAAACACATACGACTTAAAAATCTATAAACAAATATCTTACACTTCCATTTCGCCAGGGTCTCGGTTTTAGTCGCTTCTCCAAAAGTGTCCGTGTAGAAAATGTAGTCCAGGCCAAACGTTCCGTCTGCATCAACTGGCGTCATTTTCTTCTTCTTTTTCTTTGAGAGAAAAATAAATGAATGAATGAACGAATGAATAAATAAAATCTGTGTTTATCGCCATTAGTTTATGTAGATTTGTTTATGTCCGACCGCTTATGACCCACCTTCATTTGGTATTTTTTGAATCGCCAAAATCAGTCTACAGTCATCTGTTATGTTTGGTTAGTGCTGCCTTCTCCTTGTTTCAGGCAACTTTGGGATTTGTAAAAATGTGGACCGGAGGAAAGACATGACATTTTGGAAGCTGAGGATGGAAAGCAGCGACCTGTCAAAATATCTCCACCTAATGTTCAGACCGACTCACTGCCGGAAAGCACAAACCAAGAACCAGGAAGAAAGAAATCATGTATTTCAGGTGAGACAGGTGACAGTTTTTTCAGCAATCGACCACCTCTTTTGAGAGCTTGCTTCACCTTTTCACCTTTTTTTGCATAATCAGTAAAGTTCTCATGTTCTGACAATAGGAGGTAAAACAACAAGCTCTTTGTCGTTGTTCTTTTTTGCTAATTCTTTAAACTGTGAACTTCTTTTCAGGGAGTCCTCAACAGTTCCTGCTTTGTTGCAGGTAACAGATGTGGATGTCTTGATAGTTGAGCCCCACTTTAAAGAATGTGTTGCATGTGACTCCTCTCCCTAGAAATAAAAACATGAAGTCTCATTTAATTCACTTACAGTAAAACAACTTTTATTCCATTGAAGAAATACCAAACTTTTCATGCTATCTCAAAAACAAGGCAGAAGTAAAACAAAAACACTTACTCACAACATAATAAACCAAGATTTATCATGTTTTTTAACAATTAACAAATTGTGCCACAAATGCTAAATTGAATTATTGCAAAAGAAAAATAAGTCTCTGTCATCTATTTCATGTATAGTTTTCATTTGCCAATACACATATAAAATAAAACATGACAAACCTTTGCAACAAGTTGCAAATTACGAGGTTGATGGCTCTCCCCATTGTGGTCGTCTGTATTATTCTTGAGATAATTGACAGAAATATATTATGAAATGCATGCTTACAATTCTTGACATGTTACTTTTATTTTTATATTTTCTATTTGTTTCCTTGATAAGAGATACAGAGCTAGATTAAATGACCAAACTCATGTCAATAAGTAAATAATAATAATAAATGTTGTGGTAAAAGTTGTATACATTTGTATGAAACAACTTAAACTGACAAGATATTTCATTAAGTCTCATTTAATTCATTTACATTAAAACTATTTTTATTGTATTAAAGCAATCCCAAACTTGTCCAAAGTGAAATGAGAAATCATACTAAATAAATTTTTATCATATTTTTAGAAAATTAAAGAAATCATCAACAAAGAACAAGAAATGGTGAATCAAATGGTAAATTACAACATTATAAAAGAAAAACAAGTCTCTGTGTACCTTGACAGTTTCGTCCATTGATCCATTATTTTCAGTCTTCGACTTAGGTTCCATTTTGAATGTGAAGTTTCCCGCTGAATTTAACGAGTGCTGAAAGGAGGTGATTACAATCCTTACCTACAGGAAAAGGAAAATAAATATGAAACAAGAAATAACCATTCATCGTGTTCATATCATTGAGAAACTTATCCTGATGAACTTCACAATAAAAAAAACAAAAAAAACAATGAATATAAAGTGGCCATCAGTCTGTTCATTGGTGCACTGCTTTGTGCTGAATCACTCTAGTGCCACGACACAAAACTTAAAAAAATCTAATGTAAGCAAAGGCTCTTCCACACAGATTACTACTAAGAAAGTATAAAATAAAATCAAATAAAACACAATAATTACGCCTACAAGTAGGTTATATTAGATTGTAATAAGATTGAAACAGGTGATTTTATACATTTTAACACTAGCATGAGGCCCTATCACGTCTATACATAGGCCTAGCAACTCATATCCAAGCAATCAATATCACACTTAAAAGTTATTTGACATTACTTTAGTCTAACTATTATCCAGGCGTCGTGTGTCGGTTAAAAATGGTTCAATTCAGATAAATATATCTATATGGCATTTATGTACCATTATCCAAATAGCTTCAGATATGTTACATTACTGTTGATAATGTTCAGCCCTGTCTCAACCTCACATCCTGTGACCTCTTTAGCTGGTTCAGTGAAGTTTAAGATATTGTTTATTTATTTTGAACTTACCAAACAGCCTGTTTGTGTAAAGTTAGATGCCGATCGGGTTTGAAGTGTGTCTCGAGTCGCTCTACACGTGGGCTTTCCGTCTTACAGGCTATATGGGTGTGGTACGGATATGGCGGATACGGAAGGCAGATTTCTCTCTCTCTCTCTCTCCTTTAATATAATAGGCAAACTGTAGGCCTATTCCATTTTCTTTCTTTTCGTAACAATTACAAAAAAAGAACATGCACATCACATGTCAACAGCAACATTTAGATCCAGAGGTAAACATCAAGACAAATAAGAAACATACCTGTCAAATAGGTAAATTAAAAGAAGAAGAATGAATTAATAAATATATCAAATGACATGTAAATAAAATGAATAATAAAAAGTTCATTGACGGCATCAAGCTGATTTCTTTTACTTCTCCTCTTTCTTTGTTTAAGAGAAAAATGAATGAATGATTAAATAAATAAATAAAAACTTTCCTCATCCCCATTGTTTTCTGTAGATTTGCTTGTTTCCGACTGGTTGTGACCTACCTGTCAGTCCAACACTCATCTGTTATGTTTGGTTAGTGCTGCCTTCTCCTTGTTTCAGGCAGCTTTGGGATTTTATAAATGTGGACCGGAGGAAAGACATGACATTGTGGAAGCTGAGGATGGAAAGCAGCGACCTGTCAAAATATCTCCACCCAGCGTTCCAACCAGGAAGAAAGAAATCATGTATTTCAGGTGTGACAGGTGACAGTTGTTCCAAGAACATTTCCATGTATCAGTAAACATGTGATGGTGTAATTAAAGGAGTAGTGCCACCCCTGTCCATTTCTCTATAGCCTACTACCAAACTCTGCTTGATTCAAGAACTAATATCAGCAATTACTACTGGTTTCAGGAAGAGAAAAGCAAGGATTGTTTTGAGCTTTACAAACAGATCCAAGTCATTTATGTTGCAAAGCAGTGTATTATTATTGTGCAGTCCTATTACATACATGCATAATAAATCTGCATCACGGATTTGGCATCTTAACACATAGTTCAGTTCCTGCATTGCATAACTTAAAAACAACATGAATGTTTCACTATCAGGCATCAACTGTTACAGAAAGTGCAGAAAATCTGAGTTATTCAAAGTGACAGATTCTGTAAGTTAAACTGACAATTTGATGTTTGACCTCTCATTCATGCACTTATGATTTTATATCTATAAAAGAAAAGAATACAACAGACAACCAAAATCCAAAAATGAAAAAATTACTTAATTGTAATAATAATAATAATAAATAAAAAGACTCTATTTTAACCAGATAAGATTCTTTGTAATTCGCACTTCAAGAGACCAATCCAAAACAGTAATCAAGATAATAGATACAGTATGACAAAGTGCAATATCAAGTATAACTATTGTTTTTAAATGTTAAAAAAATGTTAAAAACAAAACATCAAAGTCCAAAGACACAATGGAAAGTGGAAGACATTAAATAATGATAATAGATTTTTGTGTGAGAGTTTAAAAAATAAGATCCTTTTTTATTTTTACATGAAACTTATACAAAGTACAGCATCAACAAAAACAAGCATTTAGAGTTACCAATGTGAGAAAACACAGCTCCCTTTATCCAAAAAGTTATTGTGGCTATTTAAGTTTTGTATCAGATCCCTCCACCAATCCCTGCATGCCGTAGGTGTTTAACAACATAAATATCCAGATATACCGGTATGAAAAGAGACATGAAAGCTGTTGTTGCTCTCTGCTGAAACCGCTGTGACTTTATCTTCTTGTCAGTAGTTAACAGTGTCTGTTTACACGTCACTAATGTCCTGTTCCTCATCCCCATTGTTTTCTGTAGATTTGCTTGTGTCGGACTGGTTGTGACCTACCTGTCAGTCCGACACTCACCTGTTATGTTTGGTTAGTGCTGCCTTCTCCTTGTTTCAGGCAGCTTTGGGATTTTATAAATGTGGACCGGAGGAAAGACATGACATTGTGGAAACTGAGGATGGAAAGCAGCGACCTGTCAAAATATCTCCACCTAATGTTCAAACCGACTCACTGCAGGAAAGCACAAACCAAGAACCAGGAAGAAAGAAAACCTGTATTTCAAGTGTGACAGGTGACAGTTGTTCCAAAAACATTTCTAGGTATCAGTAAACATGGTGATGGTGTAATTAAAGGAGTAGTGCCACCCCTGTCCATTTATCTATAGCTATAATATCAGATAATATCATATGCAATTATTATTGGTTCCAAGAAGAGAAAAGCAAGGACTGTTTTGAGCTTTACAAACAGATCCAAGTAATTTATTTTGGGCATTTTTTGACAGTTGATTGCTTGTTTGCTTCATTTAACCTCTCATTCATATATTTGTAATTTTATGTATAAAAGAAATGAATATATAAAAAACAGACCAAAAATCCAAACATGAAAAAAAATACTTAATTGAACATCAGACAGTCATCATTATTGATTTCTTACAGAGTAATAAAATAGAAAAAAAATGAGCTAATTTTAATCAGATGAGATCCCTTGAAATTCTCACTTCAAGAAATTCAAAACAGCAATCAACATACAGCATAACGAAATACAATATCCAGTATAACTCTATTGTTCTTAAATGTAAAAACAAAAATTACATCAAAATCTCAAAGTCCAACGACACAGTACAAGTGGAAGAATTTAGATAATGTAGATAATGATGGATTTTTGTGGCTCATCATGACAGTTTAAAAAACAAGATACCATAATCACTTGTTTTTTAACATGAAAAGTACAGCATCAACAAAAACAAACAGTTAAAGTTACCAACGTCTGGCTAAAAATTACTATGAGAAAACACAGCTCCCTTTATCCAAAAAGTTATTGTGGATATTTAAGTTTTGTATCAGATCTCTCCACCAATCCCTGGAAGCCTTATAATAAAATATCCAGATATACCGGTATGAAAAGAGACATGAAAGCTATTGTTGCTCTCTGCTGAAGCTGCTGTGACTGTATCTTCTTGTCAGTAGTTAACAGTGTCTGTTTACACGTCACTAATGTCCATCGGGACAGGTTCCTCTTTCTGAGAGAAGAAATCAAAAAACTTCTTCAAACTCTCATCATTTGTGGCCTCTGAGTTTTTGACTGTATTTCTAAATACCGTGAGGTTTCTGCTCTCGACCAGTTTCTTCACTCTGCTCATCATGTCCTGGTGGTGCGGATAACTGCAAGCGAGGTAGGCCTTCAACACATCAAGGCTTCCTCTTTCCACCAGCTGGACAATGATGTGTTCAATAGTGTCAGACAAACGATAGCCAAACTCAATTACGCTCTTCATGTCACCTCTTGCATCGGGGTAGGTAAATCCCCCTGAATGCATTGCAACAACTCTACAGTACTTATCAAAGACAGGAGAGCCAGATGAGCCATGATAAAAACAAGACTGGTAAGTTAGAACCTCACTGTTACGTTGAACATACTCTGCCACTCCCTCAAAGAACTGACGAGTAACTAAATGAATGGGCCCTTGATTTTCATGGTAACTCTTCTCCACAACCTGGTTACGGTTATCAGGTGGAATAATCACACATGGATCTATTTTTTTCACACCACCATAAGGATGCCCAATGATACAAACTCCACCGCCTTGGGGAAGGAATCCAAAGTGTTTTAACAGACCGTCAGGCAGCTTCTGATCAGCACTGAGCCTTAACAGAGCCCAGTCATACATGTGCCCTGACACATCGGGACAATATTCAAAGCCAGCGACCTCTTCCACTTCCACTACTCCTGACTCTTGTCCTTTCTCCATCGGGTCTAGACTTTCATAAGAGAAATGGACAGTGATCTCCACATCAAGCTGCCTATTGTCATTATAAATGTCTTTGATTACATGGCCGTTTGTGAGGACGAACTTGTCAAATAGGAGAAAGCCACTTCCGACTGGGCTCCCTTTTATTCTCACATGACAAACAGAATTACTAAGATCCATCAGTTTCTTCATCGTTTTAACTTCTGTGCACATCTGAACATTCTGCCCATACTCCACCCGCAAGAGATTCTGCACACGAGAAAGCTTAGAAACTGTTTTCTTCCCTTTCACCACACATTTAAACTGTAAAGACAATTGATTCTGCATCACCGCTGAGTGGGGTATTTCACGTATTACTTCTTCTGGTGCTGTATTGCCATTTAGATTTGGTTCCTGTTTAGGGAATTTGTTCTTCACTGACTTGCTTGTGGTAGTCTGCTGTGAAGGATCTTGTTTTTCATCAGATTCAGATCTCTGAAAGTCATTTGGCATCATGTAAGCATCATCCAGACTGCCTGGCAGACTCTCTGGTGGATTAGCCTTATTGAGCAGTATGATCCTGTAAGTTTTACCATCGAGATGATCAACAAGATTGGACATTTCTGTGGTCACGTGAGTGCCTGTGTGAGAGAGCGCACAGTTCTTGTTGAATATAGTTTTCTGAAATCGACCATCTCTTTTGAGAGCTTGCTTCACCTTTTCACCTTTGTATGCATAAACAGTAATTTCCTGAACGATTGCTTTTAGTGCTGGGGTTCTCAGGATTTTCATAACATTTTTACCTCCTATTGTAAGAACATGAAACATCACAAGCTCACAAGATGACGCCTTTCTACGTGGACGAACAGATCCATTACTACCAATTTGCTTTTGCTTGTCCACCGTTTTAGTTTTAACATAACTGACAGTTAAACATTCATCTTTAATTAAGCTGCATGGACAGTGTGAACTGATAGCTCTCCCATCTGCAACAACAACAA